>NC_082695.1:18583156-18923835 GCF_949987515.2 Delphinus delphis | reverse complement strand
TCGTAACATGCAGGATAAACATTTGTCAAAAGAAAGACTGCGGGGCTTCCCTGGTGGCGCAGTGGTTGAGAGTCCGGCTGCCGATACAGGGGACACGGGTTCGTGTCCCAGTCCGGGAGGATCCCACATGCCGCGGAGCGGCTGGGCCCGTGAGCCATGGACGCTGAGCCTGCGCGTCCGGAGCCTGTGCTCCGCAACGGGAGAGGCCACAACAGTGAGAGGCCCGCGTAACGCAAAAAAAAAGAAAAGAAAGACTGAACCCCCGAAATGTTCCATCTCAGCCCAACTGGGCTGGTCACTGACCCCCCGACACGCCTCTCGCTTCACCTCACCTCCATGCCTTTGCATGCGTTGTCCCTACTTCCTGAGCGCCCGCCTTCACCTAACTATGCCCTCCCGGGCCACCTCCAGGCCCGCCTGGACTGTGGACCCGAGGAAACTGAGTGAGAGACTCTCCAGGGCCCCCTCACTCAGGGCCTGGCACAAAGTAGGCCCACGAGGGGGTGAACTCGTCACTAGATGAGCCACCAAATGCTGACTGACGGGTTTGGGGATTTGGGAGAACATTCTTGAGGTTACCAGAGGCCCATCTGCCACATCGCAGGGAAGCCCCAGAGCCAGTGAATCTGTGCCTTCACGGTCACGGGAGGGGCCTCTGGGGTGAACCATGACCCAAGGTCGTGGTCCACGACTGAGTCACCGTGTTTTACGATCCCAGCACGAGTGCAAGCCAAAGGCTCACTTTACGAGGAAAAGAGGGTGTGCCCATCCACCATCACCCCTGGATGGGGGAGGGAGAAGGCTGGGCGCAGGACTAGGACCTGCCACACAGACCGGAGGTCCTAAGGACGGCCCTGAAAGGAGCGGGGGAGCAGAGAGAGCAGAGAGCACCGGCCAGGGACTCAGAACTCCAGTCCCAGCCCAGCCTGGCTGCCGTGGGACCCCCCGGACAGAACACCTCCCCTCCCCTGCCCTCCGTTTCCTCAACGGCAAAAAAACTCCTAAGAGAGGGGACAACTTCCCGTTCCATCAGCAGCTCTTTGAGAGAATATAGAGGAAAAAAACAGCTGACAGCAAATCATAATTAACAACACAGTGGGACTTCCGTGGTGGCGCAGCGGTTAAGAATCCGCCTGACAATGCAGGGGACACGGGATCGAGCCCTGGTCCGGGAAGATCCCACATGCCGCGGAGCAACTAAGCCCGTGCGCCACAACTACTGACCCTGCGCTCTAGAGCCTGCGAGCCACAACTACTGAGCCTGTGTGTCACAACTACTGAAGCCCGCGCGCCTAGAGCCCATGCTCCACAACAAGAGAAGCCACCGCAATGAGAAGCCCGCGTACCGCAACGAAGAGCAGCCCCCGCTCCCCGCAACTAGAGAAAGCCTACGTGTAGCAACAAAGACCCAACGCAGCCAAAAATAAGTAAATTTATTTTTAAAAAAACCCAAACAAAAACACAGTAACATTTATCAGGCAGTTACTCTCCATCAGCGCTTTATAAGCATCATCTCTTTTCAGCCCCATCTCCTACCACACGATGAGGTGGACTCAGACCTTGGGAGAGGCACTTACTGGCTCTGAGCCTCAGTTTTCCCACCTGTAAAATGGGGATAAACTAGTATCTACGCCACCCAGTAAGCACTGTGGTGGGCACTGTTATTCCTGCAATCCACCACTTTACAGCGGAAAAAAAAGAGAGGCGCTGAGTGCTAAACTCACTCGTTTGCCGCCTCTATGAAGCGGCCGGGTGGAACCGGTCTGACCTCATGCTCAGGGTCTGACCAGCTGGGGGTGGGCAGGGCTCTGCAGATCAGCAGGGCATCAGCCCCAGTGCGTCCCAGGCACCCTTCGGAGGGTGGCCAACCCTATGCTGGACAAATATCACATTCTCAGCCCCGGGGATTGGTTGGCTGTCTTGTTTCCTTGTGAGCGATGCCCCAGGCACTGCAGGCCCAAGGGCAGAGAGGGGCTGGCAGAGTGGTCCCAGGCCAAAAGCACAGGCCTGAGGCAGAAGGGGCCCAGGGCTAAGGCTGGAGGCGAAACAGGCCCAGTATGCATTCCAGCTCCCCCGTTTGCTAACTGTGTGGCCTCGGGCAAGTGGCTTAACCTCTCTGAGACTCGGTTTCCTCCTCTGCAAAAGGGGATTCATATTCCCTAACATGAGTGGGGAGTGGGGACTGACAAGGCCTGGAGCACAGACTCAAAAAAGGGAGATGAACCTGAATCTCAATTGGAAGTCAACAGTACAAAGTCATCAATCAAAACAGTGACGGGAGTAATGGCGGATGGCGTTTATCCACTAGTGAGTGAATCCTCAAACGTACCATGGAGTATAAAACGCGGGACTGACCACCTCCTACCTCCAGAGGGGTAGGGGCAGCTGGCAGGGCCAAGGGCTCAGGACCCCAGGCCTCACCTGCAGGGTTGCCCTGCCTACGTCAGGCCCTCTCTCGAGGCCTCAGTTTCCCCGTTCATAATGAGAGAGTTGGACTAGGAGAGAAAAAAGGGAGACGACAGGAGGAGGGGGAGTTAGGAGGAGGAGGAGGAGGGGGCAAGGGAGGTGGAAGAGAAGGAGAGGAAAAGGAAAGCGGGAACAGTGATCCCCGCAGCCAAGGCATTAACTGGGAATTTACTCTCCTGAGGGCTGAGTGACCTCATTTACTGCTCACAAAAATACTCTGGAGGCCACTTAGGACCAGCCTCATTTTACAGAAGCAAAAACTGAGGCTCAGTGGGGTCCATCAGACCACTTGCCTGAGGTCACAGAGTGCCAGGGTCAGAACCTGAACCTACTTCTTTCAGCCTCCAGAGCCCCAATGCTGAGGTCCCCCCAGACAGGCTTTTGGAGCCATCAGAAAGTGAGCTGAACACCATCACCCCCTGGTGGCCACTACCTGGAATTGCAGGTGTCAGTCCTGAAAGCAGGGAACTGAGGTCTGGGGCCCCAGCTCTGTCTTGCTCAGGCTCAGTACCCCAACCCGTCCACCTCTGGGGGAGAGGTGATCAAGCAGGCAGTAATGGGGCAGGGGCCTTGCGGGCCAGAAGGAGGGAGCCACCTGACAACTCCATGGACAAAGGCTCCTCAGTGACAGAGGGAGAAAGGGGAGGGGCCAGCAAGCAGAGACTGTAAAAAGGCAGGGTTTGAATGCTCTTCGCTCCATGGCCTTTGTCTTCTCTCTCTCTCTCTCTCTCTCTCTCTCTCTCTCTCACACCACACACACACACACACACACACACACACAATCAGATAAGCTGAGTCAGTGTGCCTGAGAGGGAATGGAGACAAGGGTGAGAAAGAAATCGGTGGCTGAGATCTGGACACTTGAGAAATTTTCCAGGGCTTCTCAGCCGATGTCTGAGTCCCCGCATGGGAGCTGTCACCCCCAGCCCCACAGTCAGGCCTTTTCACTCTCCCATCAGGTCTCGGCAAGAAGCCTGCCAGGGGCAGTGTCTTCACCCATTTTACAGGAGGAGACCAAGGTTTAGGTAACTGAAGTCTCTTGCCCGTGGCCATAAAGCTAGACGGAATGGACCTCAGGCTTCAATGCTGCAGAAGCCCACGTCTCAGAGACATGAGACCGGGCACAGATAACCACTGAAATGCATGCAGCCTTGCACTCAGAATGATCTCAGGCACAGAGCTGGTGTTGCCTCATTAAAAAAGGCTTATCTCAGATGTCCCCACGTGGGGCCCAGGGCCCGAGAGGAAATGCAGAGCTCAGATCTCCCAGGATCATGGAGCAAAAGTGAAAAGAAAATAAACAGAAAAGAAAATCACGGAAATTCAGATGTGGTAAAGCCCTGGAACCCAGCTGGGGACACTGAGGCTCCAGGGAAGGGGGCTCCCCTGGGGTCCTGCCACCTCATTTACCTACTTGCTTCCACAAGTGAGGAAACAGGCTGAGAGGGAGGAAGTGCTGGCTGAGGAGACAGAGCTCAGTGACAGCCAAAAGGACACTCAAAAACAAGAATAATAACAACGATAATAATAATGGTAACGTAACACTTATTAAAGTGTTTACCGTGTACCTGGGACCAAGCTAAACACTTCTCGAATTATCTTATCTGAACCCCACATCAGCCCTGTGAAGTAGATGCTATTACTACCCCCATTTTACAGATGAGGAAACTGAGGCCGGGCACCCATCTGCATGCACAGCTAGGATGTGAACCCAGGCGATCCGGCTCCAGAAGCAGCTTAACTCCACCTTCCTCCTGTCTTCACCACACTGTCAATCACTGTCTGAATTACCATGTGCTGGGCCCCACGCAATCCTACTCCATCCTCCCAGCAGTGCAAAAGAAGCAGGAATCACAGCCCCGTTCTCTTGGTGAACAAACTGAGGTGCATAGAAATTAATAAAAACTGCTCAAAGAGTCTGAGAGGAGACAGTGCTGGGATTTGAACCCAGGGCGCTCGGACCCCAGCATGTGTTCTCCTCACTGCTCCACGCCAAGCAGCAGGGGCTACCCCTCCACAAGGGGCCAAAAACCCACGAGGGGAGAAGGCTTCCCCAGCAGAGCCACCAAACACCCTCCACGTCATGAACCACGGCACAGCCAGACAACACCAGGCTCCCGGACAGTCACCTGCCTGTCCCCGTCCCCTGCAGGCCCTGGGGCCAGCCTGGGACATTCCCAACTGCATCCACTCTGGCCACGCCAGCACCACTCACCACCAAGGGCCCGCTCCTCTTGTCCTTGCAGAAGCTGTGGCTTCTCCGGGGGCCCGCGGCCACAGGGATCACCTGCCAGAGCAGCGGCTCGTTGTCCTGGAGGGCAAACTCCCTCCCCGGCGGCACCTGAGGCACAGGACGCAAGAAGAGGACTTTACTGGGGCTTCCCTATTTGCAGGAAGAATATGTTACACCGAGAGAGTCCATTCTGGCCTAAAAGGGCAAAGAAGAAAATTAAAGCACCAGATGCTCCATCCCCCACCCCGCACCATCCCATGGCAGGCAGTCCACCTCAATGAACGGGGGTAATATGTAGGATCAGCAGGTCTGGGTTCAGCCCAGCCTCAGCCACTTAGTAACTGTGTGACCTCAGCTGTGTGCCTTAACCTCTCTGAGCCTTGACCATGTGGGGAAAGACCCCCTAATAATCGTCCTCAGTTCAGGGATGGACCAGCCCATGGAAAGCGTGTGACTCAGTGCTGCCACCAGGGGGCAGACGTGCGTGAGACCTGGGTGCCTGGTTGGCTTCACCTTAGTCTCCCCCATGCCTGGCATGTGGGGAGCCCTCCGTAAATGTTAGCCTGCCTCATCACTGCCACTGGCAACTTTGGTGACCTCATTTTAGACATCTTTCCATGCATCCAAACACATGTGCACATATACAGAGAAATGGTACATGAATACAACGGAGTAGGTGTGCTGGTATGAATCCTGTTATTTTTATATATAAGGGGATACAGTCACAAGCCAGTAAACACAGGACTCTAGAATGTGGATTTTACATACCTCATACTGTCCCTGCCCAGAGAGGGAAGGCGTCTGCTTAAGAACACATAGCATGAGTGAGGAGCATGGCTTGATTCCTGATCCCTTGCCTCACAGCCTCTTTTCTGATGCCTTATGAGGCTCTCCGGTTCTCCTCTGACCTCCCTGGCTATTCCTTCTGAGGCTCCCTGCATCTCAGAGGGACATGTGAAAGTGTGACCCAGGCCAGCCATGCAGCCTCCTCTTCCACATCACTCCCTTGGGGTTTCTTATCACACCCCATGGCTTAAGTAAATCCCGTGTACACATGGACGAGTCCGGATTCTGTCTCTCTGTGTTGGGACTCCAGACTTGCAGATCCCATTGCCCACTTACCATCTATAGTCACTGCTCACACTGGTCTGAGACCTCATGTGCCCAAAACAGGCCTCTCCATTCCTCCCCTCTAATCTTGTCCCTGTCACCAGCTAGGTAGGCCAAGACCCTTGGGTCACCCTCTGTCTCCTCTTTCTCTCCGTCCCATCAACAAAGTTGACACTGCCTTCAAAACATGCTGCAAACCTCACATCATATACCAACATCGACTCAAAATAGATCAAAGACCTAAATGTCAGAGCCAAAAGGAGAAAACTCTTAGAAGAAAATATAGGCTTATATCTTCATGACCTTCATGGATTAGGCAAGGGTTTCTTAGATAGGACACCAGAAGCTCAAGCAACAAAAGACAAGTAAGCTAGACTACATCAAAATGAAAGACTTTGATGCTTCAAAGGGCACCATTAAGAAAGTGAAAAGTGGGACGTCCCTGGTGGCGCAGTGGTCGGGAATCCGCCTGCCAATGCAGGGGACACAGGTTCGATCCCTGGTCCAGGAAGATCCCACATGCCGTGGAGCAACTAAGCCCATGCACCACAACTACTGAGCCCGTGTGCCACAACTACTGAAGCCCGCACGCCAAAAGCCTGTGCTCCACAGCAAGAGAAGCCATTGAAATGAGAAGACCGCACATCGCGAAGGGTAGCCCCTGCTCGCCGCAACTAGAGAAAGCCCGTGCGCAGCAACAAGACCCAACGCAGCCAGAAGTTAATTAATTAATTAATTGATTAATTTTAAAAAAGTGAAAAGACAACCCACAGAATGGGAGAACATTCCTGCAGATCATTATGTCTCATAAGGCACTTGTATCCAGAATGTACAAAGAATAATTACAGCTCAATAATAAAATAACAAACGAATCTAAAAATGGACAAAGGATCTGAATAGACATTACTCCAAAAAAGTACACAAATGGCCAATAAGCACGTTAAAAGATGCTCAACAGGAAATGCAAATCAAAACCACAACGATCATTTTGCAATATATACAAATACTGAATCATCATGTTGTACATCAGAAACTGATATAACATTACATGTCAATTATATCTCAATTTAAAAAAAACCACCATGAGATATCACTTCACACTCACTAGGATGGCTAGAATCAGAAAGACAGATGATAGCAAATGTTGGCTAGGATGCAGAAAAATTAGAACTCTCATACACTGCTGGTGGGAATGCAAAATGGTGCAGCTGCTTTGGAAAACAGTCTGACAGCCCCACGAAGGTGAAACCTGGAGTTATTACCATGTGACCCAGCAATGCCACTCCCAGGTATATAGCCAAAGAAATGAAAGCATACAAAAGTTTGTGCAGGAATGTTCATACCACCTTCCTCCATAATAGCTAAAGAGTGGAAACAACCCAAACGCCCATCACCGATGAATGGATAAATAAAATGGGGTGCATCTGTACTGCAGAATATTATTCGGCCATAAAAAGGAATGAACTACTGATATATGCTACAATACGGATGGACCTTGAAAACTTTATGCTAAGTGAAAGAGGTCAGTCACAAAGGACCACTTCGTGTGATTTCATTTATATGAAATGTCCAGAATAGGCAAACCTATAGAGACAGAAAGTAGATGAATGGTTGCCTGGGCCCGGAGGGTATTAGGAGAACAGGAAGTGACTAGTCAGTGGGTACAGGGCTTTCTGGGGGATGAAGAAGATATTTTAAAATTGAATGTGATTACGGTTGCGGAACTCTGTGAATATACTAAAAGCCACTGAATTAACTGTACACTTTAAATG
This sequence comes from Delphinus delphis, assembly GCF_949987515.2. Taxonomy (NCBI): domain Eukaryota; kingdom Metazoa; phylum Chordata; class Mammalia; order Artiodactyla; family Delphinidae; genus Delphinus; species Delphinus delphis. The sequence goes on along the minus strand of NC_082695.1, from coordinate 18,916,254 downwards.
GGTGAACTGCATGGGCCATGAGTTTATATCTCAGTAAAGCTGTTACCACCTCCTCAAAAACTGCTGCTAACCCCTCCACAGCCACCACCCTGGTGCAAGCCCTGTCACCTGTCTGGAGACCATGGCAGCCTCCTCACAGGCCTCCCTGCTTCCACCCTCACCGAGAGGGCAGCCAGGGGTCCCTCTGAGACACAGATGGTGGCAGCAGCTCAGAACCCTTTGCTAGCTCCCTTACGCTCTGGGCCCTCCTCCCCTCCCCAGCGCAGCTCTGGCCAGCATCCCAGGGCCCACTGGGGTCCCTCCAGCATCCCCAGGACCAGCTCATCTCCGTGCTGGGGCATCTTCACTCGCTGCTTCTGCCTCTTCCCCGCAGATCCTGGCCTGTCTGGGGTGCTCCCATCATTCACATGGCATCTGTCAAGTCCCTTCCCATGAGACCATCCCTTAGAGAAAGGGGGTGACAGGGAGGTTACTCTATCTCCCCAGAACTTAAACCACTCTCTGCATGATCCCACTCACTCACTCTGCTTGCCCATCTGGACCAGCCCTGCCTGCTAGAACACTCTGTGATTATGCGAGGCTCTCCATCTGGGCTGAGCAATACCATGGCCATGGGCCACTTGTGGCTTTTTTTTTTTTTTTTTTTTTTTGTGGTACGCGTGCCCCTCACTGTTGTGGCCTCTCCCGTTGCGGAGCACAGGCTCCGGACGCACTGGCTCAGCGGCCATGGCTCACGGGCCTAGCCGGTCCGTGGCACGTGGGATCTTCCCGGACCGGGGCACGAACCCATGTCCCCTGCATCAGCAGGCAGACTCTCTGCGCCATCAGGGAAGCCCCACTTGTGGCTTTTGAGCACTTCGATGTGTCCAGTGCGATGAAGAAACTGAATTTTGGATCTTACTTAATTTTAACTAATTTAAATGGAAAGACACACACGTGGCTAGTGGCTGCCGTACTGGACAGCACAACCTCATGCAGCGGACTGAGCCCTCCCAGCAGCCCTGGTGCCCAGAACAGGGCCTGACACCAGACTCGTACACTTATTCGACGTGTGAAGAGATGAAGGTGCATCCCTAAGTGCATCCCTCTGACTTCCACAAACCTTCTCCACATCAGGCCCTAGGCCAGGCACTTGACTATATGTTACTTTGTGATAAATCTCCAGCAAGTCCATGAGGCAAGCAGGATTCCCATTCTACAGGTGAGGAAACTGAGGCTCAGAGAGGTCTGGCAAGGTGCCCAGAGCCACACAGCTGGTAAGTCACAAAGCTAGGTCTGCCCAATGCCAGGTCTGCCCCATTTGCAGTCCAGGGCTGTTTCCAGGAAGAAATCAAATCATGAAAGTACAAAGTGTTCATCTTCCTAATGAAGAATTCTTTTTCCAAAAGGAAAGTGGCGGAACTTCAGCCAGCAGGTTATAGGAAGGAACTACAGATGGCCTCACACACAAGTGACAAGATGGAGGGCACTCACTGGGAGCATGAGCTCCAGAAGTTTGATAACCCAGCTGGCTGGCAAGGCTGAGGGAAGACGGGGCCCTGTCATCACTAGGGAGGATGGGAACTGGTACAGCTCCGCTGCACGGCACGCTGGCAGTCCTGCAAAATCACAGCCCCTTTCCCCCGTGGAAGGGCAATCGCCATTCTGAACCCACAGATACACCTGCACGTACCTGGTTTATAAATAGTAAAAGGTGGGAAATATCATCCACCTCTACTATGCAGCAGTTAAAAACAATGAGGACGCTCGCTGTCTGCGGGCTGAATGCAAAAGTTCTCGAAGAGGCTTTATACAAAAAAAAAAAAAAAAGGCAGGTAGCAGATCTGTGGGTTCAGCATTGACCCTCCACCAAAGAATCCCCAGGGGAGCTTTTAAAACTGACAAAGGCAGGCCCCACCCCAGAGACTTCAGCCAAATTGGTCTGGGGGGAAGCCCCTGCACTGCTGTCTTTTAGGACTTACCCATAGGCAACCAAAGTTTCAACCACTCTTAGAGAATGCTCACTTTTATGGAAAAGGGAAGGAAAAACAAGACTTAACGTATTCACATTTGCTTGTATTTTTGGAAAGAAACTCTAAAAGAATTTGGGGAGAAAAGAATATGATTACGGGATGAGGAGGAAACAGGAGGGATGGAGAATGAGAGGTCTGGGGGAATTTTTACTTTATAAGTATTTTTGGAGCCATGTGAAAATATTCTCTCTTGAAATGAAAATAAATCATTTGATGAAATGAAATACTATAATTGGGGCTGGGACAAAGTTCTGATAAATGTTAAGTGAAAAAGAAAGAAAGAGTGAGAACGAAGGGAAGAGAGGAAAGGAGGGAGGGAGGGAGGAATAACTTTAATTGCAATCACACCCCATGTGGGGCACATGAGCAGAATTGGCTGTCGATCAAGAAATCGTCACCCAAGGAAGCAGAGATGCACCTCAAGATGCTCAATGAAGCCCTAGAACTCAAATCAACCCAAATGTCCATCCACAAAAGTCTGGATAAAAAAAGCTTGGGCTCAGTCCCATAATGAAATACTTTGCAACCATTAGAAATAATAAGGTGATTATATATGCACTTTTTTTTCTGTTAAAGTTTTAAAGCAAGTTATCTGGGTGTATATCTGAAAAAAAAATTAACTCAGAAAGATCCATGCACCCCAATGATCACAGCAGCATTATTTATAGTTGCCAAGGTATGGAATGTAATGTCCATCAACAGGTGAATGGGTAAAGAAGATGTGGTGCGCGTGTGTGTACCACACACACACTGGAGTATTACCTGGCCATTAAAGAGAACGAAAGCTTGCCATTTGCAGCGGCATGGACGGATTTGGAGGGCATTATGCTAGGTGAAATAAGTCAGAGAGAGAAAGACAGATACTCTATGGTATCATATGGGGAATCTAAAAACTACAACTACAAAACAAACTAGTGAATATAATAAAAAAGAAGGAGACTCACAGACATAGAGAACAAACTAATGGTTACCAGTGGGGCATGGGGGGAAGGGGCAACACAAGCATGAGGCGGCAGGGAGGTACAAACCATTGGGTGTAAACAGGCTCGAGGATGTATTGTATAACACGGGGAATATAGCCAATATTTTGTAATAACTGTAAATGGAAAGTAATCTTTAAAAATTTTACAAAACATTTTTTAAAAAGTTTAAATACACGACAGAGAAAACAAAGCAAGTTGTGAGACTTTCTGAAGAATGCTGCCATGTTTCCACAGAAAAGTATGCATTTACCTATCTGTGTCTGGGCCAGGGTGCCCCAGCCTCAGATCTACATACATTTGGGGCTCCATGATTCTCTGTGTTGGGGGCTGCGCTGTAGGATGTTGTGGAGTACCCCTGGTCTCCACCCAGTAGATGCCAGGAGCAAACTCTTCCCTGGTTACAACAACAAAAAACATCTCAAACTTTGCCAAATGCGCCCTGGCAGCAAAGCTGCCCATGGCCGAGAACCACCAACAGGTCTGGAGGGGAGGGTCCCAGTGCACCAGAGGGTCCTCATTCGGGGGAGCTTTCCATCCTAAACCATATGTTTCAATAATATTTTAAATTGCACCCAAGCATTCACTACTTTTGCAATAAGAAAAATACAACAATTATAAATCAATACATATGCGATGGGTAAGCCACTCTGGAGTGCAGGCAAGTCTCCAAGAAGATCAAAAACTGTAACAGTGGCTGCATCTGGGGGACGGGAAAGGAAAGGGGTCCGGGGGGACATTTTTATATACATGTTATACACTCTTGTAAGGTTTGAATTTTCAACAACCAACATTTTTTACTTCTGTTTTGCTCTTATTTATTTTTTAAAGGTCCAGAACCAAAGATCTTTGGGCAGGAGAGAAGAGAAACGGGGAGCTGTTCCAAAGCTTCCCAGTCCCCTTTGTGAGAAAACAGATCCCCTGACAATGAGCGCTCCTGGGGCCTCGGCACCCCGGGCGGGCGTCCAAGGCCAGGCTGGGGTGGCCCCTCCACGAGGCCCCGAGTCTCCTGCTGCCGGCGGGCCCCTCAGCCAGGTGCTGGCACACAGATGCAGTGTCACATTTCCATGGCCTCCTCTCTCTCTCGCTTCCCCATAACAACAGCCTGGAGCTGGGGGGTGGGGGGTGGGGGGTGGGCGGGGGGTAGGTGAAACCCTTCCTGGAGGCGCATCTGCGGAGCCCGCTGCCTGCCTGACCCATGCTGGGCACTTTACCTCCTCTCCGCCTGGTAGCAGCGCCTCAAGGAAGGAATTCCCGTTAACTCCTAACTCCAGAGAGGGGGAAACTGAGGCTCGGGGAGGCCAAGTGCCTGCTCTGCACACAGCTGACCGGTGAGCGGCAGAGCAGAGATTCCAACACAAGCCTGAATATGGTCATCGGAAGACACGTGGGTTCAAAGTCTGCTTCCACCACTTGCATGCCCTGAACCTTAGGTGAATTCTCCTATCACTTAATTTCCACAACATCCCTTTCTAGGTTGGCTGGGGGGTGACAGGAAGGGCCCCGTAGTCAGTTACCACACTGGCCCCAGGGCATGCCATTTTTTTCCCCACCTCTGAACCTTTGCCCATGCTGCGCTCCTACCAAGAATGCCCTCACCTCCTCTAATCATCACATCCGAATTCATATCCATCTCTCAAGGGTGGGCTCAGGCCAGGGCCTCCTCCGGGATGTCTCCCTGGGCCTCTTCTCCAGCGCCTCACTCTGCACCACATCCTTTTCTGGCCGTCAATCACCGTGTCCCACCTCCACACAGAGATCAAAAGCTTCCTGAGGGCTGACTCCATGCCTCAGATTTCTTCCCCACCTTCATGATCTCTCATTCCACTGAAAGCTCGGGTATCGGGCCAGACCTAGGTGCAAACACTGGCTATGCCACTTGGTGCTTTGTGACTTGGGATAAGTTACTGAACCTCTCTGAGCCTCAGTTTTTTCCATCTGAACAAGGTGATCATACCTGCAGCAGACATTGTGGGTGCCCTGCCCACCACTCAAGTACACGCCAATGCTGTGTGAGGATTTTCCTCTCCACCACGGAGCACGGCCCCAGCCAGGTCAGAGGAGTCTGAACGGTGAAAGCCCCAGACACAGCCTCAGGCAAGGACAGAGGGGAACTAGGAAACAAATACTCCAGGTCCCCTCCCCCTTGGGCAGGACCACCCAGAGGTGAGCTGTGCTGCTCCCCAGGGGTCTCCAGTGAGAACGAGCCTCAGGTGCCCACACCTTCATCACCTGCTTCCCTTCCCTGACTCACTTCTCCTCCCCACACCGGCTCCTCAGGGGGTCACCTCCTAAAACAACTTGCAGGGGGCTGCTTCTATAGGAACACAAACCACGACAATCCCTCTCGTGTGGACTGTCCCGAGGCTCATGTGAGCTCGCTCATTCAACAAACACTTCTTGAATGTTCACGAAACATCAAGCAGGATGCTGGATGCTGGGGATACAATGATGAACGTGATGCAGCATCCTGGAATACAGCAGGTGCTCAATAAATGACACCTATTGTGATCATTCTAGCCCAGAGGTTTAAAACTGGTAGCCCACAGGCTGTATAGTGCCAGCAGACAAGTTCTGTTTGGACTAAGCAGCATTTTTTTAGTACTCTGTCCTCATTTCATAATGGGGGGAGGGGATTACGGACAAAAATCTGGATCTTTCCGGTTCTCTTGATAAATCAGATCTGCCATCTCAATGCCACCTTCCTCACTTGACAAGAACCAGCTGGGGCTGCGCAGCGGTTGCCCCCTTCCGATAAGGCGTGGGCTCTCCATTTGCCACAAGCCCCACCACTCCCTAGTGTCTCACACCCAGCCTGACTCCACTCATTTCCATACTCACCTGGCCTACCCACGTGGGTTCTGAGTTTGAGACCCCTGGCCTGCATGTTTAACAACGTTTGACAAAACTGCAACATGGTCTGTACTCACCTTTTGACTGTCTCGATTCCCCGACTCCTGCTGACAGAGCCCCGTCTTGATGTCTTTGGCCTCTGAACTCTCCCTAGGGAGGCTGGGCCTCCCTTTGGGCTGCTCTTGCCTCCTCTCTCTGGCTTCCTGCATGATGAACAGGCCCTCTCGGATTTTGAGAGGGGGGCCTTTCTCCGAGTGGGCCCTCTTGACATCCAGCAGTGACCTTCCACAGTCCCATGGGTGGCTGCCCCATTGGGTCACACTGCCCTCCTCTCCTCTCCCGAGGGATTTCCTTGGGAGCCCTTTCTTCTGGTCAGTGGGGGAGGACCTGGGTGGCACGGTGGCCCCGCTGCCCAGATCCTCCCAGGAGGTGGTGGGCTGTGACTCAGCCGGGGAATGCGGGCACTTTGCACTGTGATGTTTACTGATGAAGGCCTTTTTCTCATCCTCGGTGACCCCCGAGCCTTTCTTCCTGGGACCTGCAGGGCCAGAAGAGGCCCCTGGATATTTCTCAGGAGGAGCTGAGTGCGGCAGAGCCCACAGAGGAGGGCTGACCTTGGTGTTCGTGGCTGCCTCCAGGGTCTCTGCCAGTTGCTTGCCCGAGCCGGGGGTAGGACTGGGGTTTGTTTCGGCAAAACTGGCTTGTTTCCGGGGCCCCTCAATTTCAGGGCCCTCCTTCAGGCTCCTCCGTCTCCGATCCACCTCGCCTTGCTGGCCAGGCCTCTCGGGATTCGAGCCTCTGGGCTCTGTGGGCGGTCCCCCCACCAGCTCCTGAGCCTCCCTGGGGCCTGCGGCCGGCTGTCTCTGGTACTCGGCCATCAGGGCGTCAATGTCGAGGACACTGGACCTGTAACCATCCTTGATTTTACCTGGGAACGTCTCGCTGACCACCTCTGTCTTCCTTCTGAGCAGGAGATGGGTGGCTTTCGGGTGACTTTTGAGAGCCGGAGGTGTTTTGGGAGCACCACGGGGGGACGTCTTGTTCCCACGGTCCTTCCAGTCGCTGTGAAAACCAATGCTGTCTTCCGGTCCCCGACGAACCCATAAAGCATCGTCATCGGAGATTCTCTCGCTGGGAGGACCCAGAATCCTCTCCCCAAGAGACGCTGGCCTCGGAGTCTTTGGAAAGCTTGCACGGTCATGCTCTCTGCCTGGAGCCTGGTTTTTACTGCCCATGGTCTCCAGCAGCTCTTCATGGTTCAGAGAAACCAAGGTAGATGTTAAAAGATGAGGTGATGGAGGTGGGGCTATTTTTCTAGAATGTTCCATCAAGTTTTCGGACCTGGGCTTAACAATGCTCTTTGCTTTTTGAGTGTCGGGAATCTGATACGTCACTGCAAAAAAGGTCGCCTTGGGTTCCACAGATGACCCTTGCTTTGCTGCTGAAAGAACCTGTGACACGCCCGGGTTCCCCTGCTGGGGCTCCTCCCAACCGTGGGCTAGTTGAAGTTTTCCTAAGGCACCTGCGGTGTGGGTCAAATGACCCGTCCGTCTCTGCTCTGCCTTGGAAGAGTGCTCTGGGGCCAGTAAGCTGAATTCATCGAACTTCGCGTCATGGGGTAACGTCCGCCGCCTCCACCTCTCCATCCTCTGGTCGCTGGGGCTCACCTTCCGCATCCTGGCTTCGGGCTCTGGCACCCGGGCCGGCCTCGCTCCACCCTGGCCGCCAGCCACGGCGAGGGGCCCCTTCTGCAGTAGCACGTCTGCCTGTGGCCGGGCTCGGAAGTCAGAGGCCTCGCCCTTAGCCCTGGAAGGAGGCTCCAGAGGCCCCCCCTGGGGGGCACCCCTTTCCCCTGGCTTTATTCCGGCCCCGTCGATCCCCTGGTGCTGGGCCTCCTGGATGGCAGCCTGGATGGTCCTCGCAGAGGTGGCCTCGGGGCCTGGTTCCGAGCCTCTCTCTTCACTGACCCCCACAGCAGCTTTCTGCCAGTTGATAGTCACCCCACCTGTCCATCTGGGTGACAGACAATTGCCTCCAGACGTGTCCTTTAGCTCTCGGTGGAACTCAGGCTTTGGCCCGCTGACCTCACGCGTCCCTCGAGCTTCCCAGATCAGACTGGCCCTTTGGACAGACCCCACCTGGCCTTCCAGCCTGCGCTCGGGGTCAGCAGGGGTCACGGCAGGGGCCACCTCCTGGGACAGTGAGAGCCGAGACTGGCTGCTCCGGAGCGTCACAGCCTTCTCCTCGGGCGCCGTGGGGATGGCCTCGCTGTGCGCACGCTCCCCAACCGCGTGCACGATGTCATACCTGGGCTCGACCCTCTCGGATGCGGGAGGGCTTTCCAAGAGCTTGAGGCAGGGGTTATTACTGCACTTGTCGCCCACAGGGTATCTTCCCAGGACGGAAGACGTATGATGCTGTTTGGGCTCACCGTTGGAGAAGGCGGTCCGCCCAGATTTCTTTGGGTCGGGATTTTCCAACCACTCTTTCTTCAGGTATGTGGTTTGCGGGAAAGAGCTTCTCGACCCAAGGAACCTGGATCTGAGCTCCAAGACATCGGCCGTGTCCCTGGGGGTCATGGCTGCGGGACAGTGTCCTGATAGGTCAGCCACGGTGTGCTTCTCCACGTGATGTTCGAACACTGTGGCCCACACGGTCTGGAAGCTTCTGTCATCATCCGGGGCGCTGGCGGAAGGGCTCAGAGGCCCCACCACACTTTCGCTCCAACCGCTGCCAGGGACTTGGTCAGAACTGTCTTTCCACTCTGTCTGCCTGGATTTCTCCCGGGGTGTCGCAGGCTTCCAGGGGCTTCTTGGGACAGATGCTCCGTCCACACCATGCCCTTCCTTTTGCTGTGGAAAAAAAAAAAAAATCCAATTTAAGTTAAAGGGTTTGAAATGGAGGGAATTCCCTGGTGGTTCAGTGGTTAGGATTCCAGCCTTCCATTGCCAGGGCCCCGGGTTCGATCCCTCGTCAGAGAACTAAGATCCCACAAGTTGCGCAGTGCAGCCAAAAAAAAACGTCGGGGGGCAGTTTGAAATGGAAAGAAAGAGATGAGGTGATTGAAATAGCTGCTTTGATTGATTGATTGATTGATTGATTGATGTATTTATTTTTGGTTGCGTTGGGTCTTCCTTGTCGCGTGCAGGCTTTCTCTAGTTGCGGCGAGCGGGGGCTACTCTTCGTTGCGGTGCGCGGGCTTCTCATTTTGGTGGCTTCTCTTGTTGCAGAGCACGGGCTCTAGGTGCGTGGGCTTCAGCAGTTGTGGCACATGGGTTCAGTAGTTGTGACTCGCGGGCTCTAGAGCGCAGGCTCAGTGGTTGTGGCGCACGGGCTTAGTTGCTCCGCGGCATGTGGGATCTTCCCTGACCAGGGCTCGAACCCATGTTCCCTGCATTGTCAGGTGGATTCTTAACCACTGCGCCACCAGGGACGCCCTGAAATAGCTGCTTTTAAAATCACAGCAGTGAGACACCATAAAATCTTACAGACTGAACATAGCCAGTGTGGGTGAGGATGTGGTGAAACGGCCACTCTCAGACACGGCCACTCTCAGACACTGCTGGTGAGAAGATAAATGGAATGGGCATGATTCTTGGGCAACTCAGTATATCTCTCATGATTTTAGGACACTCATTTCCTTTTATCTGGCCATTTCCTCCCAGGATTCTTGCTTTGCTCACGTGCACTAGTCTATGTGAACAAGAAAGTTCATACAGCACTGTTTGTGAAACGAAAGAACACAGAAACAACCTAAATGCCCATCTAAAGGGCACTGGCTAAATAAATTCTGAAATATTCAAACAATTGAATACCACACAGGCACTTGGATCCACAGAAGTGGGGGCAGGTCCCAATGTCCTAACGTCTAAGAACACACAAAATGTCGTGCTGGTGGAAGAAAAGCAGGATGAGGAACTATATATTTATAATAAATTACCATTTTAAAAAACTACATGTGTACATGTGTATAAATATGTACGTGAGTACATAAACAGTGGAGAAAAGATAACAATCAAACTGGGAGTGAAGGGCTTCCCTGGTGGTGCAGTGGTGAGGAATCCGCCTGCCAATGCAGGGGACATGGGTTCAAGCCCTGGTCAGGGAAGATCCCACATGCCGTGGAGCAACTAAGCCCGTGTGCCACAACTACTGAGCCTGCGCTCTAGAGCCTGTGAGCCACAACTACTGAGCCCACGAGCCACAACTACTGAACCCACGTGCCACAACTACTGACGCCCGCACGCCTGGAGCCCGTGCTCTGCAACAAGAGAAGCCACCACAATGAGAGGCCCGTGCACCGCAACAAAGAGTAGCCCCCACTTGCCACAACTAGAGGAAGCCTGTGTGCAGCAACAAATAGCCAATGCAGCCAGAAATAAATAAATAAAATAAATTAATTTAAAAAAAAAACTGTGGGTGAAGGAGTGAGGGTAGGAAGAAGAAATGAGGAAGAGAACGTCATCTTTTAATCCTACACATTTTAGTTCTGTTGGGTTTTTATAATATTCATGTATTAGTGCTTAGTCATATCTAAAATTTTTCTTTTCTCTTAGAAAAAGGTCTACTTCAAGAAGTTACACAAAGATTTAACCATACGACCCACCAATTCCATTCCTGAGTATATACCCAAAAGAACTGAAAACAGGTGTTCAGACAAAAGCTTGTATACCAATGTCTGCAGCAGCATTATTCACAATCGCCAAAAGCTGGAAACTCAAATGTCCGTCAATGGATGAATGGATAAACAGAAAGCGGTATATCCATGCAATGGAATATTATTCATCCATAAAAAAGAATGCAGTACTGATACATGCTATAACATAGATGAACCTTGAAAACATAATGCAAAGTGAAAGAAGTCAGACACAAAAGGCCACATACATGATTCCACTTACATGGAACACCCAGAATAGGCAAGTCTATAGAGACAGAAAGCAGATTCACGGTTGCCGGGGGCTGGAGGTGGGGGATGAGGAGTGACTGGATAAGGGGTTTCCATTTTGGGAAAACTAAGGGATCTTAGTTCCCTGACCAGGGATCGAACCCGCGTCCCCCGCAATGGAAGTGCGGAGTCTCAACCGCTGGACTGCCAGGGAAGTCCCTCTCTACCATTTTTAAAGAAATGACTCAGAAGATCCAAGGATAGAAACAGGGCTAACCGCCCACCCCAGGAGTGGTGGGCACTGTCATTCAGAGCCAGTTCACCTTTGCTAGGGGTTTATGATGGGAGGGGTTCAAATGGGCTTGGAACCAAGCTCTGGTGTTTAAAACTGGTGTATAATTTTCTTAAAAAGTAAAACTATGTGATCCAGCCATTCCACACCTAGGTATTTATCCAAGAGAAAACAAAATAGATGTCCCTACAGAGCCTTGCCCACAGATGTTCACAGAAGCTTTATTTGCAATGGCCCCAAACTGGAAACAACCCAAATGCCCATCAAGGGCTGAATGGATAAGCCAACTGTGGGCTACCCATACAACGGAGTACTACTCGGCAATAAAAAGGATGGGCTATTGACACACATGATGAAGCTCAAAATAATGATTCTGAGTGAAAGAAGCCGGACCGAGAAAAGAGCACTGGTTGCATTTATATAACAATCTAGCAGATGCGAATGAATCTACAGTAACTGAAAGCAGATGAGTGGTTGCTCTGGGGGGTCACAGAGAAGAAACTTGCATGTGCTGGAAATGCCCACTGTCTTTATTGTGATGAAAGTTTCAACAGGTGTACAAAGATGTCAAAGCTCACCTGCTTATATGCTTTAAACATGTCCAGTTTACTGTATGTCAATTATACCTCAGTGAAGCTGTTTAACAAAAACTGAAACTGCAGAAAGCATCAACCGCAAACCCGTTATACCTAGCAGTTATTTTATGAGCTTTTTAAATTAAACAGACTAAATGGGGACTTCCCTGGTGGTCCACTGGGTAAGACTCCATGCTCCCAATGCAGGGGACCCAGGTTCGATCCCTGGTCAGGGAACTAGATCCCGCACGCATGCTGCAACTAAGAGTCTGCACGCTGCAACGAAGATGCTGTGTGCCACAGCTAAGATCCAGCACAGGCAAGATAAATACATATTTAAGAAAACAGACTAAATGAAAATATGTTTTAAGCAATTTAATTGATGGTAACTCTCCTCCTTTTTCTTCGTCTAGGTGACACATCAGGGTGGGGAAAGAAGCAGGGACCATAATGGGGGAAAATTGAGGGGGGTTTCTATTAACATTTTTACATCTTCATTAATTTCTTAATAAAGCAGACATTCTTACACAGGAAAGCCATGTCCCTCCTCCCATTTGCACAGACAAAAAGAAATGCCTGACGATTATATTTGCAACGGGGAATCACACAGCCCATCATACCGGAAGGGACTTTAAAAGTCCCAACATTAAAGGAAAAAAATGTCTTAACAGTTCATGAGAGGTTTCTGATTCTTTCCTGGGCCCTGGAGATCATAAAAGCCCTTTTTCCAACAAGTACAACTACCTGCTGGGGAAAAGGACGCGCCAAGCGGCTCCTTACCTTTTCCCTGGGTTCTTTAGGCAGCTCACTGCTCGGCTCAGAACACTTCTCACATGTGACTTCGTTGCTTGAAGCTGCACTTGAAAACCTGGCACAGAGATCCAAGTTACTTGTACAGGGACCGGCAGCTGTGGCTCCCTCCAGCCCGCACCCCGTAACTAGCTCAGGAACCCAGGGGTGAAACCAGCACTGAGATCATCAAAGCAACACTGCCCAATTTCCTCCGAGAAGGGACATGTCCTTTGCAGTTGCCAAACCCCTCCGGCCCAGTGGGGACAGCCTACCTTAAACACAGCATCATCGGGGTAGCAGGAGCCCCAGGCTTGGGTGAAGAGACCTGGGTGCTAGTCCCAGCTCTCCTGCCTCCCCACTGAGGGAGCTTGGGTCAGGCTTGCGACCTCACTCATAAAACGGGGATAATTAACACCTCCTCATCGTCTTTTGTAGGGCGGGTAAGAGGCTACCCAAGGCCCTAATAGCTACGTGAAGTCATTTAGAGAAGAGTGAAGATGCCCCAGGAGGGATAATTAATGGTTGTAACCTCACAATAGCAGCCCCACCGCAGACCGACCACGGGGGGGCAGTGGGCAGTCGGGGAATGTGTCGGGGCACGGGCCTGCCTCTGCCTCTCCGAGTGACCTGGGCCCAGTCATTATCCCTCTCTGGGCCTGTTTCCCCACTGTAAGGGGAAGAGGGAGAAAGGGGAGCTCTGGAGCTACACTTTTTCCATCTCTGAAGAGTTCTCTGGAGCGGACGCTGAAAGATTAGCTCAGGGCTGGGGGCTGCAGAGAAGAGGGAGGTGAAAGAAATCAAACTGCTTAAACTTGACCCACACGCATCAGTCCAAGGTCTGCCTCCTGGGAGGCGTGAGGCTGTGCATGAGTTGCTTCTAAGCCCAGAGCCCTGGTTTCCCCTCCTGTCAGATGGGAATAACCTGAGACACTGGGGGATGCAGAGAGGGAAGGTGCGTGAGGTCCCCGACATGGGTGCCCCTTTCTGTTTTCTGGGGTTTTTAAAATTTTTTTTATTATTATTATTTTGCCACGCTGTGCAGCTTGAGGGATCTCGGTTCCCAGACCAGGGATTGAACCCGGCCCATGGCAGTGAAAGCGCCAAGTCCTAACCACTGGACAGCCAGGGGATTCTCCCCTTTCTCTGTTTTCTGAATTCAGGGGTTCACGAGCCTGGCTGCACATGAAAATCACTTGGGAAACTTTTAAAAACCACCATGACATGGGCCCCTCCCCAGACCAGCTGAATCAGATTCTCTAGGGGGTGGGGTGGGGGCCAGGCATCGGTATTTTTTTTTTCCAGGTCATTCTAACTGCTGAGAGCCACTGGTCTAACTCTGGCCAAGCTGGCTGCCCGGGTTCCCAGGGCCTGAAGGGCAGTCTGCCCAGAGCTCCCCTTGGAAGCTCCATCCCTGACAAAGTATGTCAGCGGCAGGCATGTCATTAACAAGCTGGCAGAAACCCCCGGCGGCATCCCTCTGTCCTGGCCGAGAAGCCACTTGTGGAAGAACGAAGGAGCAAGAGATGTCAGAGGCCAGGCCAAGCTTAGAAAATCATCAATAACCATTAGGATTAATCGCATCATTTGGAGCTACAGCGTGTTGAGGGCTCCCTTGGGTTGAGTGACTCTCAGCGTTATCTCTCTGAGTCTTTGCCTTAATCCTTAAAGGCAGGTCTTAGCATCATTTCCGTTTTGGAGATGAAGAGACCGAGGCTCAAGGCGTGAAGCTACCCACCCAAGTTATCATGACCCATCTGATTTTGTTTTGGGGGCCATCCACAGAGGTTTAGGTCATATATTAGGTGTCCTCGGACTTCAGGAAAGGAAAGCTTAGCGATGGAGACAGGCTGGGCTGGACTGCACCAGGCTCCCGACTTCCTCATGGTATCTCACCTTTCCTGTCCATATCTGTGAAATGTGCACAATATTTCCCCCTGAAAAGTGCACAGAGGGGAACCTACGAGGAAACGTATGAGGAAACGTGCGCGGGCCGCTCCCCTGTCTCTCCACACCTCAGCTTCCTCATCTGAGAAATGGGAGCTAATGCCACTTCCTCTGTGGGCTGTGGGTCAACTGAGAGGGGGCGTAAGGCGGGCAGCACGGAGCGTGGCGCCCTGCTGTTTCCTTTCCCGAGGGGTCTCTGGTAAGGGGTTGAGAACCTTGGAGGCTGGGGGAAGCCAGTGGGATGCTCCCACTTACAGTTTGGTCAAATCCGCTGACAGCGGCCGTGCCTGGATCGCCTTCTTCCTGATCTCTGGCTTTGCTTCCGAGCTCTCGGTGGCCCAGCCTTTGATCCGCTCCTGGACGCTCACGCCGGCTTTCCCCAGCTCCGGTGCAGCCGGTGGGGACTCAGCGGGGGCTGATGGGGGCGAAGATCCCAATGACAAGGCTGAGGCGCTCTCCTCGCCAAAGAGGCTGACGTGCTTCTTCACGCTGCCCCTCGGGGTCCGCTCTCCCCCTGCCTGAGTTTCCCCATCAGCCGCTCTGCTCTTGACCTCAGCGATTTCTTGGCCTTTTCCAGGCCTGGGCGAAGGGGACGGGGGGGCCCTGGGTGCCTTCTCCGGCTCACCATCCAGCTTGGCTTTCTCTTCCCCAAGATTCTGGTCACTGATGGGGGTGACCCTGGCCGAGCCCCCCATGGTTCTGAGGTGGCCCATCTCTGCCTGCTTGCAGAGCAGCCTCTCCTTCCGTTCCTGGATCTTCCTGGCCACCTGCAGGAAGTCAGAATCTGGGTCGTGAAGGGGAGCCTCTGCTTTGACCAGACGCTCCCCATCTACTTTGGGGTCCAGGTCAGGCCTCTCGGGACCCCGCCACTGGGCCGTGGATCCTGCTGTGGCCTCCACCTTCCTCGCCAAGGCCTCTCTACTCTCGAACCTGGCCGTGAGGTCCACGGACAGAGGCCTAGGCCTCCTCACCCACGTCTTCTCAGGAGGGGTGGGGGGCGCCTTCCCCACCACGGTTGCCCCGCCAGGGCCTGCTGGCTTCTGAGGCTGAATGGACTCGATGAAAATGGCCGACACGGGCCTTCTCTTCAGTCGAGGCCTGGGCTCCAGAGCAGGGCTACCCGCGTCCTCCACGCTGCTGGCCTTTGACAGAGGCTCCTTTAGGCCTGTCTCCTCTTGGGTGGCCGCCGGCCTGGTGACCTGAGACACGGAGGCCGGTCGGGGAAGAGTCCCTGCAGGCTTTCGGGCTGGCAAGGCGGGCTTGGTGGCCACCTCAGGCCGGGAGGCAGAAGGGGGCTCCTGAGACACGCCTGCGTCGGCCTCCAGAGCCCCCCGGCCGACCCCCTTCCCCAGGGTAGGCCCGGCTTTGGTGGTTTCAAAGAGTATCATGGTGCTGGGGTTAGGCCGCAGCACCGCGGCCTTGGAGAACAGAGACGAGCTGCTCGGGCCGTCCCCGCTCCCCGCCTCCTGCCCCACCAAGCCAGGCATCTTCTCGTCCAGCCCCTCTGCCGCCACGCCCCGGGGGAGCCCCCCGGTAGGAGACGGCCTGCTCAGGCTGGGCCACGAGGAGATCACGTCCCCGGCCTTCTCCTTGGAGAAGGGCTTGGGGGTGAGTCTCGGCAGAGGGAGCAAGCGGACTGGGCTCCTGAGGGGGCTTTTCCCTTCCAAGAGCAGCGCTGAGGGGGCCCCAGAGGCGCTGCCAGCCTGGCGGAAGTAGGTCCGAGTCAGAGTTTCCTCCTTGGAGAGCTCGCCCAGGCCTGGCACTCCTGTCAGAGAACTTATGGAGCCGACCTCCACCCGCGTCACCATGGTTACGGCTGTGGATCCATGGGGAAGACGAACATCAGAAACAGAGAGGCAACCACTAAAAAAAATTGTAAATTTAAGATTCAGTCAGTGTCTGGGTTGAAGCAGAGGGATTTGGGGGATGGGGATCAAGAGACCAGAGTCCTGGGTCTGGACGACAGCTCTCCATTGACCACCGGGCCAGCCTGGGCCAGTGCCTTCACCTCTCGGCTGTGGGCAAAGGGCAGTGGACTAAATGGCCTGACTCTGAAGTTCATTCCGGCTCAAAGGATACAGAAAAGGTGCCAACACTCTCCTGGACTTTCCTGACTCAGCTAATCTCAAGGCCAGCTTTCAGGGTGAAAAGTGATGATCTCTGCTGTACAGGTATGGAAACCAGCTCAGAGAGGCCAAGTAACCGACCTGAGGTCACTCAGAGAGTAAAGAGGCAAAGCTGGGATCCAAACCCAGGTCAGACTCCAAATTCACACCACACGCTCCCAGCATAAACCCTGATGAGAGTCCTGTCACCCGGCAGTACTTTCCCGTTTCAGAGCCCGGCCACATCAGGCTGGTCCTGACCCTCGTCACAGCCAAGCACAGAGAGGGTAGGTGACAAGCCCCACCTCACACAGCTAGCCAACGGTCACAAAGTTGGTCACTGGCCTTGGCACTCTAACCGTCCAGACAGTCCCTTATCTCTCCCCTCCCCAGTCCTTCCAGAAGCCTTAAGAGAAAGCCACCCTCATGTCCCACTCCACCTGCTGCTGTGATTGTTTGCCTCTGGGCTCTTTTCGGTTGGACGCCTATTTTACGCTGGCTGCCTTCACAGTCTCAGTAAGAAGAGTATCAGCTAACGACGAGAGTTTACCATGAGTGAGGCCTCAGGTAAGCCCAGTGCTTCCTCAAATCACACCCTCTTTAGAACCCTAAGAGGCGGGTATGTGATTGCCAGCCCCAGTTTTGCAGCAGCTCAGGCACAAGCCCCTTGTTCATCCAGTCATGAGCTCTGCTCTCTCAAGGTAGCAGCCCTCCTCGCTCATCCATCCTCCAATGACCCCGAGAAGCAGGGATTATCCTTATCTCCCTTATAAAGATGAAGGGAAAGGGCTCAGAGAGGTGGCCCGACTTGCCAACCGTCACACAGCTGAAACGTGATCTCAAGTCCTGGACCCATTCAACTCTGCCTTTTTAACAATTATGTCCTCTTCCTTTCTGGTCTTAAAAAGTGCCAGACAAGCTGCTGTTCTTGATTCGTCCCCCACCCTAACCCCACCTTCACTCCAGTGCTCTCTTTCCCTACAAAATTGTCCCCAGCCTGTCCGCGTCTAGATGGGCTAAAAGTAGAAGGCATTTTAGTCCAACGCAAGCCTCCACTTCCCTTCCTGGGGCCCTACAATGCTGCCCCCGGCTCTGACTCACTCAGCAGCCTGCAGGAAAGAAAGGCAGACAGATTTTGATATTTTCTCTTCCTTACACACTCGATGGTGCTAAGAAGATTCCTTCTCCCCAAGGCGGAGAACACTGTCTAGACGGGGTTAGAGGCAGAAGAGAGGCACAGAAATGGAGAATGGGAAAATCGGAGACTTGGGAGGAACCCGTCTGCAAAGACTCGGGGTGGAGTTCCTAAGGTGCACAGGGTCCTGCCCCAAATCAGGACTGCTCATCGTTAGAGCCAGCTCCCGTGACCTCTGGGACACAGACATAGCCCGGACAGAGACACAGGACAAGAACAGGATTCAAAGGACAGAGAGGAAACTCCCTAGCAGAACCCACAGGAGCCCTGCCCACCCCCGGACACTCCAGCCCCACTTACCCGAGCTGGCAGGTCCTGGCTGGGGACGTGTGACTGCCAGAGAAAGCCAGCGGTATCGTGTCTCATCTCCAACGGGGCTGTCCGCACACTCCCATGGCAGGAGCCGGCAGGGGAGGGGAGGCTCGTCCCAGCAGGCTGAGTTTCAAGCAGGTCTGGGGAGACACAGGGCGAGCGCCTCAGTTCCGGGGTTCCGGCAATATGTGCACAGACGGCGCAAAGGCTTTCGAGCTCCAACTGCATCTGCTGGTGTCTCCGCCAGCTTGTAAAACTCATGCTCCTAGCAGCTTTTCAGTATTGTCGCCTTATCTATACACGTGGGCATCAAGGGTGCCGAGTACAAACCGTAGGTGCTCCAAAAAATCTCCCCCGTTCCTCTGATACATGTTTACTGAGCACCTACCACGTTCACAAGGATGAATAAGAAATATCCCCTGCATCCAGGGACCTCAGAGTCTTGTGTGAGAAACACACACACGCATACACACACACAAGCGATTACAACACTGGGCAATAAACATGATGGTTTATAAAGGGGGACATGGGAGCACAGGAAAAGGAGGATTACCTGCCTAAAATTGGGAGTGGTGGTCCCGGAAGACTCAAAGAGCTGGCTAATTTGGGAGCTATTTCCCCTGGTTCTCCTGCTCAGCAGTATCTGTACATTGCATCTCTTGGAGGTCCTCACATGCCTCCTCAGGGCCTTTGCATGTGCTGTGCCTGTTCTCTGAGATATCCCTGTCACTACACACAGACGTAGGCCCTCCCCTAAGATTGCAGTCCAGACACAGCTGCCCCCCTCCAACCTAGTATAATCTCCCTCTTACGTGTCCAGAGAGACCCACAGACACTCAGCCAGACTCATAGCTACACAGCTACATTTAATAGTTCAAGATCCTTCATTTCACATCAATGGGAAGCGCCCAGGAGTCACCCTGAATCCCCAAGAGCTAGCACAGTGGCCTGGCAGGTAAGAGCACTGAGCACATAATTATTGAGTGAATAAATAAATGAATGAAGAACTATTCTCCTGGCCCTGCTCCCCACCCTTCTAAGATTCTAAATAAGGGCCAGAGTCCTGAGTTTCATGACACTAAGCAGTCTTGGTCACAAGGTGAACGAGTTCCTCTGGCTCTGGCAAGTTCTGGTGTGGCCACAGGTCAACTGCTACTGAATGACAGAACCAAGGAGCTACGAAGAGCCCAGCTGGGAGCTCAACCTGCTGACCCCGCCCAGAGGCCCCACCAGTTTCACCTGATGCACTGCCTGGGACAGGCTGCCGTCAGACACCTGCTGTGACCACATTAACCCCAGACTGTCACACCGGCTCATCCGCCCAAAGGTGGAATGAACGAACGCTTCTCTATACAGCTTTTCCTGGGAAGAACCACCACGAGCGCTGTTGCTGAACCAGGGTTGACGGCTCACAAATGTTGCCCCCACTTTGGGATCTCTGAACCCATCTCAGTAGCCAGATTGCAGGGAAGGAAAAAGGGGAAACAAGAGAAAGGCTCTTGGTCCGCACCCCTCTTAACCAGAACGGTGTCTCTGTTATCTGTAATCTCCTTTCTATCTTGGGCTCCCTCTCAAGTTTCCATTTGAAATGCCAGGCAGATGCCTGGTCTATAAATATGGTTGCATGAACGAATCAATGAAGGAATCAATCAATCAATGAACAAAGGGGGAAAAAAAAGAGTTTTTAAACCACCATAGTCGATGACTAAATAATATTTTGAACTCTTTCCCAAACCTAGAAACCCATGATTCTCAGGTTTTCCTTTAACCTGTTGTAAAATACAAGGAAACCAACTGAAATGTTCGCTTTAAAAGCTTGCTTTAAATGCATCACATATGTTATGCTTAATTTAAGAGATGTTAGTCTCTTCCAAAACATTTCAGAAGCCCACTCACACAGAGGACAGATGCTGTTTATTCCTGGGGTGGCCTCGCTCACTCTTTTTAAATATATTAGCACGATGGCCAGAGCCAGGTAAACAAGAGCTCCCTGGAGAAAGCAGGGACACCAGGTATGAGCTGTGTCTGGTTTTATCTACAAATAACCGTGAAGGTCGGCATGGGGGGACAGATGGGGAGCCAGGCTGATCTGGGAGGTCAGGAGGCTGCGGTGGACCAGGACACGGAGGATGCGGGGCAGCAGTGGGGGTAGTGGTGGGTGTACCTCTGCGGTTGCTGAACCCGCCAGGTCCACAGGCTCGATCTCCCCCATTTCCTGCGATTTCATGCAGAGAAAACCAGGTTCCTGAGGGTTGAGTCACCGAAACCGATCGTCACTGAAATTAGACAGGCGTCGTTCACGAGCATTCATTCCTCCCATCCCTCTGACCTTCCCTCTACAAGCCAGGCTCTGTGCTGGGTGCTGGCGGTGCAGCCGTGGAGCGCACAGGCTCCCAGGGGATCCGAGAGAACCTCACAGGGACGAGGCAGGAGAAGCCCTTCCATTCAGAACCCAACCATTTGGTAGCTTCTCTCTCAGATTCAGAGGCGTTGATTCATTTGAACAGCTGTTGCCAATCTTTCATAATGACACCCCTAAATCCGATCTGGGAGCTCACAGTCATTCACTCAGCCATCTCTGGGTGCCGCTTCCTGGGAATGCCACAATCTGGTGAGGACCGTGAGCCAGTCCTGCCACCTTCCAGCGTCTTCCGGAATGTGACCTGGGCTCCCAAATCTGCGGATCCATCCTGTGTGGTGCCCCGTGTGAAGGGCCAAGTGCGTGTCCAGGTCTCCCCAGGAAAGCAGGGCTGCGGTAAATGCATGGGCGTTTTCCGTCCACAGGCCCCAGAGGGAGGGGGACCAATGCCTAATATCGATGGAGTGTATGCATCCTCTCCTCTCCGTCCCCATGGCTGTGGCCCCAGCTCATTCATTCATTCATTCATTCCAATACACAGTTACTGAGCACCTACCATGTACCAGGCTCTGGGGACACAACAGTGAACAAAACATACAGAAAGCCCTGTTCCCATGGAGCTGACAATCACGAACACAGAAAAAGACAATAAACAAAATAAATAAGCAAGAGGCATAGAATGTTGTTAGGTAAGTAACTTTCTCTGCCGGTGTCTCCTCCAATCTGTTCTAGCAGCAGCCAGAGTGATTCTCTGATACGCAGGGGCCACCATGTCACTCCCCACCTCCCCACTGCCCTCTGAATGAAGATCAAACTCCTTCCCTGGGGCCTGGCAGGATCTGGATCCTCTTCATCTCTCCAGCTTCAGTCTCATGATTGACACCTCCCCCTCCATCCATCTGTCTGTCTCTCACACTCACTCACATACTTACTGCAGCACATGAACCTCAGACAGGTCACAAGACACATCATGCTTTTCCTCACCTTCCCGCCTCTACACTGCCATTTCCTACTGCCTGGTTAATCTCAGCTCCAAGCAGCCACCTCCTCCAGGAAGCCTTCCCTGATGCCCCAGGGTGGGTTCAGGTGCCTCTTCTCTGCTCTGGTATCTAACTCCCAGAGCTTCTCCCTAGCCCAGCACTGATCCCACATGTGGTGACTGCCTCTAGAGTGGGGGGAGCTCCAGGTCAGGAGGGTCCTGGGTCTGGTTCACAGCTGTACCCCCAGGATCTGATGCTGCACCGGACATAAAGTTAGTGTGCAA
Source organism: Delphinus delphis (assembly GCF_949987515.2). Classification (NCBI taxonomy): domain Eukaryota; kingdom Metazoa; phylum Chordata; class Mammalia; order Artiodactyla; family Delphinidae; genus Delphinus; species Delphinus delphis. The sequence goes on along the minus strand of NC_082695.1, from coordinate 18,894,686 downwards.
AAAATACCTCAAGGGAGAGCATCCCTGAAAGAAGAAAATAATAGTATCCAATGCAGGCGTGGGTGTGGGAAAACTGACATGCTCATCTGCTCCCAGGGACAATGTAAGTTACAAAAGCAATTTGGCAATATTCACTTTCCACTAATGTTACTGGAGACCCCATCAAGACTCAGGGACCACACTAAGTGACTCCGCACCTTCTGCCTTCTCCCATGTAATATTCTGAACAATCCTGTGCTTTTCAGTTTATTACCACCATTCTACAGATGAGGGAAATGAGTCAGATCTCAAGCTAGTGAGGGGTAGTGTTACAGTTGAAATCTTCGGACTATGAATCAAGTGCTTCCCCCCATATACCTCACCCCAAAAACATTCATTTATTTTTGACTCAGTAATCCCACGTCTAAAAACGTGTCCTATGGAAGGAATCTAAAGGAAGAGAAAACCATACACACAAAGATGCCCCCTGCAGTGTTGTCCATCCAAGTGCAGCAATAACGCACCCTGAACTTAGGGTGATAACTCTTATTTGAAAAAACCCAGGACTCAGAAGCCATTTGAAATGTCACAAAAGTTGCAACGTCAGCGGGTAGACCAGATCTCCAGTTCCCAGTCTGCCCACAAGTGGCACAAAAATCCCTTCACACCACATGGCCTGAGTTTGTGATCAGAAAAGATGGTTGCGGGACTTCCCTGCCTGCCAATGCAGGGGACACGGGTTCGAGCCCTGGTCCGGGAAGATCCCACATGCTGCAGAGCAACTAAGCCTGTGAGCCACAACTACTGAGCCTGCACTCTAGAGCCCGCGAGCCACAACTACTGAGCCCGTGTGCCACAACTACTGAAGCCCACGTGCCTAGAGCCCGCGCTCCTCAACAAGAGAAGCCGCTGCAATGAGAAGCCCACACACCGCAATGAAGAGTAGCCCCTGCATGCCGCACCTAGAGAAAGCCTGCGCACAGCAACGAAGACCCAGCGCAGCCAAAAGTGAAAATAAATAAATAAATAAATTTATGTTTCCAAAAGATGGCTGCCATGGCTATCACGGCAAAAACCTAGAAATAATCCACATTCTCCACAAAAGGTGAAAGTCTCTCAGCCACGTGTAAGGGGCTGTCCTGCATCTCTTGAAAGTGAGGACTGGGGACCCTGTGCAGGAAAGTGAGAAGAGCTCATGAGAATGCTGTTGGAGAGAGGGTGGCAGGTGGGTAATTTTCTGTATTCAAGGCTGTGACAACGGCAAAAATTGTTTATACAAATGGTCAAGGTCTGGAAGGGGAAAGGGACAGGTGAAAAGGAAAAGCGTCGGGGACAAGGGTGGAACTGTTATATTTTTAAATTCCTTTTCACTTTGAGATTCCTTTTTATTTCCATTAATGTTGTTTGTGCAGATTTCTTTTTAGGCCTCAATACCGGAAGTCTCCCTCTGAGCTGTGTTCTCCCCATCAATTCAAAATGTAGAGGTACCAAGGCTCCCTTCCTGCCCACTTTCAGAGCTTTCAAAAGCTGAGGATAGGGACTTCCCTGGTGGTGCAGTGGGTAAGACTCCGTGCTCCCAATGCATGGGGCCCAGTTTCGATCCCTGGTCCGGGAACTAGATCCCGCATACATGCCACAACTAAGGAGCCAGTGAGCCACAACTAAGGAGCCTGCAAGCTGCAACTAAGGAGCCCGCCTGCCTCACCTAAGACCTGACACAACCAAATAAATAAATAAATAAAATTTTTTTTTAAAAAAAAGCTGAGGATAAAGATAACTATCATTTATTAAGCACTAAGCGTGTGCCAGGAACTGTGCTAAGTGCCTTACGAATATGACTCATTTCGTCCCCTTAACAATACAAAGAAGCAGGTCCTGGGACTTCCCAGGCAGTCCAGTGCTTAAGACTGTGCTTCCACTGCAGGACATGAGGGTTCACTCCCTGGTTGGGGAACTAAGATCTCTCATGCTATGCAGCATGGCCAAAAAAAAAAAGAAGCAGGTCCTATTATGAAGTCCATCTTACAGGTGAGGAAACTGAAGCTGGAGGAGTGAATGGGTCTGCCGTGGGCAGCAGGAGGTATGCTGATCCACCCTCCCCTCCATAGGATTCCTTCCAAAGTCCACATGGGCTTAACTAGAACAAGTGCTTTTTTATGATGTTCAAATGTAAAGGACACTTCACACCCATTATGGTGTCTACCATCAAAAAAAACAGAGGGCTTCCCTGGTGGCGCAGTGGTTGAGAGTCCGCCTCCCGATGCAGGGGACACGGGTTCATGCCCCGGTCCGGGAAGATCCCACATGCCGCGGAGCGGCTGGGCCCGTGAGCCATGGCCGCTGAGCCTGCGCGTCCGGAGCCTGTGCTCCGCAACGGGAGAGGCCACAACAGTGAGAGGCCCGCGTACCGCAAAAAAAAAAAAACAAAAAACGAAAAATAATTCTGGAGATGGATGGTGGTGATGGTTGAGTGAGTGTACTTGACGCTGCTGAACTACACACTTAAAAATAGTTACGATGATAAATTTTATGCTATGTATATTTTACCACAATAAAAAAAACCCAAGAAACTAAAGACAAATAGAAAGGAAATCTAATGCTTAAGCTCTAATTACCATGTGACTCAGCTCATGGGGACCCATGTCCTTTAGGCAAATCTCCATTAAAAGCTCTCATGGTCCACACTCGGCTCTGCCCCCATCCCCGTTAGGAATGCAATGGGAAGCAAAGGAGACCCCATTCCTGATTACAATCGGGGGGTGCTCTAATAGGGGCAGAAAATGAGGCTGTAAAAGCCCAAAGGAGGAGTAGTCAGGGATGCCTTCCTGGAAGAGGTGACATCTCATCTGAGACTGGTAGGAGACAGCCAAGCAGAGGAGGAGGTTGGAGCCAGGAGAGGGAACAGCATGTGCAAAGGCCCAAAGGTACGGGAGAAACACAGTCATATAGCGCAAGCCTGTTCACTTATTCTCCTTGGGGCAACGTGGGGCTACTTGGTGAAAAGTCTGAGTGGCACAACTTTCGAAAAACCATGCACTTTTGTTGAGTCAGAGTCGCATTGGAGGGTACAAAACACTGGTACGAGAGTCAGAACTGGGTGATTTTAGTCAAGGTGATCACAGATCCTGGTTTACCTGGGACAGAACGCGTTCACTCTCAAAAGTGCCCGGGTTTGGACAATAAATTATTCCATCATCCTACATTTTTTTTTTAAACTGTGGTAGAAACCACATAACATGAAATTCATAATTTCAACCATTTCAAAGCGTGAAAGCAGTGTCATTTTGTAAATTCACGGTATTGTGCAACCATCGCCACTATCTACTTCCGAAACATTTTCACCACCCCAAAGGAAATCCCATACCCAAGAAGCAGCCACTCCCCCTCCTCCCCTTCCCCAGCCTCTGGCAACCACTACTCTGCTTTCTGTCTCTAAGGAGTTGCCATTTCTGGATATTTCAAAGAAATGGAATCACCCAATATGTCTCTCACCCTAGTTCTGGTCTCAGTTCCTCCACAAACTTGCAATGAGAGCTTGGACAAGTCCCTGCCAGATTCTGTGACTGTGGTTTGGCTCAACCCCAGGACTTATCAGGTTTGCATTATGCAACTTTTCTCTGCCCCTGGCTCATCCCCCGTGAAGCCCAGCTCTCCGAGATTCTGAGACAACTGTTCTACATCCCCTGGTCCCCCACGATTCCTTCTGAACAACTGGTGCTCAATAAAGGATTGTTAAGGGACTCAATAAAATTCTCATTCAGTGTTGACGGAAGTAGTGAGAGCTAAGTTTCCTACTCAATGTGTGTGATTCTGTAAGAACTGCCTTAATTAGTACAGCCTTGACTTCTGTGTCAATCTCAAGTTGTAATGTATTAGAATTCAGGGCATCTGACCTTTCAGACTCTGGAATACAGAGGAACAGTTTGAGGGGGCTTTTTCCCAGCTGGCCCCGTACCACAAGATATGGGTGGTACACATTCACACCCACACAAAGGGTCCTGTGGTGTAGAAAGAGTTTGGGAAATGCGAGCTCAACAGCGTGTAAACTACTGTCCTTCCCACAAGACTCTTCAGAGCCTCTGGTGAGCTAACTGGCATCTTAGACACGCCAAAGCATAATCCAAACTGCCTCGCCCCAGTACCGCTTGTCCAGGTGCAACTGCTGATTTGGAGAAAGAACGTTACAAGTGGCCTTCGTGCCTTTACTTAAACATCCGCCTTTTCAACTTGCATTGGCCTGTTCCTTCCTACTGTTTGTGCTATTTCTGGGCTGGCTACAGCACTCACCAAAACCATTAAGCAAGCAGCTTTCTTGGGTTTGTTTGTTTTTCTTGGGATCAAGGATGGGCAAACTACAGTCTGTAGGCCACATCTGGCCCACTGCCTGTTCTTGTAAATAAAGTTTTATTGGAAGACAGACACACCCATTAATTTACATGGTGGCTTCTTCCAAGGTATGAAGACAGACCGGAGTGGTTGCCACAGAGGCTGTATGGCCCAGAAAGCCTAAAATATTTACTCTCTAGCCCTTTACAGAAAGAGTTTGTGACCCCTGCTCTAGACTGTAGAGAACTCAGTCCCCTGAGAGACTGGACTCCCCCAAGGATATGACATCCCCCCTTTAAGTTATCTAAAGCTCTCACGCTTTTCTGGCGGAGACCTACGTCTTCACGAGGTCTCTTCAGGTTCTCCACATAGTAATTGCAGAAAAATTCAAAAATATAAATGAGCAAAATGTTTTTAATAATCCTATAACCCACCACCCAGAACCAACAGCCATTACTAGCATTCTGATGTCCATCCATCTGGCCATTTCTAATATAAGTGGGAACTTTTTGTCAAAACTAAAATGCAATCAGGTCATGCGTGCTGTTTAGGAACTTGTTTTGTTTAATTTCAAAATACGTCATAAATACCTTTCACATCAATAGCTACACAACTCTACAGCCGTTTCTCATGCTTTGCAGTATCCCATTACATGGATATCTCATCATTATATCGAATCCATCCTCCACTATTTTATCCTTAGGTTGTTTCCAATCTCTGACTATTAAAACCAACACTTCAATGAACACCCACGTGCAATGACTTTCCCAAGGTAAATGTTGCCTAGAAGTGGGCTGGCTGGTTCCAAGGGTGTACACTTTTTTCAGAGCTTTGGATATATGCAGAATGGAGCATACATCCATGTGTTTCCCTTCACACCTAAGGGAAACGTCCCATGCTGACTTGAGTCAAAGCTTAGGAGGCCAGGGTTCTTAACCTCTGCCCTGGGGCAGACCCAGTAAAGATGAGAAATAAACCAGGGCCCCAGGGCTGACTGTGCCATCACTGGCAGCTTTACTGGGTCTCACTTATGGCCGGACCATCATCACGCACTTGACTGTAAGATTTGCAAGGGCAATTAGAACGGCTCACAGGGAGAGGTGAGTCTGGGCCCAGCCCAGAGGCTGTGTCCAGCCTGGCGTCGGAAGGGTAGGCAGGAAGAAAGCCCTGCCCCAGAAATGACGTTCACGGCAGAGGAAATTCAACCTCAGAGCTCAGTTCAACACGACACACAGATCAATGCTGGGCTCAGAAAAATCTGAGTATAACATGCTCTCTCCTTAGGGAGCCTGAGAGGCGCATATTGCATTTCAGAAAAATAAATAAATAATTCCCTCCGAGCACAGATAGGTTTCTGGAGGAATTAGCTTATTTTGGCCCAAGAGCTGCCTTATGTTCAAACTCAAACCCTGGGAAGGTCTGATCATGTGTTCCCCAGCTCCAAAATAAATGTCTCCCACTGTCCATTGCCTTGGACAAGGTATTCAAGACCCCCCCCACCAACCCACCCACAGGCCAAAACTAACCAACATGATCTGTACTACAGGCCCTGCCCCCACTCCCAGATTTCCAAAGGTACCCCACGACCTGAGTATCTTTTTCACTTATTTCTTCTCCGTGGAGAGCCCTTTACCCACAGCACAATTTCCATTTGCCCAAATCCCACTCATGCTTTTACAGCAGACTAAGGGACACCTCTTCCAGGAAGCCTGCGCTGACTTCCTAAGCCAAAGTGTCTTCCAACCTTCTTTGGCTATTTACCTGATCATCATGCCTTGTATCAGAGATAAGCCTGACAGTCTCCCCCCGGCAAGATTTACAGATCCCTCCTGAGCCCACCCAGGACACAGACCCCTCCGGCTCTGGGTTCCCGTTCCCAGAACCTACCTGATGCCTGGCACGGGAAAGGCAGAATAGGAGAGTGCTGGGTTCCCCAGTGGTGGGAGGCAGCCCATGCGGGACACAAGATGGTCTTTGGTAACACTTAGGGTGCTTTGACATCCAGGCACAGCATGAAGCTTCTGTGAATGACATTCTGTGCAAACTGTTTCCTTTCTGATTCTCATGGGTGCCTTCTCATGCAGTTCCTGAGCCCATCTCTGCTTGGTGCCACCATGACTTTAACACCTACACTATCTGCTAATCTCCCAGGTTTAAGAAAGAAGACACAGCTCCAAGCTCAGGCCATCAGCTGCAGCAGCAAATTTTAAAATATAATTTTATTTTCATTGTATTTAATTTTACTGTTGTTTTCAATTTAAGACAAGTGACACTGGTTTGCTATTTACAGTAAGATGTTTGTAATGGTTCCTTTAAAATTTTATTTAACTTTCGGAAAAGTGAAAGTTTAAAAATAAAATGATGATACAGGGGTTATGTACAAATGGCAAAAGCCCATGTGACAGGGGCTTCCCTGGTAGCACAGTGGTTAAGAATCGCCTGCCAAGACAGGGGACACGGGTTCGAGCCCTGGTCCAGGAAGATCCCACAAGCCATGGGGCAACTAAGCCCGTGAGCCACAACTACTGAGCCTGCGTTCTAGAGCCTGCAAGCCACAACAACTGAAGTCCACGCGCCTAGAGCCCGTGCTCTGCAACAAGAGAAGCAACCGCAATGAGAAGCCCACACACCACAACGAAGAGTAGCCCCCGCTCGCCACAACTAAAGAAAGCCCCCGCGCAGCAACGAAGACCCAACGCAGCCAAAAATAAATCAATTATTTAATTAATTATTTTTTAAAAAGCCCATGTGACTGGAATTCACTGGTAAAGTGGAAAGATCATGGCATTGGAGTCAAAAACAGGCAGATGCAGCTCGTGGTGCTCCTTCCCCATTTTCCTGCCTGGAACAAAGATGTGATGCCTGGAACCAAGGCAACCATTTTGGGACCACGGGCTCACAAGTGATACTTTAAGGATAGTGACATGGAAAAGACCTTGATGACATAGCTGAGCTACTAAACTAACTGAACCGTTCTCCTCTGGATTTTTGTTGTTGTTATTGTTATGTGAAAAATAACAATGTACTATTTAAGCCATTGTTAAGGTTTCTGTTACATGAAGGCAAAAGCATTCCTAACGGACACAGGGAGTTTGGGTACAAATTTGTTAAGTGGACAAATGTCTTCTAAGTAAACACAGTGAATGTAGTAGTGCTTTTATTTATTTTTTTTTTGCGGTACGCAGGCCTCTCACCGCTGTGGCCTCTCCCGTCACGGAGCACAGGCTCCGGACGCGCAGGCTCAGCGGCCATGGCTCACGGGCCCAGCCGCTCCGCGGCATGTGGGATCCTCCCGGACCGGGGCACGAACCCGTGTCCCCTGCATCAGCAGGCAGACTCTCAACCACTGCGCCACCAGGGAAGCCCTGTAGTAGTGCTTTTGACAAGCCACTTCACCCCTGAAAGCTCAGTTTCTTCATGGGTAAATTAAGTTCAGCGATACCTACCTCAAAGGATCCGGAGGATTAAAGGAGATGGTGCATGTAAAACACCATCAGTATACCTGGCACGTACACAGTAGGTTTCTGCAAATGCATGATAAACAAATGAGCAAATAAACAAACAGAACATGAAGACTGATGGAGGGATGTGTGGGTTGGTGGGAGTTTTTCAGCTAGATTTAAAGGAATAGCTCTCTGATGAAGGAATTTGGGAGAGATAGTGATTCAGGGACTGGGTAAGTGGATACTCTTCTCAAGGCTGGTCTAAGATCCAATACCAGCCTGTCACCTACACAAGCCTTGATTAGAATCAGGCGGAAGCACCGAAGAATGTAGACACCAAAGAGCAACCCTCCCAAAACCAGGTGCAAGAAAAGCCTGAAAGGATGGTCAAGACCGAAGTGGTGTCCCAGGGATGTAAACAGTCCCAGGTCCATCCCCGGCTGCTGCACCCACCCCACTCCACCCCCACCAGCCGTTCTCATCGGGGCTCCGCCCATGGCAGTGAACCTGCAGAGACCGCTGATATGTCCTCTCCTGGTTTTCCCAGGAGGGTCACTGTGCCTCCGATACCCTTCAGGCAACCAATGACTCTTCCTCCTCATCCTCTGGGACCAGCTTCCCAGCTCCCCTGTAAACCTGTCAGGGCCTGGCGCTGCCAGCCTCGGGGCACGACAGACAGGCCCTCCTGGCACAGAACCCAGGCCTCAGTGGAGCTGAAGAAATATACCTGGCCCGGCTGCCAAAAAGAGAACCCAATGAACAATCCCAAGTTTATTCAATTGCTTTGTCCCCCAACCTATTAAGTGCTGGGCTCGGGGAAAGCTTGGTGTTAATAATTACCATCATCAGATCACGAACACTAATTGAGCACTCATTTTGTGAGTTAAATGAACTTCCCCACTTAATCCACCTTCTGGAGTGGGTCGCATGATTAGGCCCACTTGATGGATGAGGACAACGATGCCAAGGGAGGTTTAGCAATTTGCCCATGGGGTGGAGCTGGGATTTGAACTCAGGCAGCCTCCCTCCCAATCCCACCCAGTTCAATCCCACCCAGTTCATCCTGCAGCAGCCAACAGTTGCTGGGTTAAGTGCTGGCCTCCCCTCCCCTCCCCACGCCATGCCCCCACCCACCTCCACCCCTACCCCTGTGCTGGGCCCTGTTAATCTCTTCAATGACCTTCTGGGGCTGATGCTATTATTATCCCCATTCTATAGATAGGTAAACTGAGGTTTCAAAAGGCAAAGTGATTGGCTGAGGTCAACTGCTTAGTAAGTTAGCAGATCTGGGATTCCACTCAGGTGTTTGACTCCACAGTGTATACACTTTGCCATTTTGTCCTTCACGGGACCTGTCTAGCTCAGACTGGGTTTTTAGGCAAGTTTTGGGGCAAAACATCCTTGTGCTCAAAGCACAGTCTAGCTGGGGAGGCAAACACAGCTGCAGACATGGCCACAGACAGTGACCACAGCAGGGAGGTGAGACTGAGGGCCTCGGGAGGAAGGGCTTAGAGTAGACAGAATAATGCCCCCCAACGATGTCCACGTCCTGATCCCCAAAACTTGTGACTCTGTTATCTTTGCAGATGTGACCAAGCGAAGTCTCTTGAGATAGGAAAATTATCCTGGATTAGCTGGGTGGGCCCGACGTCATCACAAGGTTCCTTATGGAAGAGAGGCAAGTGGGTCAGAGTCAGAGAGAGAAAATGTGATGAAGGGAACAGGGATTAGAGCCATGCGGGGCCACAAGCCAAGGGATGCAGCAACCTCTGGAAGCTGGAAAAGGCAGGGAAATGGATGCTCCCCTAGAGCCTCTGCGAGGAACACACCCCAGCCGACCTTCACTAGACTTCTGACTTCTAGAACTATAAGGTAATAAACTTGCATTGTTGAAGCCAGTAAATTGTGGTAATTTGTTACAGCAGCAATAGGAAACTCATACAGAGCTTAAGTTGGTTGGGGAGAAAGGAAAGGGAGGACTGTCTGCAGGAGGCGGCACGGAGCTGAATGGCTACCTAAATAACCCCAAAGCTCAAGCCTCTGTGAAGTCCTTTGGGTTAGCCCCACCAGAGCCACCAAAATTCTTAACCCTCCATTCCTGCTTGTTTGGACCTTGACAGTATCAAATCCTACAAGGTAGGTCCTGGCACTGCACTTTTCCATGCAGCTACTAAAATTTAAATATCAACTGATTAAAATTAAATACAATTTTAAATTCAGTGCCTTGGTCATGCCAGTCCCATTTGAAGGGCTCAACAGGCATGGGAGGCTGGGTGCCTTACTGGGCAGTGCAGAAAGTTCTATTGGACCGCGCTGTACATTCCCAATATACAGATGTGAAACTGAGGCTCAGAGTCACAGGGGCGGGAAGGGACAAGCTGGCACTCAGTCCCCGGATCTTCTAATTTCATCCTCAGCCTTCTTAACACGGAGGAGGCCTGGGTCACAGGGCTGGCTGCCTCAACCCCAGGCCCAACCTTATTTAACTGAACCATGAATTACTCACCCACTGTCAGGAGTCATGACCTTTAGCATCACCGAGAACTGTTTATTTTGACCTCTTTCTCTCTCTGCCTTAAACGCAGGGTGAGAGGCGAGGGAGGCAGAGGAGAGGCCCCGGTTAATGAAAGGTTCTGGTTAACAACAGTTTCAGCCATTCATTACGGGCACAGAGCACTTGTGGTTTAAAGCTAGGAGTGTCACGTGTTTGAGAGATCAGCCAGTGTCCCTTTGACCCCCTAATCCATCATCTTTATCAACTGGCATACAGCGCTAAGAAAACCTCTATCTACAGGGCCAGAATGACACCATCAACACACAAGGCTAACATGGTTCAATTTCTAGGGTAACCTTTGCCACTTACAAGGATATAAGGGGCTCCTTGCCCAACAGAGGCAGTTACAAAGAGTTTCAGGGTGGCAGGGGGGAATACAATTAAAAATAAATTTTAAATTCATTCCCTGGCGGTGGCAGGCAGGGAAATGGGTGAACTGAGGGCCAGAAACGGGAGGGAGATTTCTCACTGTCTGCACCCTGGTAACTTTGCATTTTGAGCCCCGTGAATGTATTATCTGGCCAAATAAATCAGTACAAGTTAACCTGTAAACGCTTAGGTAAGATATGGACCATGGGGATCCCATTTCTTGTTTCATGTAGATGCACATGGATGGGTATATAAATATGAACACAAGGAGGCTTACAGAAAGTGTTAGAAGAGTATATAAGAAACGTTCAGAGAGGGCGACTCTAAGTGGGAGGGAGATGAGAATACAGGGGATTTTAATCTATTGGTATTTTTTTGCTTATTTATAATTTCTTAACTTTATACAATACTAATCGCAACAAAAACAGTTTCTATTTATTGAATGTGTAGCCAGTTTCCAGGTGAAACACTTTATAGGCAAAGCTTCACTTCTCCCGGCAACCTCTGAGGCAGGTAGTAGTGTTTTACTCCCATTTTATAGATGAGGAAACTGAGGCTCAGAGACACCAAGACCACGAAGCCCACCGTCTGGACTCCTTTGCTGTGCTGACTTCTGATCAAATAAATGTGCTCATGATAGAAAAAAAAGAAACGTTTTAAAAATGCTAGGTACGTGGACTTCCCTGGTGGCACAGTGGTTAAGAATCCGTCTGCCAATGCTGGGGACACGGGTTCGAGCCCTGGTCTGGGAAGATCCCACATGCCGTGGAGCAACTAAGCCCGTGCGCTACAACTACTGAGCCTGCACTCTAGAGCCCGCAAACCACAACTACTGAGCCCTCGTGCCACAACTACTGAAGCCCACGCGCCTAGAGCCCTGCTCCGCAACAAGAGAAGCCACCACAACGAGAAGCCCGTGCACCGCAAGGAAGACCCAATGCCGCCAAAAATTAATAAATAAAATAAACAAATTAAAAGAGAAATGCTAGGTACGTGAAAGCACAAAGTGAAACAGACTAAATTTCTGAATATAATACAAGTGTCAGAGAGCCCAAGCCTTTCTCGAGAAGGGTGCATCAGACACCTCAGGTGTCCTGCCTTACACTCTCAGCACCCACCCCGGGATGCAGAAGGCTGCCTACTGAAGATGGCTGCAACTCTCTGGCTTGCTTTCTGGCCATGGGAGCACAGGCCAGAAGTGCCAGTTGGGCAGTGCCCCATGTGCAGCCCTCCACCATAGACGGATGGCAACTGGTGTATCAATACCCCAGCTCCTTCCCTCTCTGGGGGAAGACTCTGAGGTGCACGTTATGCCCTGTCTCCATGACACACCCTCTATCAGCTCCTTGCCTTCCCTCTCTCACCTTCACACTCGCCTCACAGTGCTTCCTGTGAGGTAAAACAGTACAGCTTCTAGAAGGAAACACGGGAAAAACTGATCTTAAATAAAATGAAGGAAAACTTCTGTTCATCAGAAGACACCATGGAGAGAATGAAAAGGCAAGGCATGAACTGGGATAAAATATTATGTATACAAATGGTATGATATATAGTATTTCATCTATATTATGTTTATAAATATAATTTAAAATATTGTATCATATTTATACATGTGCACATGTGTATACACACACGACATATATACTTCACAAAGGACTCTATCCAGAACACATAAAGAACTCTAAACCAATACGAAAAAGACAATCTGGCTTATTGTTTGCTTTTTTTTTAAGGACAAGAGACTTGAATGGGCACTGCGCACACACAGAAAAAAATCTCCAAATGAGCGATAAGCACATGAAAAGATGCTCAACTTCACTGGTCATCCGGAAAACAAATTAAAATCACAATGAGATACTACCGGACATCTACCACAATGGCCAAAACAACAGACTGACATGTTGACCGGGGGGAAGTGGAACCGTTTTTACACTTTACACTTTAGAAAACTGTTGGGCAGAACCTACTCAAGCTGACCTGCATCTAACTTACGACCCAGCAATTCCTCTCCTGAGTATCTACCCGAAAGAAATGAGTGCTCAGGTCCACAAGAGACGTGTACACGAATGTCCACAGTAGCTTCATTCGTCATAGCCAAAACCTAGAAACCACCTAAGTGTCCATCCACGGTAGCCAGGATAAATCGCAGCATATTCATATGATGGGATATAATACAGCAACGAAAAAAACCAAACTATGGCAACATGCAAACACGCGCATAAGTTCATAGACATTACGATGAGCAAAACAAGCGGGACCCAAAAGCACTCGTACAGTAAAATTGCACTAACACGAAGTTCAGGAAATAGGCAAAACTAGCCAATGGTGATAGAAGGTAGGTCAATTTGGGGAGTATTGGCTAGGATGGGTATAATGAAGCTTTCTAGGGGCCTAGGAATGTTCTATATCTTGATATGAGTGGTGGTTACGTGCTGTGTTCATATGCAAACGTGTGTCCAGTTTACACGTAAGATTCGTGTACTTTACTGTAAGTTATGCCTGAGAAAACAAGCCCTCAAACTTCCAATGGCCTGCAGGTGCTTACGAAATGAAGCCATGCCCCTCACCACAACCCTGCCTGATGTGCCTCCCACATACCCCAGGACCTCATCTCCTACCAGGTGCCCCCTCCCATTCCCCCAGCTCCACCCAGCCTGGAGATCTCAGTTTGCTTTGGTCTGGAGGGAGTCAGGATCTGTAAGAATTCCACCCTCAGATGGGAAAGAGACCTGCAAGGAAATGCCGGTCATTTGTTTCTCCCGGGTGATGTCAGTACCCATGTGCGTTCATGCAGCAACAGCTCTCTGATGAAATGCTTCTCCTCCAGGAAGCCTTCCCAGACCTCTGCTCCCACCCCAGGTAGGCTTTCATCCCCACATCTCTCTGCTTCTTTGTGACACTGATCCTACTGTTTTAAGTCTGTTGAATTGATTGTCTTACCCCCTGAGGGCTGAGACCCTCTCTGTCCTGTTCCCTCCCCGTCTCATCATCAGAGCCTAGCAAGTCACCTGGCACATAATAGGTAAACAATAAACATTTGCTGAAACAAATAAATGTCTGAAGGAGAAAATGAGTCATTCGATGGAGGTTAAAAATGGGGTGGGGCCGGGCTTCCCTGGTGGTGCAGTGGTTGGGAGTCCGCCTGCCGATGCAGGGGATGCGGGTTCGTGCCCCGGTCCGGGAAGGTCCCACATGCCGTGGAGCGGCTGGGCCCATTAGCTGTGGCCGCTGAGCCTGCGCGTCCGGAGCCTGTGCTCTGCAACGGGAGAGGCCACAACAGTGAGAGGCCCGCATACCACAAAAAAAAAAAAAAAAAAAAGGGATGGGGCCAAAATGATTCTGCGCAACTCCCTCCAGGTATAGAAGGTGAAATCTGGGCCCAGAGAGGGTAAGTGACTTGCCTAAGGTCACACAGCCAATTAGGGACAAATGTAGCATAGAACCACCAGGAGACACTGTTGCCTTCTCCCTCCACCAGATCCCCTTCCCTGGTGCTGCACCCTCCCCACAGCTGCTATGAGGGTTGTCTGTTCACAGATACATACTTTTCCAGGAAAGCTGTCCTCCAAAAGGCCAAGACCTCCAACCCTCCCTGCAAACCCCCTACCAACCAGGGCATCCACAGCCAGTGACTCACATCTATGGGATACAAAAGGCTACTTACCCTTGCATCAAGGCAGGATTCATTCTGTGGCTCCAGAGCCCCCCAGTGGTTCAGGCGAAGCTAAACTTGGGTGAGGCCACATCCCTTCCCCTGCCCGCTCCTCCTTCCCTCACTCCCCCACTCCTGAGTGCACCCCTCCCCCATCCAATCAATGCTTCCCGTCCCAAGCTTGGTTCTCGGGAACCAAACCCTACCTAAGACAGACTCCAGGGTCTCCACTGGCCTGGACTCTGGGACAATGCACTGCCTCCCACTGGTAAGTCTAACGTGAATGACAGTGACAGACTGAGGATGGACCAGGAGCCCAGCTGTAAGGGGAGGGAATGTCCAGTGTGTGTGTGTGTGTGTGTGTGTGTGTGTGTGTGTGTGTGTGTGTGTGTGTGTGTGTGTGTGTGTGTGTGTGTGTGTGTGTGTGTGTGTGTGTGTGTGTGTGTGTGTCTGCGTGCGCATGCGTGCATGTGTGTTGGGGGAGGGTCTACCCTCTGCTCCCGAGTCCTTTCACTTTTATCTCTAAAAGATATACAGAAGGACCCCCATCAAAACCTTCTTGCTTTCAGCCACCAGCAATGAAGCTAAGAAGGGCAGAGAGGGCCCTCCCCTGAGCCACCCCTCCCAACCATGGGCTCTAAGAGCCACCTGGGCAGAAGGGGTCTGTTCCCTGATGAGTCATCAAGCCCCTCCCCTAAAGGCAATCTACCTGATCTGGTGACAGAAAACACAACCATCTCCTAAATTCGGATTAAAAACCACCTGCACTCAGTTCTTCTAGACCTTAATTTTGCTCAGGGTAATCAGCAGTTATTAAGAGCACAGAGGATGACATGCTTGGGGGACAACATGCAGGATTGGCAGCCAGGATCCCCCCATTCTCCTCGCCCTGTTCGTGTCCCTCTGTAGGACGGGGCAGAGCGTGGACTTCTAGTGTCAACCAGCTGGGCATCCAGTCCTGTCTTGATCTCACCAGCTGTGTGACCTTGGGCAAGTAACTCCACCTCTTTGAGCGTTGGCTTCCTCAAGTATAAGATGGAATCATGGGTAGGTATTTCCTGTGCTTTTGTGAGGATTAAAGGAATCACACTTGCAAAGTGCTTAGGACAACACCTGTGGGTGCCACACACATCGATGACTGTCCTCATCAATAGTAGTACTATTAACCATTTAGAGAGACTGGGACGAGGAGGGGGCCTGCGGGGCTAGACCTGTGGCCTTCGGTACAAGCGCAGGAAAGACGTGGAGAGCTGGGGGGAGGGACAGACGGACTTCGTCCAGCATCTCCGACAACACAAGGAACCAAAGAGGCTTGGGAAGTGTATACAGCAGGCGCTCAGTACACAGGAGTTCTGCTTATGATAAAACTCCTCCTCAGAAGATGAACCCAAGAAAATGACCTCCCTGGGCTCGGAGATCCTTTTACACCCAAAGTGGCAACGATGTGCAAATAGCCCCAGATCTCGGCAGAAACAGGAACAAGTAACCAACCTCTCCCTGCTCACAGCCTCTGGGCTCGTGCTCGGGTTCACCAGAGCCAGCAACCCCCTCTGTCTGCTGGAGCCAGCAGGTCCCCGCCAGAGCTTGCCAGGCCGGGCATGCCAGCCACCGAGTAAGAGCCTGCCCACTGTGGCAGATGCTGTCAGAGCCCCACCCAAACCTCCTTGGCACTGGTGGACAACTTTCTACTGCTGGTGGGACAATTTAGAAGCGTGTTTCATAGTCTCCCTGAGGTTCCCAGCATACTTCATACCCCAGCTGCCCCCAGCTGCTTTGATTGTTAGCAAAGCCTAATCGTGTCCCACCACCCAAATAAATCACTTGCCCTGGCACCCCTGACTCAGGCTATGCTTCTGGGGGAGCCCAACCTAAGATACCCGTCTTTTCCCAAAGTCACTGACTCACAAGAGATGGACGTGCTCAGAACACCCATTCTCCCCTAGGGTCTCGTGATGCGATGGTGAGACACACCCCATCGTGAAACGGTCCACAACCCACCGATGACCAAGACGGTGGGAGGTGCCAACGCATGCGCTGGCCAAATGTTTGCAAGTTGCTCTTTTACCAATCATTCAAAAGATTTATTGACCCACTATGTGCCAGGCCCCATGTTCGGGGATGGGGAGATACTGATGAACTCAAAACTCGAGGACCCTGTTTACACAGAGTTTAGAGTTGGGAAGTGGGAAAGACAGGGAATGGATAAGCCAACACGGACAAAGATGGCAGCATGTGGCAAGGGAGGTGAAGGGAATGAGGTCTGTGAAGTGAATCATGGTTGAGCCCCATGGATTGGGTGATCAAGGAAGACTTCTTGGAGGAGGTGGCATTTCAGCTGCATAACCTAAAGGATCAGAGGGAGCCAGCCAAGGGAAGACCATGAGGTCTAGAGTTGGAAAAGAGCTCAGGGCATTGAGGGAAAGGCAATTTCTGCTAACCTGGCTGGGCTGAAGTGGCAAAAAGTGGCAAGGGCTGAATCTGGACAAGGGACAATGAGCAGATCTGAGGCCACCTATGAGAGTGCACTTGGGGTTCTCCCAGAAACACCTTCCTCTCCCTGCCTCCCCTGCATCCTGATCTGCTTTCCTGAGTGGGAGAGGGTGGAGTTACCGCCTGCCTGCCAGGAGCCTCCCTGAGTCCCCCACTCCCAGGGGAGGGCGTCTCACATGTCAGCATCCTCCATCCTGTGCGTCCAGGTGAGAACTGCTGGCTCCAAGGCAGGTAGAGGGAGAGGCAGAGAGAGCTGCTTTGAGATCGGCACCTGGCAAGTGGGCATCTGACTCAGAAGAGAGCTTCGGGTTGCAGCTCACAGCGTGCAGAATCGAACTCAAATCCTGCCTTTGTGCACTCGGGCTCCTTACCTTCCTTAGCCTCAGCCCCCTCACCTGTTGAATGGGTTTGTGATCCTATCCAGTTCCAAAAGTGGCTGAGAGGTTTGCTAAGGACGTAAAAGTGCTTGGCACTGCTTATTTATTGACTCCACTTTTACTGGTCTCCTACTATGTGCCAGGCACTGTACCAGGAGCCGGGATGCACCTGTGAACAAGACGGGGCCAGCTTGGGGGTGGCAGGGGACACACATAATGTTCACACAAGTCGGCAATTACAAAGACAGGATTTTACAAGCACATAGTAGGTGTGTTCCCTTCATCTGAGACCATATCCTCCACTAAAAGCCCAGAGCCTACAGCCACAACATGGCAAGTTAAGACTCTGGTTTCCTGGCAGAGACCGGGCATGGGCATCCTTAAAGAATCCAGCTCTCTAGGGGTCAGTCTCAGCTCTGGCAGGGTCCAAGCCCTGGTCCCTACCCCTACCCGCTGGCAACATACCTAAACCCCAGAGACAACCTCTCAGGAGATCAGCTGCGGGCGTGGTCAGTTATGCCAAGGGCGGTGTCCGCCAGCGCAGGCATGAGTCATGTCCTGCTCTGTAGAGGAGGGGGAGGGGTCCCCAGACCCATGTCTGCAAAGGCTGATATGGTGTGGCCACGCCAAGGAAGGAGGGGACGCAAGGGGACAAGCATGGACAGGGCAAACCCAGGTCCCGGACCTCCCCATACTGGTGGAAATAACAAGCCCAACCACAGAACAAGCATTCACCCCATGCTTGCTGTGCGTGTCCCCAGCTCTAAAATAAACTCTGGATAGAGATCATCTCCTTGATTCCTCCCATTACCCCAGGACTACAGGTATCATGATTTTTCCCACTTAAGAAAGGAGGAAACTAAAGCTTAAGGAAATTAAAAGCCTAGTCCAAGGTCACTCATCTTGTCAAACTTCAGAGCCCAAAAGGCTGAACCGCTCTCCTGGATTGGCAGGAATGAAGACAGGGGACAATCTTAAAAATACGGAAGGGTGGGTCCCCAAAGCTGGCCTGAGTGACAGGCACTGCCTGGGCCAGGCCCTCAGCAGGACAGAGGGGCTGAGCGGTCAAGGGGAGGCCTTTGGTTGGGGCTTGTGACTTTGGCTGTGTGTCCTGAGCCTCAGCTCCCCTGCTGGGCAAAAGGGCCTGGCACACCCATCAAGCCCCAGGCCCTTCCCACAGGTGTGGCGGGAAGACCAGTCATCCAGGCTACGGCAGGAGTCCAAGGCCAGCATCCTTGAAGCTGCCCACCTGCAAGTCCAGGTCATGACTCCACCCCTCAAGGATGGGCAAGGCCAGGGCGTGAGCCAGCGCCTGCTGGGCCAGCCTGCTGACACCCAGAGGTGACCTGTTCACACTGGAGCCGGGCTGCAGGCAGTGGTTCTGTAGCCCAAAGCCAATACCAGCACCCAAGGCAGCTGGTGGCGTGTGCTCATGTCTGGCACACGTGTGTGTGTGTGTGTGTGTGTGTGTGTGTGCGCGCGTGCGTGTGTGTGTGTGTGTGTGTGTGTGCGCGCGTGTGTGTGTGGTGGGCCAGGGCTGCTGTTAGAAGCTCAGGCTCTGGAACCACCCCACCTGGGTTTATATACTGCCTCAGCCACTTCTAGTCTGTGTGATCCTGGGCAAATTACAACACCTCTCCAAGCCTCAGTTTCCTCATCTGTAATATGGGGATGATGAGAGCCTCTCTCGGGGGCTGGCTGTGAGAAGTAACTGAATTAAACTAATTAATTAAGCTAAGAGTTCAAGAAAGAACAGCTCTTACTATTTATCGTGGTGACAATGACACCTGTGGATCTCCATGGTAACCACCACTGTCATGTGGGTCCACATACATGGAGCATGTCAGTGGAGGAACTAGATGGGGTGTCATGCATCTGTGGGGGTCATTTTCATCTTTGCCTCATGCTTTGGGGGCTAAAGTAAAAATATATTAGGACCTCCCTGTCTGTCCAGTGGTTAAGACTCCACGCTTCCACTGCAGGGGGTGCAGGTTCAGTCCCTGGTCGGGGAACTAAGGTCCTGCATGCCAAGCAGAGCGACCAAACAATAAAATAAAATAAAATAAAAATGTATCCCCTACCCCCATCATAAAACATATTCACCCCCCCCCACCCCAGCCAGCCACTCAACTAGTTAAGACTCAAAGGAAGCCAAGGCCCCATTTTTACAACACAAGAATAAACATCTAGGGGGCATGAAACTAACAATCCCCATAACCCCTCCAGAGACAGCAACACCCCCGGCTCTCAGGCAGCTCACAGTCAGGGGTGAGGGGAGCCGAGCAGAACTCAAAGAGAAACCCAAGAAAGGTTTCCATACAAACTGTGAGCAAAGTAAAGGGGGCACACCAGGAAGGTACAACAGAGGGAGAGGCAGCAGAACAGCCTGTGCAAAGGTCCTGAGGCAGGAGACCCTTTCAGGGAACCAAAAGTACAGGGTTTTCCAGGGCCAGAGAACACCAGGTACTCAAGGCTGGAGAGATGGACCAAGGAATGTGAAACAATCTAAATGTCCAATGACTGGGGTTTGGTTAAACAGACTATGATATTCTTTGGAAATTTTATGCACTTGTCCGAAATGAAGTTTACCAAGATGGGTAATGGGAGAAACTAGTTAATAGCATGATTTAAGTGGAAAAAAAAGGAAGCTTCAAAGCTGTATACATCTGGGGTTTTGAAAAAAGACTGTAATCAGCATAATCTATGGGAAAACCAAAGGCACCCTCAAAAATACAAAAATCCCCATGCCAAAAGTTCACGGTGATTATCCAATGGTGGTGGGCTTACTTCGGAGGGTATTTTTTCTTCCTGGTGTTTGGCATGTATAATGTTCCAGTAGAAAAAAATTTTTAATGTTTAACAAAGAGTGAGAAAAAAGCTCCCTGCCATCTTCTGCCTAGATCCCCAAAGCCCAGAGAGGTTTCTGGAGCTGCGTTTTAAAGAGGATAGCCTTCTTTTCTGTTCAAATCTCAAACAAAGCCTGCTGGGCAGAGGTCCCGGCAGGGGGGACACTCGCCCCGCACACCCTCCCGGCACCAACACAGCAGCTAAGACAACAGCCAGTGTTTTCTTGGGGGGCCGTGGAGAGGAGGGCTCGTGAGCTCTGGTTAAACCTCGTGAACTCCCAAATAGTTGCTTCCCCACCCAGGGACTCTCCCTTTCCTGTGGCTCAGGGTCTGCCTTCCTCCCACATCTTCCCTTGGGCCAGCCCATCCCCCCAGAGCCCTGACCAGCCCTGAATTCCTGGGGCCTGGAAGACCAGAGTCTTCCATCTTCGAGACCACGCTGCCCAAGCTTCTAGGTTACACTGGTGAGGAGAGCCCGAGGGGGAAGAAAGTTGCCCAAGGACATCCAGGAAGCCCGGGCAAGGTTCACACTGGAACCTGGACCTCCTCACCAGAACCATTCACTCAACAAATATCCATTAATTAAGCACCGACTATGTGCCTGGGGGGATGCAGCCTCACAGCAAAACTGACAGGGGCTCTGCTCTAGAAGGCAGGGCTTTCAGTAGACAAAAGGAAAGGAAGAAATCGCTTAGGAGCCGACCAGGGCTGTGGAGGGAATAAAGCAGGGTTATGTGATAAGAGTCAGGGTTGCAGGGAGCAACTCTACCCTGGGGGGATGGGGAGGGGAGGGGACTGACACCTGAGCTGAGACCCAAGGGAAGGGGAGGAGCCTGCCATGCAAACAGCTCAGGAAAGAGCCTTCCAAAAGGAAGGCCAGAGGCAGGCAGGTGGGAAGGGAGAGGATGAGGTCATCTGGAGGGGCAGGATGGATGGGGGGGCGGTCAGGCAGAGCCTCTGTGGGAAGGAGTGGGAATCCACTCCAATGTGGGCTTTAGCAGGGCTGTGAACCATCTGGAAGCTCACTCCGGGCACCCAGAGGAGAATAAATTGCCGAGGACAAGAGTGGAGGCCCCTGCTGCCTCCCAGGTGCAAGAGGCGGGGGGCCTGGGCGGGTTCAGTGACAGTGGGACGGAGAGAAGAGATGTTATGGCTTTAAAAACAGATGATGCGGGCTTCCCTGGTGGCGCAGTGGTTGAGTGTCCGCCTGCCGACGCAGGGGACACGGGTTCGTGCCCCCTTCCGGGAAGATGCCACATGCCATGGAGTGGCTGGGCCCGTGAGCCATGGCCACTGAGCCTGCGTGTCCGGAGCCTGTGCTCCGTAATGGGAGAGGCCACAACAGTGAGAGGCCCGCGTACCGCAAAAAAAAAAAAAAAAAAGTGATGGGACTGGCTGAAGGACTGAATGTGAGGGTGAGAGGAAGAGCGTGAACCCCCTCCCAACATGAAGCAGGGAAACCAGAAGGGACCGAAAAAGTTCAATTCAGAACTCCCACCATGAATGTAAATTGGTGCAGCCACTATGGAAAACAGTATGGAGGGTCCTCAAAAAACTAAAAATAGAGTTGCCATACGATCTAGCAATCCCACTCCTGGGCATATACCCAGACAAAACTATAATTCAAAAAGATACATCCATCCCAATGTTCACAGCAGCACTATTTACAATAGCCAAGACATGGAAACAACCTAAATGTCCATCAACAGATGAACGGATAAAGAAGATGCGGTACATATATACAATGGAATACTACTCAGCCACAATAAAGAACGAAATAATGCCATTTGCAGTAACATGGATGGACCTAGGGATTATCATACTAAGCGAAGTAAGTCAGACAAAGACAAATATCATAGGACATCACTTGTATGTGGCACCTAAAATATGACACGAATGAACATATCTACGAAACAGACTCACAGACAGAGAACAGACTTGTGGTTGCCAAGTGTGGGGGAGGGAAGGATTGGGAGTTTAGGATTAGCAGGTGTAAACTATTACATATAGGATGGAGAAACAACAAGGTCCTACTGTACAGCACAGGGAACTAGATTCAATATCCTGCGATAAACCATAATGGAAAAGAATATGAAAAAGTATATATGTATAATGGAATCACTTTGCTGTACAACAGAAATTAGCACAACATTGTAAACCAGCTATACTTCAAAAAATTAAAAACAAACAAACAAATAAACCATCCCACCACTCAGAATCAGGCAGCATGCCGGGCCTGGTGATTCACCACTAGCGCAAAGGGCAGAGTCAGGGAGACCTGGGTTCAAATCCTGGCTCCACCACTTACTGGTTGCATGACCTTGGACACGGCAATCCCCCTGCCCAAGCCGGGGTTTCCTCACCTGTGAAATGGGGATAGTGATGCAGAGCCCGA
Source organism: Delphinus delphis (assembly GCF_949987515.2). Classification (NCBI taxonomy): domain Eukaryota; kingdom Metazoa; phylum Chordata; class Mammalia; order Artiodactyla; family Delphinidae; genus Delphinus; species Delphinus delphis. Next base: position 18,872,255 of record NC_082695.1, on the reverse strand, counting down.
ATGGGCACGGAGGGCCCCAGGGCAGCAACCGGGACAGAGCGGTTCCCTTTCCTCCCCTGTCTTTGGGGCTGACAACCACTGCGACCCTCAGGTGAGTTAAATCACCCCAAAGCCCATTTTTAAAGAACTAACATCAACAGTGACCTTCTCCCCAAAAGGATCATGTGAAGAAGAAATGGGAATTCTTCCCACTGAGGGGGGTCGGAACAGAGACACCCTAAACATAACAAGCAGGCTCCCAGCCCCAGGGCAGTAGTCTCTAGAATCCTGCGACCCACAGAGGGAGCTCAGCAGGACCCTCTCTAGCTACAGCACTTCGGTTGCTGCCCCCTCCCTGGAGCATGAGGAATGAAGGCCAACACGATTCAGGGCTCAAAGGATGCGAGGTCAGACTCAAATGCAAGCTTGGTTTCAGAAAATCACTCTCCCCCCGGCAAGCCCCGGGTTCCCCACTTGGAAAGCAGAAATAAGGAGCCCAACCTTGCAGGAGTCCATAAGATTAGCCGTGGGGGGAGGTGCCTGCCCGGGCTGGGGGCTCAGGAGGTGCGTTCTCGGGACCAGGAGCACGACGCTGAATTAATGGCTCCAAAAAATATCCAGGTCCTAAGCCCCGGAAGCAGGATCCCTGTTACCGTACATAGAAAAAGGGTCTTTGCAGATGTGCTTTCGTTCAGGATCTTGAGATGGGAGGATAAGCCTAGATTACCCGGGTGGGCCCTAAATGCAGTCACACGCGTCCTTATAAAAGGGACGCAGAGGGAGAATTTGCCTAGGGAAGAGAAAAGGCCATGTGACAGCCTCAGCAGAGAGACACTTGACATGCTCAGCTGCGGCTCTGAAGATCCAGGAAGGGAACTGGGAACGCGGCAGCCTATAGAAGCTGGAAAAGGCAAGGATTCTCCCGAACAGCCCCTGGACGGAGCCGACACCTCGGTTCTTGCTCAGTGAAACTGATTCCAGAACCAGAAGAGAATAAACGTCTGTTGCTTTAAGCCTTTAAGGTCTGTAATAATTTGTTCGAGCAGCCACAAGAAACCAATACAGAGGCGTTTGGCACTCCAAGCCCAAAGGACTGCATCAAGATTTATAGCCAGATGCAGTCCTGGGCCAAGTTAGAATTTCCGCAGGTGGAGCCTGGGCGTGGCTATTTTTATGGAACTCCCAGGGGGACGCCAGGGATCGTCCAGGGGTGAGAAGCACAGGGTCTGCGAGCAGTAGGAGCTCAGAAAGCAGCCGCTTTTCAGCCGCAGCCTCCCCAGCCCTCATCCCCTGCAACACAGCCACCTGTCACTGTCTGCCTCCCCCCAGGGCTGTGAGCGCCCCAGGGCAAGGGTCGCCACCTCACTGCCCTGAACTCATCATTACCAGGTATTTCCAAACCCTGTATCTGGGAACAATGTGTGGCCCCAACCCAGACCAAGGAGGAATTACAGCATCAAGCCCTGAAGCACTAGGATGGGGGTTGACCTGGGGGCTGAGGCGGACCAGAGGAAGGAGGACCAGGGGCTGCCAGGATGGGGAGTGGAGAAGACGTCCTGCAGGGGAGACACCTGAGCTAGGTCTTGAAAAAGGCACTAAATCCCAGTGCAGTGGATGCTGTCAGTGTCCTATGCAACCCTGAACACTCCCACAATTTTCAAAAGCCCTGTAGTCTCTGCCTGAGGGCTTTCCCCTGCCCTGGGGGCCTGGGTGCAAGACAGCCGGAAGTAGCCAGGAGTTGACGCCCCAGGAGTTGGAGTATAAATACCCCAGCTCTCCCATCCCTCGGGGAAACACCTGAGGTGCAACATCCTCATCAAAATCTAAAATGGCCGAGCTCTCATCTCCGGGACCTCACTACCCATCTCTCCCCTTCACCCTCTGGCTTGGGCCACGCACACTTTTCTGTTCCTTGTACTTGCACCACCACCCACCTCCGCCAACTCCTCCCTACACCTCAGACCTTTGCTCCCGCTGTTCCCACTGCCTGGACAAGGGGCTGACTCTCCCTCCACTCAGTTCTCCACTTAAATGTCTTTTCTTCAAAGGGGCTTTCCCTGAACACCAAACAGAAGCGCTTCCGTCTCACTGCTGTATCCTCTGTACCACCCCTCTCACCGACCAAAATGATCTGTCGGCTTACTCACTTTGATTCTGTCTAGAATCCCATGGGCCAAATCTCTTTTTGTAGGGCCTGTGAGCTAAGGATGGTTTTCACATTTTTATTTTGTTTTGTTTGTTTGTTTTTGCGGTACGTGGGCCTCTCACTGCTGTGGCCTCTCCTGTTCCGGAGCACAGGCTCCGGACGCGCAGGCTCAGCGGCCATGGCTCACGGGCCCAGCCGCTCCGTGGCATGTGGGATATTCCCGGACCGGGGCACGAACCCGTGTCCCCTGCATCGGCAGGCGGACTCTCAACCACTGTGCCACCAGGGAAGCCCACACATTTTTAAACCACTGGGGAAAAAAATCAAAAAAATAACATTTCGTGTGTCAACACGAAAATTATAGGAAAACCACGTTTCAGTGTCCCTGAGTAAAATCTGATTGGAGCACGGCGGCATGCACTTGGCTACATATTGTGTCTGGTGGTCAGCAACTGTGATGGGGGCCTTATGATCTGAAGAGCTGAAAATAGTTACTATCTGGTCCTTTACAGGAGAAGCTGGCAGACCAGGGTGTGGGAGCTTGTCTGCCTCTTCCATAGGTGAGTCCCTGGGGGCTGCACAGGCCAGACCGAGCAGGTGTTGGAATAACAAAGGGTGGATGATTAACCCAAGGACCTGTCTCCAGCAAGGGGTTGAGCATCACCCAGATTTGCAATGAGTGGATGGGTGGAAGGACAGATGGATGGATGGATACATGGATGGATGGATGAATGAATGAAATATACATGCCTCAAAGGGAAGCTACAGGCATCACCCCTTGGGGTGGTCCAAAGTCCCTCCACGGAGTCCCAAACCAGAGTCTGACATCCCCTGAGTGGGCGTCCCTCTGACAACACCAGGCTGGCCTTGACATTCTGTGGGCCCAGAACGCTAAAGAGAGGATGTGATTCATTCGACAGGCCCTTTCACCAGGAGAGGAAGGAAACCAGCCCTCAGATCCCGAACCAAGTTTAACTCCTCTCCGCCACACACACACGCACACACACAGCATCTCTCAGCCCTGCCGGGTGAGGAGTCCGTCCCAGCAGCTAGGCTTGGGGAGGGAGTCAGCAGCGTCTGGCTCAGCTGTCTCCCCAGGCAGCACCCCACAGCTCTCTCAAAACACAGTTGGAGAAAACTCCTCATCAGAAGGGGGGCATTCCAGAGCAACCCCTCCGTCTCCCTCCCGCTGACCCCAGCACCGAGACAAAGAGAGAACTAAAGAAACAAGAGACCCGAGCAGGAAATAATGACCTTGCCCCACACTGGGAAGCTCAGATCCAGCAAATAAGCCTGTGTCTCAGGGGGATGTTAGCGTCCTCAATACCTGGGAGATGGTACTTAATTTATGTTGTCAATCCCAGGACGGGTTCAATGAACATGTTCACACTTTGGAATGTTTCATCCGAATAGATACGAATTTTTACTTCTCAAGAAGAAGAGAGTTCTTTTCCATGTGAATAGACACCCCAAATGTCACAGAAACATCAGCTCAAAGGTTCTGGGACAGTCTTAACTATCCTGCCATTTCCTTTGGGCCTTGGCCCAAGATTTTATCACAACCCTCCAAAATGCTCTTTGGTGAACAGGGCAGTGTTTATTGCCCTTGGCCTGCTTTTTCTCCTCTGGAGCTCTGCTCTGAAGGGGAGGATCCTAGCAGCTCACAGATATAAGGGAATTAACTCCACACTAAGTTGCCAAAGCTACCTTATCCCCATCGCATAGCTAAACCTTCCCTGGGCTGAGCAAATGACACAGCACAGGCAGCAACAGGTGTAAAATCAATGCATCTCCCCTGCCCCCGAATCCCAGCTGTCTCTGAAAATGGACCTTCAAGGTCCAAGGACCTTCACCTCCAGGTGCCTGAGCATTCACAAGACAGAAGACATTGGTGAGTGTCTTGAGTGCTCGTCATCCTAGCTGTGTGATCCTAGGAAAACTGCTTACCCTCTCTGGGCCTTCGTTTCCTCAGGGATATTAGCACTGCCCTACCTCCCTGCCAGGGCTCTGAAGATTAAAGCACTCGTGGGAAGCAAATGTGCTGGGGTAAACCCTAAAGCATGTATACTGCTGGTCACTGCCCTGCCCCTTCCCCGTCTATAGTTAGAATAACCTTGTTTTAAAAAAAAACAAAACAGGGAACTATATTCAATATCCTGTGATAAACCGTGAATGGAAAAGAATATAAAAAAGAATGTATGTATATGTATATAAAAAAGAATGTATGTATATGTATGTATATGTATAAATGTATCACTCTGCTGCACGACAGAAATTAACACAACATTGTAAGTCAACTGTACTTCAATTAGAAAAAAAAAGATGACCGTTTTCCAAAAAAGGGAATCCAATCACATCACGCCCCCGTTTAAACTCGTCAGAGGCGCTTAGGATGAAATCCATCCCCTTTCCGGGGCTCCGTGCTGCAGCCCCCCAGTCTCTCTGCCCTCAGCCCTGACAGCTCCCCTTGTTTACCCTGCCCCCGTCACACTCGCCTCAGCTGCCCTCCCACCGGAAAGCCTTCGCACATGCTGTTCCCTCTGCCTGAATGACCCCCTCCCCCCAACTCCCCACCCTCCCTGACCACACACACGTTTAGGTCTCAGCTTTAATGGCCCTTCCTCAGCATAGTGGGTTGAATAGTGTCCTCCTAAAATTCATGTCCATCTGGAATCTCGGAATGTGACTTTATTTGGTCTTTGCAGACATAATGATGTCTCAATGCAGTCATATTGCATTAGGGTGGGCCCTGATCCAATGACTGGTGTCCTCATAAGAAAAGAAAATGCAGATATACAGACACAAGCCAAGAAACACTGAGGACTGCCGGAAGCCACCAGAAACTGGAAGAAGAAAGGGTTCCCCTTAGAGCCTTTGAGGGAGTGTGGCCCTGCTGACACCTTGATTTTGGACTTCTAGCCTCCAGACTGTAAGAGAATACATTTCTGTTGTTCTAAGTAACACAGATTGTGGTTACTTGTTACACCAGCCTCAGAAAAATCTGAGCCGACCGCTCAGCTAAAGCACCTCTCCCAGACTATCTTCAAAGCCTCCTGCACCTCTTCCCCTCCCTGCCATGTCCGCCTCCCCGCCAGCCCATAAACTCCCAGGGAGAAGGGGTCTCAGCTGCCGGGTTTCCTGCGGCAAGCGGCTCAGAGCCTAGCCCCAGCAGGCATCCAACAGTAGTTTCCAAATGAATTAATCTGACAGATACACGAAGGGAAGCTCAGAGAGACCAAGGGAAGCTCAGAAAGGTCAAGGGACTCACCCAAGGTCACGCTCCAGGAAGAGGCACACCGCTGGCCTCCACACCGGTGATCCGAGGAGCCGGGATGCCTATGTCCACCCCACAGGGACTCCAGCGCTGCAGGGCAGGCCTCTTCTCCCTCCTGACTCCCAGCTACGAGGTCCGCGCCCTCTGGGCTCTGTGCCCGACCCAGGACCTGACCTCCTTGGCAGGGACCCGTCTCAACTCAATGAACCTGTAGATAAAAGTCTCTTCAGTCCTGGGACAGCCGTGGGGCAAGGGATGCCCTGGGCTCGAGTTAATCCCACACCCACAGGGCAGTTCGGGGCGATGGCCACTCAAGACGGTGGACCTCGCCCACGGGAATCCACTCTCCCTGTCACCCTGGCTCCTCCCTCACGCCCTCATTGCCTGACTTTGCAGCTATGAAGCATGCGAGGCCACATAGTCCAAGCACTGGACAATAAATAGCACTGACTCATGAAGGAAAAGTAGTTCCAGGCAGGAGAACATCTCCACCGGGCGCTAGCCTGTCCTTAACACTTATGTAACATTTGCTAATTACACCTTGTAATAAAGAGAGCAATACCCTTGGGGGTGGCAGCATTTACAGTCTGGCCTCCGCCTACGCACTTTCTGCATCCGGGGTTTCCGCATCCACGGATTCAACAGACCGCGCACCGTGTACTGTGTTTCCCACCCGCAGTTGGTTGCATCCGAGGATGAGGAAGCCACCGATACGGAAGGCCGCCTATCCTAGACTGGACTTAAGCATCCGCGGATTTGGGTACCCGGGTGACTCTTAAAACCAATCCCCCGCAGATACCGAGGGATGACTGAATTTAGTTGAAATCTGCTGACACGGTTTGCTTGCCTTTGTACCTTGAAAGTAAACTTCTGTTTATGGCCAGAGATACTGGCTTTTCCAATTTTGTTGTTGTTGTTTTCGTTTTTTGCGGTACGCGGGCCTCTCACTGCTGTGGCCTCTCCCGTTGCGGAGCACAGGCTCCGGATGCACAGGCTCAGCGGCCATGGCTCACGGGCCCAGCCGCTCCGCAGCATGTGGGATCTTCCCGGACCGGGGCACGAACCCGTGTCCCCTGCATCGGCAGGCGGACTCTCAACCACTGTGCCACCAGGGAAGCCCGGCTTTTCCAATTTTTACATAGATTTGTTTCAGTACACCTAGGTTGGGTGGCTTTAAAGTATTAGGTGACTAATAGCATAGAAAGTATACAGGCATACCTCGTTTTTTGGCCCTTCGAAGATACTACGTTTTTCACAAATTGAAGGTCAGTAGCAACCCTGCGTCGAGCAAGTCTATAGGTGCCGTTTCCCAAAAGCCTTTGCTCACTTCCTGTCTGTGTCACATTTGGTAACTCTCGCGATATTTCAAACCCTCCACCAGCAAAAAGGTTACGATTAGCTGAAGGCTCAGATGATGACCAGCATTTCTGAGCAATAAAGTATTTTTTTAATTAAGGTACGTACATTGTCTTTTTAGACATCATGCTATTGCATCCTTAACAGACTACGGTATAGTGTAAACATAACTTTTATGTGCATTGGGAATCCAAAAGTTCATGTGACTCGCTTTTTTATCGTATTGGCTTTCTTGTGGTGGTCTGGAACCGAACTCGCAGTATCTCCGAGGTATGCCTGTAGAGACGGGGCAAAAATTATGAAGATGGTGTGGGGATGACAGAGCTTGGGGAACTCAGCACTCATTCATTCATCATTCATTCATTAACTAACTCACTCTAGCGAAGACGCAGACACACACATGTCCCTCGGGTATTTTTGTGATAAATTCCTAGCTTTAGCCAGAGTCGAGTGACATGTTATATGGGCGTGCCTCTTGGGCCAGGTGCCCGTAAGAATCACCTGGGGAGATTTCTTTTTTAAAACAGATGCTCGGGCCCCACCCCAGACCCACGGAGTATGAGCCTCCAAATGGTGGTCCCAGCACCTGTATTTTCTTAAAGCTGCCGGGGGTGGGAGGGTATTTCTTCTGAACAGCCAAGTGCCAGGTATTCAGCCGCTGCTTCCTCCCCAGTGACCCAGAAGGTGGGACTACGTTGCCCAGAGAGCATCCCGGAAGAATAAGATCCGGGCCGTAAGCGTTTCTCCCAAAAAAAGACACGTGCCGGGGTGTGCCCTGGGGTCAGTGAGAATCGAGTTCTTTAGCGTTTCCTCAGCATCTAACCCAGGCCAGCATCCCTGTGGCGGCCCTGGGGCTCATCCTGAGAAAGTTCCCAGACGGGTGGGAGAGGCCAAAATATTTCCAGAAAACGCATCCCATGATGCAGCAGACATTCTAACAGGAACTGAGGCCTCACAAATACAGCTTCTAAGAATCTCTCACAAAAATCAGGTGCCAGCCACACCTATTAGGAGGGCTGGTGTTTTTTAAAAAAAAAAAACAGAAAATAACAGGTGTTGGTGGGATGCGGTTGTACGTTGCTGGTGGGAATGTAAAATGGTGCAGCTGCTGTGGAAAACAGTATGGTGGTTCCCCAAATAATTAAAAATAGATAAATTAAATAGATAGATTAAAAATACCATCCGTCAATCCTAGTTCTGGGTAACTACCTAAAATAATTGAAAGGAGGATCTCAAAGCGATATTTGTACACCCATGTTAATAGCAGCATTCTTCGCAACAGCTAAAACGTGGTAGTAACCCAAGTGTCCAGGTACACGACTGAGGAATGGATAAACAAAGTGTGGTGTTTATGTACAATGAAATATTATTCAGCCTTAAAATGGAAGGAAATTCTGACAAAGGCTACAACGTGGGTGAACCTTGAGGACATTATGCTCAGTGAAATAAGCCAGACACAGAAGGACAAATATTGCATGAGCCCACTTACATAAGGTATCTAGACTAGTCAAATTCACAGAGACAGAAAGTGGAGTAACAGTTATCAGGGGATGCGGGAAGCTGGGAATGGGGAGCTAGTGTTTAGTGGGTGCAGTTTCAGTTTTGCAAAGTGAAAAGAATTCTGGAGATGGATGGCGATGACGGTAGCATATTTAATGCCGCTGCACGGTACACCTAAAAATGGTTAAGATGCTAAATTTACATTATGTGTACTTCACCACAATTTTAATATCATTTTTAGTTTTGAAATCTGGTGGCAGATTTTGCTGCCTGGGTTCAAATCCCAGTTCTACCATGGTGGCCTTAGGCAAGTTATTTTGCCTTTCTGTACCTTAGTTACCACATCTGTAAAAAGGGTATAAAAATAACAATCCCTGCCTTATGGGGCCACTGGGAGGATGAAATGAGTTAATCGTTATAAAGCGCAGAGCAGCGTGCCTGGTTCACAGCATGTGTTCAATGTGTTAACAGCTATATGATGGTGGTGGCTGTTATTACCATCCCCCCTCTGAGCTTTTGGAGGACACCCACATGAAAAATATGTAGGTCCAGGGGAGTGTATTTTTGGCCTCGTGGTTTGGTTAATGCCAGGTGCCACTTATGAGTAAGGAATAAAGACTATGTACTGCAGGTGAGAAAGTGGAGAAATTAAACTCAGTGAGGACAGAGGCCAATTCAGCAATAAAATGTCCCTGCCCGGAGCCCAGAGTCAAGAGCCCTCTGCCCTCAGCTTGCTGGGTGACACAGGTCAAAGACCCTGCCCTCTCTGGGCTTCAGCAACCCCAGCTCTCCCACCCCACCCCGCTGCGAATCTAAGGGTGAGAAACCAGTCCACAGAACAACCTGTGAGCACATCACACCCCTGGGCCCCACCAGAACCCCGGGGGAGGGAAGGGGGGGGAAGGTGGGTGCCCCCAAGTGACCACAGGGTTAGAGGGACTTGGACACACTCAGGCCTTTCTGTTTCTGACTCACACCCCAGCAGGAAGTTGGGGGTGGATCCTGCCTACCATCCACCCATTCGCCTCACCAAGGCCAATGACCCCATTTGTCAAGGGCCCAGACAGCAGAACACAGAGTCCCTGGCCTTGGACCAATATTTTATCCAGCATCTCTGGACAGGAAGGGCCCCTGAGGGTTCACATCATCCATCCCCCTGCCTCCATCACCCTTTGGTTTCCCCCTTTTCAAAGAAACACATCCCCAAGTTTGCAAGGTCATCCAATAAACACACTCAGATGCATCCAATGTGGATACTGTGGAGACATTATTATTATATTAATAATAATCATAACAACAGCTTCCAAACACATGCCAAGCTAATAAGGACTTCACAGGCAGCATCTCAATCGATCCTCATAACAGCACATTCAAATTGGTTCTCCCGTCATTCCCATTGTACAGACAGGGAGACTGAGGCTGGGGGCTCAACTTGCCCGGAGTCACACAAGCAGCAAATGGTGAAGCCAAAGACTTGAGCCCAGGCTTCCTGGACACAAGAGCCTGCCTGCTCTCCTCCATCTACCCCCTCCCCCATTACATGGCCATTTACTGAGCCCCTACTACAGGCCCAACCCTTATCAGTCCTTTGAAGCAGGCCTATCACACCCATTTGGCAGATGAGGAAACAGAAGTAGAGGCAGGTGATGTGACTTGTCCAGAGGCAAGACTGGAACTGGGGTCTGTCTCTTTGTGGAACCGTGGTCCTCCACACTGTGCTGTGATTCTGCTGGTCCAGTTACCCTGCCTCGGTCTCCCCCTTCCCCTCTCCACTGGCAGGGTCCCTGGAAGGCTTTGTCCTACTGGGGCGGGGAGGACCGAGGCAGCATTTCTCCTGCAAAACCCGGCACACTCAGGCGCTGCCAGAGGCAGGTGGCCCATGGGCTGAGCCGGGGGTGGGCCCCAGCATGCGGGGGATGGGTGGGGAAAGGGCCAAACCCATTCCTCCACCTGCTGGGGTGCTGGGTGCTGGACTATCTTCAAGCCATGACCGGCCCGATGGGCTCCCCAAGTCCCCTGGCGGGTGGCCAGTGGGTGCTGGAGCTCCACCCAGACAGCTCGGGGGCTGTGTAGCACCCCCAGCCAGCTCACACCTGCTGTGGGGGGCAGCAAGGACGGGTGCCTCCAACAACAGGGGGGCTCAAGGGGGCCGGGAGGGTGTCGGGGGGAAGAAGCAGGAATTAGGTGGCAGGAATCCTGACATCTTGTCCCTGCGCAGCAGCTCCCAGCTGGCTCTGTGACCTTGAGAGAAACAGGCACTCGAGGCCTTTTGTTCCCTCCCCTAGAAAGGAAGGCTTCCAAAGGAAAGGCACAAAACTCCAGACAGCCTGGTTAGGGCCCGGATCCAATGCCCGCCCCTGGGGATTCTGCCATCCTGCTCCGTAGACAGAGAGTTGCCAAATGTGGACCAATCCTCCAGGGAGGGATGCGCAGGGCTCAGCGTTGCCGGCTGCAGCGGGGCCAAGGGCCCCGAGTCGCTGGCCCAGGATGGGGAGAGGAAGGACCAGGTTGTCAGGGGCCTTGGAGACCAGCGATGGGTAGACTTGTTTGGTTCCCAGCCAGCGGCCTCCCGCAGGGCATGCAGTAGGCACGTGGCCAGCCCACGCGGAACGGAGGGGATCGTGGATGGTGCAGGGAAACCCGTCCCTGCTGCTGAAAAAATAAGCCAAAGCTCCCATCCACCGCCGGTGAGTCAGCAGTGTCATTGCAAGAGCCAAGGGAGGCCATATGAAATGAGTAGGGACTTTGGCTCCCCGTTCTGCCCGTGCTGGCTATGTTTGCTGAGTCACCTCCCTCTTGAGGCTCAGTTTTCTCATCTGCAAACAGGGACCAATATTGCTGACCTGGTAGGGTCATCCTCAGGTTGTACCGTATGAAATTACCATATTCCACCATTGTTGGGCTACAAAAACGGCACTTTCACACGTTCAACCCAATATGTGGACGGGGGCAGCGTACAGCATGCGAGCGGTCAACGCTGAAATTTAAGTCTCTCCTCTGTTCTAGCAGAAGACTGTGTTTTTCTCATTCATGCGACAAGATGGAAAATATCTCATCACACCCCCCTCCCCCAAATATAACAACGACACGACACGATAAAACAGCTCACTTTGTGGGTGGCCCGTTAAGAGTTTACAATGTACGGCTCCAAGTACATCAGGGCATGGAGTATGTATGTACCATAGTGATAACGCAGCGGAAGGAAGGCTGGCATTGAAATATTTTTATCCAAAAAAAAAAAAAAAAAAGAAAAGAAAAAGGCACCGTAAAGGCCCAGTTGTGGCAGATAGCTTTTTTTTTTTAATTTTTAAAAATTTTTTAACATCTTTATTAGAGTATAATTGCTTTACAATGGTGTCAGTTTCTGCTTTATAACAAAGTGAATCAGTTATACAGCAGATAGTTTTTTGAAAGTAACTTGTAAAGCATTTACCATATTCTTAACTTGCAGTCTTTGCAGACTTGCGCACATATATTCCTCTTTCAGAATAGTTTTGCAAATTGTACACAGACAAAAAGAGAGGGAACTTTTGAGTAAAGAAATTGCATTTATAAATGATCTGTATTAGAATACAATAAATCTCCAGTTATAGTAAAAAAAAAAACAGGCTTTAAGTGACGTATTTCCCCATGCTTTAGATCAAATATAACCAGCACGTTGAACATCTTTTTTAATATTTTTAAGTTTTTAAAAAATGAGTCAAAATGTCGTCGAGCCATACAATGGAGTATTATTCGGCCATAAAAAGGAATGGAGTCCTGATACACTTGACAACACGGCTGAACCCTGAAAACGTTATGCTGAGTAAAAGGAGTTAGAATAAAAACTACATACAGTATGATTCCATTTATGTCCAAAAAGGCAAATTCGAGAGACAGAAAGTAGATTAATGGTTACCAGGGGCTGGGGGAATTGGAAGGAAGTGGGGAATGACTGCAAATGAATACGAAATCTCTTTTTGTGGTCATAAAAATGTCCTAAAATTGTGAATATACTAAAAATCACTGAACTATATACTTTCTTAATTCTTTTTATTTAAAATTTTTTAAGGTATAATTGACATACAATATTATATTAGGTTCAAGTGTATATGTTGCAAAATGATTACCACAATAAGTCTAGTTAGCATCCGTCATCACTCATAATTACAAAAAGTTTTTTTCTTGTGATGAAACTTTTAAGATCTACTCTCTTAGCAGCTTTCCAATATGCAATACAATATTATGAACTTAGAGTCACCGTGCTGTACATTACATCCCCAGGACTTGTTGCATAACTGCAAGTTTGTACCTTTTGATCACCCATTTCAACCCCCAGGCCCCCAGCCCCCACTTGGCAACCACCAATCTGTTCTTTGTATCTATGTACTGGAGGTCTTGTTTTTGTTTGGGGTTTGTTTGGGTTTTTTTTAGATTACACATACAAATGAGATCATCTGGTATTTGTCTTCCTCTATCTGACTTATTTCACTTAGGTTAATCCTCTTGAGGTCCACCCATGTTGTCACAAACGGCAAGATTTCACTCCTTTTATGGCTGAATAATATTCCATTGTATATATATGCCACACCTTCTTTATCCATTCATTCATCGATGGACACTTAGGTTGCTTTCATATCTTGGCAATTATGAATAATGCTGCAATGAACACGGGGGTGCAGATGTCTTTTCAAGATAGTGTTTTCATTTTCTTTGGATAAATACCCAGAACTGGAATTGCTGGATCATATGGTAGTTCTATTTTTAACTGTAATTTGAATTGTACGCTTTAAATGAATGAATCATATGGTAAGTGAATTGTATTTCAATAAAGCTGTTACTTTAAAAAGTGAGTCAAGTTCAAGAAAAACATTAACTGAGGAACAGTCCCAGGTGGTACATAAACATGAAAACTTTTCAAGGTGATACAGGAATGACTGGAGTTTGGAAAACACAGAGTTGAGGCATTAAATCCTCAAAACAGAGGCTCTACATGGGTTCACATCCCACCTCCTGAGTGACCATGGGCTAGGGACTTCACCTCTCTGGACCTCAGTTTCCTCATCTGGAAAATGGGAACAAGAAGAGTTCCTGCCTCTCTGAGTCACCATGAGAATGAAGTGAGTTAGCACGTGCCTGGCACATCCTAGGGGGTCGACGGAAGGATCAATGGGGGACCAGATCTTTTGGGTGGTTCTGACCATGCGTTCATGAGCACAGGGTCCCGAATTCAAATCTCTCAGAAATACCTTTTCCTGAGTAGGTGAAGTGAGACAAAGCATGTAAAGCATTTAGCAAGTGCTCGATAGACATTAACTTATTATTTTCGTTGTTGTTATCACTGTGATATCTGCCTGGGTGGTAACATTTTGGTTGATTTTTATTTTGTATTTTTATTTTTTGCTTGTGTTCTATAATGATTCTGTCTTGTTTCGGTACTAAGAACTACCCAAAGAATTATATTTCGTACTTAGCATCTTTCTCTAGTACGATCTTAGATTTCAGATAGAAGGGAAAACCAGCTGGGGTCCCGGCCTGTTCCAGCCGCCTACCCCGCCCCCTCACAGTAGACACACGCTGGAACTGAAGATTTCCCAGCATCGGTCGGCCTGTGGAAGCACAGTTAGAGGGAAACCCCCCGCCCGTACTCCAAGCCAGCAGAAGGTGAAGATTGTAGCCAGAGCCCGAGGCAGCAGCCCGCAAGAGCAGTTATCCTCCCAACACCCTGCCTCCACGATCCACCCCCTAAAAGTACAGTTTGCGGGTGCAAATTTTGTACCATCCTCCACAACAACAGCCAGATTAATCATGCCCAAATTTGGGAGAGACGCTTGGGATATACCGTGTCGTGGGTACAACATTCACTCTGGAGGATCCTGGGGGTACCCCCAGGATGCGGAGACCATCCTTCAGGGCAGCTGAAGTGGATAGACGGCCAAGAGGACTGCCGATGGGGGCAGGGGCATGGCACTGAAATGGACAAGGAAAACCTGGTTTTCTTTTTTTTTTTTTTGGCTGTGCCATGAGGCATGCGGGATCTTAGTCCCCCAACCAGGGATTGAATCCACGTCCCCTGCATTGGAAGCACGGAATCTTAACCACTGGACCGCCAGGGAAGTCCCAAACCTGGATTTCAAGGTCAGCCCCAGAAGAACACTCACGGGACAGGTGCTCCAAATGACAGGCGTTGGGTTGGTGAGGGAGCTGCCTGTCGTCCACCAGCTGCGTGTAGTGCCAGCAAACCCAATAATAACAACCGCTGTGGTTGCCTTTTATTGATCACTGACTGTGTGCTGAGTGTTTCATCACACTCTCAAAGGTGTGAAGCCATGGTTAAACATACTCCCAAGCAGTGTGGAGTCAGACAGCAGGACAATGGTGTTAATAACAGCAACGACGATTCATGACTAGGAAATAACGCATAGCGAGCACTTAGCATAGTGTCTGGCTCAGTCCATGTTGTTTTAGATGTACAAATGATGACGATGAGGTGCTGACTATGGGTCCAGTTGTGCTAGGACCTTTACATATCATAGTACAACAACCCTATAAGGTGAGACCTACTATTAGCCCCACTTTACAGAGAAGAAGACTGAGGGCGGATGAGGTTGTTTAACTCGCCCGTGGTCACTGAGCTGGTAAAGCACGCCATCGCTTGCCCCCCATGGATGTTGCCAGCCCCAAATTCACTTCTGAAAGCCAGGCTCCATTAACTGTCCTGTCCGATGGCTCCCCAAACCCCTTCCCTCTCTCTGAGGGTCCCCATTGGTGCCAGGTGACTGCCTAGTTTCAGACCTGCTTAGAGGTGGCCAGCCGACCCTGTCCCTCTTCCCAGCTGTGGCTGAGCCCATCCTTCTGAAGCCACTGCGGGCGCCCAGGGAGAAAGAAGAAGGGTTCTCGGTGAGCTCATTTACAGGGGCCACCTCCAGCTGCTGGGACCAGCCAGCGGCTTTAATTTGGACAAATGCCCAGGACTCAGTGGGGACAGGAAGCATCCCTGAGCGATAAAGATCAGGACCGGCTTGTGAGCGTGCCAGGAGCGCTCTGTGTCGGCCAAACCAGCTGGCCCAACCCCCATTCTCAGCAGCCCCCACTGCTGGCCCTGGCCCTGCCAGGAGGTGGTCAGGGTGTCCCCCCCAGCCTAATGTCCAAACCTGCCAGTTGTAGATTACAGCATTGCTAGAAAGGGGCGCAGCGCTCAAAACAGGGGAAAATATGCATAGTGTAAAACGGTAGCTCGTAAACATGAAGTATTTGCTGTATCCCAGGCATCTCTCTAAGCACTTCACAGACATCGACTCATTTAATCCTCACAGCCACCTTACTTCACGGAGGAGAAACTGAGGCTCAGAGAGGGAAAGTGACCCGCCCAAGGTCACACAGCTAGGAGATTCCAGAGCCAGGATTTGGATTCAAGCCACCTGAGAATAAAGCCCACACTCTAAACCGCAGAATGCAGTGCTGACATCTCTCCATCACATGTACTGTGCACAAGTCTAAAACTCACACCGCAAAACATGAGCCCAGGTTATCTTTCGACTGTGGGATTGTATGAGTCTTACCTCCTCCTTTCTGTTTATCTGTATTTGTAAATGTTTGACAATGAACATGTACTGTAGCATGACGTAAACATATTGTACTAAGGATAAAAAGAGAATAAAAATTATTAATTTGGAAAATGAACTGAGAATCATCCGTTAGAGCACTGAACAGTTATCTCCTGCCACCACCTTCAGGCAGAAGGGCTGGCCAGGTGTAAATAGTAAAGGATATAGAAACCCCGTGGTACTGCAGAAGGATGCATGCGCACAGTGGGGGCTTTACTTAACATCACCACCCACCCCAGTAGACCAGCACAAACATCAACTGGCCATTCACCCCAACATTCACCTACGTGACCTCGCTGGGAGCTCCCGGCCGGGCTGAAAGACGGGCATCAGCACCCACGCTCCATGGCACAGACACCCATGCAGAGAGAAGAAGCCACGCCCAGGGCTGGCGACAAAACAGAGGCAGCAGGTGACCCCAGGGCTGCATGGCTCTCAACCGAGCAGTGTCATCATGGTGGGCCGCTGCCGCGGTCCACAGAAGAGCCACCTTCCGGGGGGTGACCCGGGCCTTGGCACAGGAACTGGGCAACGCCCAGGAAGCCCCTGCGGTCGCCCAGCCGAGCTCACTAAAGCCAGGGCAGATGGCTCACACTTGCTCTGCTAGGTCAGCTAGCATTCTGGGCATTCCAAAAATTCCTCCAGAGCTTTTTGCTGCCCCCCTTCACCGTATCCCCCCCTTTAATGAAGGAAAAGGAGGAGGGCAGAGGGGCTGAGATGAAGGCATCTGGCTAAAGGCGACACTTGGACATCTCATCATCTCCTCCCTGCAGTTAAATCCCACAGTAACCAGGCACACCTCACCTCTCCAAGAAGGAGGTGGAATGCTGGTTGCCAAAGCTTCCCGTCTCATCCAAGTCTGAGCGTGTCAAGGGAAACGGTTTTGCTTCGAGGCTGCCAGGAGGCGGGGCCGGGAGAACAGGGTCCCCACCCCGGTGCCCCCATGGGCCCCACACCCGCCATCACAGCCCTGGGCACGCTGCCCTGTAACCCCTCATCTGTCCCCTCTGGGAGGGCAGGAGCTGTATCCCAGGCACCTCTGAGACCCAGGGCCCAGCCCAGGCCCTGGTACACAGTAGGTGCTTAATTAATAACAAAGATGAAAATGACCAACTATCCCAAAAGAGGACAGGGATACACTGCCTGGGAAGTTCTGAGGGGAGAGATGGTATTTTCAACATGGTCATGGGGAGGTGGGAGGACACACTGCGTTGAGTTATTATCATAGGGGTTGGCAGGTGGCAGACCTGAGTTCAGATCCAGCCTCTGCCACTTCTTGCCTCAAGCTAAGAGACTTGAGGAAGGCTTCAGGTCTCTGAGGCTCGGTTTTCTCATCTGTAAAATGGGTTAGTAATACCACCTGTCCAAGTCATTCTGAGGACTGACAGAAGACGTAGATGCAATACCTCCCTAACAAGGCAGTTGGTACACAGTAGGTCTTCAACAAAGGGTGGGATTTTGTTGTTGTTTTTTTTGTTTTTTTCCTGGGCCCTACGTTTCAAAGGTCTGGTCTTGAGTCTTCCCAAAAGGCGCAGCAAGAATAAAAGGCTCTGGGATCTACTCATCCAGTTGCCCCTCCCCCTGTGAAAAAGGCCCAGAGCGGGAAGGGGCTTACCCAAGGACACACAGCAGAGAAGTAGGTACTCAGGGGTCCTGACTAGTGGCCGATAACTCAGTCTAATATACTCTGTATTCTCTCCCATGGCCTCGGACCCCTTCTCATGCCAAGCAAGTCCCTGGCAGGCAGGCAATCCATTCTAGAAACAAAGACATGAGATTTCCAGGGCTGGGGCCTAAAATGAAAGGGAGAGACAAACTTGGGCAGCTTCCCAGGCCAAAGGGCCCTGGGAGTTCCCCAACGAGTCACTCCGCAGCCCAGCCCAGGGCACTGGGCAGGGCTTGGCAGGCACTGTGCCCACTAAGGCCCAGGCTCCATGTCTGGGCAGGCAGGGTGGCGGGAGTTCACGGAGTGACCTCGGTGGACCCAACGTGCCCACTGGCCTCCCTCTGCCGGTGGGCCCCGCACACCCTGGGCTTCCTTCCCACAGCGGCGCCTCACCACGCCTCAGGTAAACAGGATGGCACCCAGAAAGGGCTTCCTTCACTGAGGAAGCAAAACAAAAAGAAACGTCAACACAGAGCCACAGCCCTGACCTGGAGCCTTTGAAAGTGCAGCTGACTCTCCAAGGAGAGTCACACAAAAGGGCTGCCACTGGCTGGTAGCTCTGGGAGAGGAGGTTCACCACACCGGGACTCAGTTTCCTCATCTGTAAAATGGGAACGACACTAGCACTGAGAAAAGATTGGATATAATAATGCACAAGGAACTAGAGTATAAGAAGCAGTCCATCAACGCTAATTATTATTTTGAATTACTGCTACTATGACTACTTCTGCTACTACAAACAAGGAAGATTTATATAGTGATTCATAAAGTCATTCCTTGGTATAACTTACAGAGAGTTTTTAAGAATACTAAACTGATCTTTTTATGGGTCAGCGATCCCATTTTTAAAGTGCCTACTATGTGCACGGTTATCTCACCTAACCCCACAACCACCCCACAGGGAAAATCCTAGAGTCTTCTTTCTGCAGATGAGGACTGAGGCTCAGAGAGGCAAAGTCACTTGCCCAGAGTCACACAGCAATGACACAGTACAGATGGGACGGAACACTAGGATTGTCTAGCTTGGCCTGCTTTACCGCCAGGGAGGCAGCAAAGGAGGGATTGAAGGCACATGGGCTGAGTCAGGCTGCAAGGATCAGCATTCCCCCTTCCTAGTAGAGGCCCTGGGCATGGGGCTCCCTCTCTGAGCCTCAGTTTTCTCATCTGTAAAATGGGGACATAAGAATCAAATAGGGCTTCCCTGGTGGCGCAGGGGTTGAGAGTCCGCCTGCCAATGCAGGGGACACGGGTTCGTGTCCCGGTCTGGGAAGATCCCACATGCCGCGGAGCGGCTGGCCCGTGAGCCATGGCAGCTGAGCCTGTGCATCCGGAGCCTGTGGTCCGCAACGGGAGAGGCCACAACAGTGAGAGGCCCGCATACCGCAAAAAAAAAAAAAAAAGAATCAAATAAAACAATGATGAGCACAGTGCCTGGGACAGAATGAAAACTCCCTACTTATTATTTTTATTTTACTCTAAATAACATTTAGTGTTCTCAAAAGCCAGGTCTCAGCAGATGGAGGAAGAGCAGACTCAGTCATCTCCCCAAACTTCTGAAGGCACAGGAGCCAAGGCAGACCATCAGGTACACACAGGTCAAAGGCTGTCCTCTCTCACCTTCAGTGACACCTTGGCCCATCTGAGACTCACTTCACCGATGGGGAAATGCCCAGAGAGGTGAAGTGACCTACACAGGGTCACATAGGTATCCCATGCTGGCGCTACCCAACTCTTCTCCAAAAATCCAGCCCTGACATCAAGCAGATCCCATTTTCCCCATGGCCAGCACGGGATTTGCCAAGCGATAGCTACAGGATAAATTTTCATTGAATGAAGGAGTCAGTGTGACTTCTAACCCTGCACCTAGCTCAGGTGGCCTCCAGCCGATACTCATAACCAGGGGCTCCCTGAAACCTGCTGATTGTTTCCACAAAGGGAAGGTGTGAATATTCCTTAAACTCAGAGCATCCAAGACCCCTCCCTGGCCGGAAGGGGGCTGAGTGGATAGTCAAGGCTCGCCTTGGGGACAGAACGTCAAGTAAACAGTGATCCGTTAACTGACAGCCCTCCAGCTACAGCAGAAGGGGAAAAACACTTGCTGGGAAGCAGGGGTCCTAAGTCACTCCTTTCCCCAGGACCCTGGTGCTCCAAGGACCAGAAGCAACCTCACAGACCTTCATACATAACAATGATACTAGTAATAATGACAATAGTATTATTGTAAAAATGACACATGTAGGGACTTCCCTGGTGGTGCAGTGGTTAAGAATTCGTCTGCCAATGCAGGGGACACGGGTTCGAGTCCTGGTCTGGGAAGATCCCACATGCCTCAGAGCAACTAAGCCTGTGCACCACAACTACTGAGCCTGAGCTCTAGAGCCCACGAGCCACAACTACTGAGCCCGCATGCCACAACTACTGAAGCCTGCGTGCCTAGAGCCCGTGCTCTGCAAAAGAGAAGCCACTGCAATGAGAAGCCCGCACGCCGCAATGAAGAGTAGCCTCCACTCGCCGCAACTAGAGAAAGCCCGTGTGCAGCAACGAAGACCCACGCAGCCAAAAAAAAATTAATTAATTAATTTAAAAAAATGACACATGTACATTCATTATAGAGCACTATGTACTAACTCATTTAATGCTCATCCACCTCAGGAGGAAGGCACCATTGTTACTCCCGTTTTACAGAGGAGTAAACTGAGGCACAGAGAGACCAACTGTCTTGCCTAAGGTCACACAGTTGGAGAATAGTGGAGGTGGGGTCTGAACACAGGCAGTCTGGATCCGGAGTCTCTGCATTATTCCCAAGGGATGTTGGGAATATCTAATTCTAGAACCAATTCTGCAGAACCGATATCCAGTTTTGCAGAATTCCTCACTCCACCCTAATTAGGAACCCCCACCCCCATCCCAGCTCCGCAGTCACAGGACCATTTATATGTCATCTACTTCATGCCAAGTGTTTCACAGTCCTTCTTGCTAATGGTCATAAGCACCCTGTGTCCATTTTACAAACAGGAAAACTGAGGTTCCGAGAGGTGATGAGACTGGTTGAGGGTCACGAGGACCATAAGGAGCAGAGCTGGGATTTGAAGCCAGATTGATCACCTCCACAGCCTCCCCTTGGCCTCACTGGGATCTCCCAGTCCACTGGCTACAGGTACCAGAGCCTGAGGAACAAAGTCCAGAGCAAAAACCACCATCAAGACGATTATCCCTCACCTTCGCACCTCATGTCACAGAAAGCACCTCCTTATCCAATACTGTTTCAAGCTTCACAGCAGCTCTGCCAGAGAACACGCATTATTCCCATTTTCCAGATGAGGAAACTGAGGCTCAGAGAGGTGAACTTCCTGTTCTGGGAGTTCTCACAAACCGGGTCGCCTTACCCAGACCCCTGCTTTGATGTGTCCCCCACAAATCATGAGCCACGATGCTCACTGCCACCTCTGGGCGGACCCTCCACCTTGGCAAGGACCTCCCTGACCCATGTGGCAGGCTGTATTCCTGCTCAGAAGATATATACTAGCTCCCTCTCAGCCTCCATGAGAGGATCGTACTTCCATCTCATTGATATTGAGTTTGGCCACGTGACTTGCTTTGGCCAAGAGAATGAGGGCAGAAATGACACCTTCCCAGTTCCAAGGGGAGGCTTTCGGAGGCTCTGCAGGTTCCCAGTGAGCTCCTGAGCATCTGTTGTCCACCACAGAAGAGCACGTCCTGGCTGGCTGCTGCCTGTCAGCCTGGGTACCAAGATGAAGATACACAGGGCAGACGGGAACCCAAACCAAAGCCTGGAATCCAGCCTCCCTGCCAAGCCCAGGCAAGGTCAGCCAAGCCATCTGATGACCCCCAAGTACGAAACAAATGTTTGCTGTTAAAAGTCACTGCAGGGACTTCCCTGGTGGCACAGTGGTTAAGAATCCGCCTGCCAATGCAGGGGACACGGGTTCGAGCCCTGGTCCAGGAAGATCCCACATGCCGCGGAGCAACTAAGCCCATGCGCCACAACTACTGAGCCTGCACTTTAGAGCCCGCGAGCCACAACTACTGAGCCCGTGTGCCACAGCTACTGAAGCCCACATGCCTAGAGCCTGTGCTCCGCAACAAGAGAAGCCACCACAATGAGAAGCCTGTGCACCACGATGAAGAATAGCCCCACTCACCACAACTAGAGAAAGCCCATGCACAGCAACAAAGACCCAATGCAGACAAAAAAAAAAATCACTGTGATTTGGGAGATGTTTGTTACACAGTATTATCATGGAGAAACCTGACTGACACAAAGGACTATGTGTTTCCAGCCTTGGAAGGAGTAGGAAAGGTACAGCCACTCTGGAGGGAAACTGAGCAGGTGAGATCAACATTCTAAACACCCTATATCCCAACTGTTCCCCATCTTGGAATGTGCCCTCCCATCGACTACAACAAGTATGCAAAGACACATGAGCAGGGATGTCACTGTGACACTGTGTGTTATAGCAAGAAAACAAACCACTCAATGCTCACCAGCAGGGCATGTGCTCAATAACTAATAGCACCTTCAGGCATTGAAGTATTGTTCAGTTTTTTAAAAGAGTGCAGTAAGTCAACACGGTCTAAAATGGGTCCACATCTATTTTTAATTTCTGCGTGAAATTCTTTGTCTTATGATTGTTGTTGTTCAAAGCATATGTCCACATATACCTATTCATTTCTTTATTCCACAACTGTTTACTAAGGAAACAGCAGTGAAGACAAATAGGGTTTCTGCCTTCTTGGAGCGTCATCTAGAGGGGGAGGAAGCAATACCACCTCCACTACAACCACCACAAGGAACAAGAAGCAACACATACCGAGCACTGACCATGTGCCAGTTCCTTTTCACCTCCTCCTCACAGCAACCCTCAGAGGTAAGACCCGTTATTATCTCCATTTGCCGATGAGGAAACTGTGGCTCAGAGAGGTTAAGTCACCTGCCCAAGGTCACACAGACAATAAGTGGCAGAACCAAGATGCAATTCTTTCCATCTGGTTCCAGAGTGGACCAAAAAACCCCCAAAAAACAACTTAAGATAGCAGAGTGTGATAAGGGCGTGGAAAGAAGTGAACAGAGCATATGTATGCGGAAAGTTTCTGGAGGGTCGAGGGAACTGCTGACTGCGTTATCTCTGAGGAATGGGATTGGGGGTCCTGGGTGGGATTTTACTTTTCACTTAACGTAAATTCATTTTGCCGTTTTTGAAGTGTTTGGTATGTTACATGTTATTTTACCATAATATATATATTATATGTTATTATTATACTATGTGTGTGAGTGTGTGTGTGTGCGTGTGTGTGTGTGTGTGTATGTGTATCTCTTCTGACTCAGTGATGTAAATATCCAAAGATCAGCCTTTGGGGATGTATTTTGTATTCTCAGTGGAGACAAGGCTATACAACATTTCAAAGGTCACTCAACTGAGCAATTAGCAAATGTGGCAGTGATAACTACTTCTCAGAAGTCAATCCATAATCATTTCCATATTTGTCTCAATTTGCCTTCCCCCTCCCTTCCTCCCAACCAATTGACCAGATTTCTGTGGAGTGAATTCCTAAGGGCAGAGGCTCTTTTGACTTGCCCATAGAAGATGCTCAATAAAATATCCATCACATTGAAGGAAAAAAAAATTTGTGTGTGCATGTGTGTGTATCTCTCAATTCAAAGTTTGTTAGCTTCTTTGTAAATGACAGGAGTTTCGGTAGTGGTCTTGGGCAGAAGGACCCCCTCAAAGCCTCAGTTTTATAAACTGCAGAATCAAGGGTCCCCAAAGCAGGCATCGCCTGTGTTTGTTGTG
Source organism: Delphinus delphis (assembly GCF_949987515.2). Classification (NCBI taxonomy): domain Eukaryota; kingdom Metazoa; phylum Chordata; class Mammalia; order Artiodactyla; family Delphinidae; genus Delphinus; species Delphinus delphis. The sequence continues at coordinate 18,848,935 of NC_082695.1, read as the reverse complement.
AAGAATAAAAAAAGAACAAAAGAGCTTCGCCCAGAACCCAGCACATGTAAAGGGTTCAGTGAAAAGCAGTTGCTCTGATGTGTTATGTGCTTTCTCTACATTCTCTCCAATCCTCCCATTTTACAGAGAAAGAAATTGAGGTCCCAGGAGGGGAATGGCTTGTCTGGGGTCACACTCCTATAATCTGGATGGGTGAGTGGGGGAAGAAATGTGAAACTCCTGGACAGAGATTCCCCCTGCCCTCCTCTCAATCCCAAACCTGCCAAAGCCTTCCTGTTTGGGTATTTAGGGAGCGGCAGGGGGTGTAAAGAGAATTTTTGTTGCCAATGGTCTAACTTTTATTTCTTCAACACACCCTGTATTCTGGGTATACCAATGAGCACACAGTTCTCCTAATGGCCCTGCCTTTGCCTGTCCTGCTCCTGCTGCCTGCAATGTCCTCATCCTTGCCCTCTCCTCCTTTAAGACTCAGCTCAAGTGTCACCCGTGGTCGCCCAACGTCCCCCCCGCCCACCCACCAAACACACCAGGTTGGAAGAGGCAAGCACCACATGCCTGAAACACTATATATATATATATATATAGTGTGTGTGTGTGTGTATATATATATATATATACACATAATGACATGCCGTGGTGACATCTATTATAATAATCATACCCACTACTTAGTGGGCACAGACCAGTGTGGACACTATGCCTGGTAATGTCCATGCACTGCTTCTCTCAACTTGTATAACAACCCTTTGAGGGAGGGGAGTATCCTATCATGAGACCATTTTACAGATGAGGACACTGAGTCTCAAACCAAATACCATGGCCTCAGACCACAGCCAGGAAGGGGCAGCGCCAGGGTTTGCCCCCAAGTCTCCCTGGCCGACTCCCTCCTTTCTATCCCTGCCTCCTCCTGGAAGCCTCCCTGGGTTTACCCCTGCTGCACCCTGACCCAACCTCACCAACATTTGTGGCTTCTCTATTCAACTTCCCTAACTCCAAACATCCTGGATTTGCAAGCTGGAAGCAAGTTCAAATCCCTGCTCTGCCACTGGCAGCTGACAAAGACCTCACCGCCACAACACTGAGTCCTGAATCTGTAAAATGGGACTGACGAGCCCCACCCCCTCACACAGGAAGATGGTGAGGGTTCCAAGGTAAAGTCCCCTCAGATGTTTATGACCCTCCCAGGGCAGGTGACAACAGATGCTCAGGAAGGTTTGCTGACTTGAATGAAATACTGACACTTAAAATATTCAGGCCACCTCCACTGGGGGTTTCCTTCTCCAGATTGACTGCCATGCCTCCAGGAAGGGGTCTTCAACCGCATGGCTCTTGAAACACAACACTGACCACTGTCTCTATCCAAGTTCAGTTCCATCATCACCTCTCACCTGGATTTTTCGAGCAGTCTCCAGCCTCCTGGCACACCATCTCCCATCCAGCCTCCCCAAGAGATGGGCAAGCTTCCCAAAACACACATCTGACTCCATCCCTCTCCCCCAGAGAAACTCCCACAGTACCCCAGTGCCCTAGTATAAAGTTCAAACCCCTGGGAATGGTTGCCCTGGCCCCTGCCAGTATCTCCAGCCAACACCCTATGCTCCCTCCTCCGTCCAGGCACCCAGGCCTTTCTGTTCCCTCTTTCCAGCACATAACGCCATCCTCTACCCACGGGCACGCTCTCCAAGAAACAAACCCCCTGCCCACCATCCCCCACTCCAGGTCAGAAGCCCTCAGCCCCTCTTCCCATTATCACAGCTCTCTCCTTCTGGGCAACTGCCTCTTTTCACAAAGAATTTACCCCTTAAGGGTGTGCCTCCTCTTTGACATGGTGTCTTGAAATATTTGTTGAATGAATTAATTAATGAATGCACATTTAAAACATCCCTCTGGGGCTCTTTTTCTGAGATGGTCAGAGATGTATTCTGGTGATGCTGAGAGGGGAGAAAGGCTCACGGCCAGATAGTGGGCTGTTCCATTCTCCTGCCAAAGTCAGCCCTGAATAAAAGCCAGCCCCCAGGACCTCCAAGGGGGGGGTGGGGCACCTCCAGACTAAGAATCTGGGGTGAGGGTTATACCCCCAACATCAAGAATCAGTACAGCTGCCTCACTGGACTGCAGGGCAAGCTGATTGCTCACAGCTAGATCGCAAGCCAGGAGGACAGACCCTATATTGCCCTGGGTCCACCATTTCTAGTGTCTGCCACATAGTAGGTGCTCAATACACACACTGGTTGACCGAAGGAGCTTCTCACATGTCTAGACACTGTACTGAATGAAACCCTGTACTTCTGTAGGATAATTGCACCCTTGTCAAGCATGCAAATCCTTTAAAAAGGATTCCCCATAAAACCACCAGGACTGTGCCTAGTGGATGCACAACTCCCTCTGGAACTGTCCCAAGGATGAGACACCGGTGTCTGAGGGTGAATGCATGTTTGTCCAGGAGCTTCGATGGATTAGCAAAGGGAAAGCTGGGCCAAGGGAGAAGTCTTGTCCAAATGCCCTGGTTACTGATTAGCCAAACCCTAGAGCTTCTCTCTGCAAGGGGGATCAGAGGGGCAATTAAACCCCTTTGGAAGAAAGACTAAGTTAAATATCTGCCTAATCCTGCAGTTTAAAAAGACGGCAAGTTGGGTTTCTGGAGCCTTCCTTCAGATACCTGAGGGGAAGCAGCAGGGCATGAGACAAGGGAGAGACCACAGAACGAGGGCCCACTAATATTTACAGAGCCTGAACCTGTTTCAGACCTTTTATACCTATTAATCCTGCCAGGCACCCAGACGAGAGAGGACTGTGACCCCCACCCCCACTCCATTTCGCCCGAAAGGGAGACCCGGGCTCAGAGAGGTTAAGTGTTTTGTCCAAGGTCACAAAGAAGCTGCAAAGAAAAAGCACTTTCTTTGTGCAACAGGTATAGCCCTTTCCTTTCCAAAAGGTAATGGCAGCTCCTGTCTGGAGAAAGTTCAGTCCCGCGGGCAGGAAGCCCTGGCCACCTAGGCGGCGCGCGGAGGTCACACGGCAGCCCCACTACCGACCGGCTACCGACCAGCGGAGAAGCAGGGTTTCAGGGCGCGGCGCCGCGGCTCCGTGCCGAGTGTGTGCTAGGAGGGTGTGGAAAGGTCGGGCCCGGCTCGGGGGTCAACGGGCCGCTTCCCTTCCCCTGGGTCCCGCCTGTAGCCCTAGGCAGCGACGCCAGCGGGGTGGGGGCCACCCGAGCCTACCGGGAGCAGGGGGATTGAGCCTTAATCCCATCAGGGCGCCTCTGCCCTGAGAAGGCGCGCGGAGGGGTGCGCAGGCCCTGCAGGGAGGGCGCGTCCGGAGCCCCGGAGCCCGTGGGGCCCCGCGCGCTGCTCTCTCCACCGCCCCAGGTGCCCGGAGGATCCCTTCGCCCCGGGCTCCGCCTCGATCAGCACCCCCGCTTCCCAGTGTCCACCTCCTGGGCCTCCAACCTGCACGGACGTCCGGATCCTAGCAGTTCCAGGCTGGGTACGGATCTCCAGCGATACCCCAGCTCCCGGCCACCAGATCTCCTCTCGGAATCACTCCCAAGGCTCGGACCAGTGGGGGTCAGAGGAGAGGGATCAACTAGCTCCCAGTTTCCAATCACCGTCCACAGTCACCCCCAGGCTGGGGATCGTATGGGACCCCAGGCCACCAGTGCCCGATCCACTCCTGGGATCGACTCCCAAGTCTTCAACCGGGTGGCGTGGGATCCATTGGCTGCCCAGTGAGGGATCTTCCCGCGGGATCCACTCCCAAGTCTCGAGAGACAGACCTCCCGGCTCCCAAATCGAGATGCCTTCTCCCCGCAGACCCAAAGCCCCGGGAGATCCACCGGGTCCCCACCTCTTCCCCGGCCAACTTTGCCAACTTTTCTCCCGGGGCCTCAGCCGAGCAGAAACTTGGCGGCCATCGCCGGCCGCCGCCTCCCCGGCCCCCTTGCAGGCCGGGGACAGGGGGCGGATGGCCTGCCCCCATCTACCGCCGCCGCCGCTCAACCTACCCTAGAGCCGCCGCCGCCGGCCCGCCGTGCCTCCACCTGCCCGCAGCCCTTGGCACCTGCCCGCGCCGCCCGCGGCCCAGCGCAGCCTAGCCTGCTGGGGGCGGGGCCTCGGGCGTGGAAGCGCCCCCGTCGCCGTGGGAACCGTGGCCGGCGGCGCCTGCGCGGTGGGCCCCGGGGCGGAGCGCAGCCGGCGGACCCGTGCTCTCGGCCGGCGCCGGGGCCGGGGGACGGTGAGACAGGTCAGGGGTCACGAGTTTGCCCCGACACTCCTCCCGGAAGCGGTCCCGGCCCTCGAGCCCCGACCCCGCCGCGCCGGACTCAGAACGTTGTTCATGATCCCCGCCCGCATTCCCGGGGTCAGCCCGCGGCTCTGGCTAGGATCCCCCGCAATGGACACCGACCGGCCGCCGGGTCTGCGCCCCCAAGAGCCTAATGCAGCCCGGGAACTCAGGAGGCGCACGGTTAGAGCCTCGCCCATTGAATCTCTTGGGCTGCGGGCGCTGGCTTGGGTGGGTGGGGGTGGAGGGGCGGTCTGCGCGAGGCGCTCGCGTCGCCTCGCGGCAATCAGGGGAATTGCACCCGGGACCGCACGACCAGGGGCTTGGCAGGAGGTTGTTCACTCCCGCTGGGGCGCCTACTGTATGCCACGCCTGCTGCCATTGTGTTGAGGTGGGGGTTGAGGTGTGAGGCATTTAGAGACTTTTTGGACAAGTTGAGAGAATCGAAGGAAGTTGCTCCTGAATGGGAAAATGCCTGTTTTGCTATCCTTTACTCATTTCATTCCACAGGTCTTTATTAAGCACCTGCAGTATGCTGGATGTCAGGGACCCAGTGGTGAAGCATCTGGCAATATACAGGCTCTCGTGGAGCTTACAGACATTGTAAACAATATTTGCACGAATAAATTGAATTGTATTTGTGACTCGTGCTTTCTTCCTTAGGAAGGAAATGTACGGAGAGTTAACTGAAGGATCTAAAATCATACATGAATTTATTGTACGTCAGTTAGACCTCAATAAAGTCAAAGAGAGGAAAAAGAACATCACGCTGTGTGGCTTCAGGAGAATTGGCAGGGATCTCTCTTACCTGTCTTTCTCTCAATTTGTGTGTGTGTGTAAGAAGGCACCCCTGTTACAGGAGATACATGCATCATATCTCTTGTTTCTTTTAATCTGCACTTTTGAAGTAAGTATCAGCATTTTATCAAGCAGCAGCCTGAGACTTGCCCACAGTGATGGAACCCAGAAGTGGTGAGGCAGTGGCCCCATGACGCCCATGGCTGCATTGGTTCTTCGTTGCTGCACGCGGGCTTCTCATTGTGGTGGCTTCTCTTGTTGCAGAGCACGGGCTCTAGGTGCGCAGGCTTCAGTAGTTGTGGCACATGGGCTCGGTAGTTGTGGCTTGCAGGCTCTAGAGCGCAGGCTCAGTAGTTGTGGTAGACAGGCTTAGTTGCTCTGCGGTATGTGGGATCTTCCCGGACCAGGGATCGAACCTGGTTCCCTTGCATTGGCAGGCGGACTCTTAACCACTGTGCCACCAGGGAAGTCCCAACGTCTTACATCTTAGAATAATCTCCTGTATCTGGATGTCTTGAGAACAGCCATCAGTAGGACCCAACTGAGTGGCTTTTAAATACGACTACCACTCCCAGGGCGGAGTCTTTGTGGTGGGGGACAGAGAATGGTTGGATTGAAAGTTAAAATGCCTCAAAATCAACCTTTAAGCAGGACTTTTGCATTACATGTATATTATATGAGCAAAGGCAAATCGTCTGCTGTCCTCTCCAGAACTTCTGGAGGCAGGGGCTTTTATCTCTTTAGTTCACTCCTTATTCTTAGTGCCTAGAGCAGAGCTTGGTACATAGTAAGTGCTCAATAAATACTGCGCTTAATAAATATTGGATTAAATGCATGAATGGCCAACAGCTGATAGGGTACCCTCTACTATCTCTCCTCCATAACCTTATCAGAACTTCCTGTCTCTCCCAGGCACATCTCAATGACCCAGAACATGTGGGCTGAGGATTCTGTTGAACTGGATGTCTCTCAGCTCCCCATCCAGCTTAGTCCTCCATCTTGGCCTCTCCTCTCTATCCCAGAACTTAAGTGGGGGAAGGGAGAAGACAGTCCTTTTTCTGCCACCTGTCACAGAAACCCCAAACCCAGATGTGTCCCCAGCCCTAGCCAGCCCACCCCCAACTCTACACCCCAAGAAATGCCCAGTGTCAGTTCTACCCACATCAAGCTTTGAGGGGAAATCTCAGATGTGCCAAACTACAACTCCCAGAGCCCTCCTGGCCCCAGAAGGGGCGGGACTTCCTGGCTCAGCCCCACCTTAGCTGATTCTCTCTGTGTTCCTGTGTCTTCCTTCCCAGGTGAGAGGCTGCCAGCCAGCACACACCCAGAGATTACACCCTGACCAAAGAGGTGTCAGGTTCTACACTGTTTTCAGAGCCAACACCCCACCCACCACTCCCAGCCCTGGCTTTTCTCTTCCTGAGGAGAGAGGACAGTGCCACCCAGGAACTTTCCCAGAACCCCTTCTCTGCCGTTGTTTGCCCCCTCTTCCAGAATGTTTGTCCTGAACTGGCAGCTCTGTCCAGTAGAGCTTTCTGCAATGACAGAGATGTTCTATATCTGCACTGTCCAACATCAATCGCAGATGACTACTGAGCACTTGAAATTCGGTCATTGTGTCCGAGGAGCTGAATTTTTTATTTCGTTTCATTTTAATTAACTTAAATAACCACACGTGGCTACAGCTACTGTATTGAACAGAACTCACACACTCCTTGGCAAAGACCATATTCACACATTTTCATTGATGTATATTTATTCATTTTGTTTCTCCCGTAATTTACCTGCTCCTTGAAGGGGAGAGCCAGTACGTTCTTTGAAATGTTTTCTCTCAACACCAGGCCTTTGCCCATGCCGTGGCCTCTGTCTGGAACACTTTGCCCTCCATCATCTGTAACAACTATGTGTCCTTCAGATCTTAGTTTTAAAGTCAACTCCTCCAAGAAGCCATCCCTGATTACCATCCCTTACCCACATGCCGAAGCTTCTGAGTCTTCTAGCCCCAACTAGACACTGATGACACTGTAGTATAATTGCCCAATTACTTCTCTGTCTCACTTTCTAGACTATGAGCTCCTTGGGAGCAGAGACTAGCATAATACCTGAATCAGAGCTGACCCCCAATAAATATTTATGGAGTTCAACGTTGAATAAATGTTTTCACATGATACAATCCAATGCCTCATTCACAGTAGTGATACTAATGAAAGCTGTAATTTATTGAGCTGTCTCATTAAACGCCACAACAATCCTGTAAGAGATGCTATATTATCTCCTTTTCACAGGTAAGTGATCTGAAGCTCAGAGAGGTTAAGTAAATCATTCAAGGTCACACAGCTAGGATCACAGCCTGGGTTCCCTAGAAAACAGAGCCTGAGGCAAGATTTATAAGCTAATGCCTTATTAGGGATGAAATCCCAGCTTAACAAGAGTGAAGGAAAAGGGACTGTGAGACTGAGAAGGAGAGAGAGCAAATATAAGACGTGTCTTACTAAGTTGGCCACAGCTTTCCAAGAAAATACGGCTGGGAGTTCCACTGCTCAGGGCATCTCTGGAGAAGCCACGTGAAACATGCAGGGATAAAGGGCAAGAACTTCATCTGCCGGCCCGTCCCCTTTCCTGTCTGCCATTAGTGACCATTGGGCCCAACTGCTCCTCATGTCTGAGCTGTGTTACCTACACCTCCAGGCAGCCATGAGGGAAGCCAGTTCTACACCCAGAGCTTCACCTGAGTCTAGAAGAGGAGGCAGCAGAACCCTATTCCCAGCCCCCAGCCAAGGATCCAGTCAGGTCGGACTGGACCACAGCTGGGGTCGTTGGGAGACCAAGCCACGACTCAGGCCTCATCACCGCAGGCTGAACTGGCCAAGTGGCTGCAGCAACTGACCCAGGCCGCCTGCAGGGGCAGGTGAGCGGAGGCTTACGGCATCCAGTGCCGCTGGGTGGCCAGGAAGGACACAGCTAAGCACACCTGAGAAGGTGCATCCTTCAAGCCTGAGAGATATCACACTGGGATTCAGATCCAGTTCAGACTAGCTCCAAAGCCCTTCCACAAATACTGATTGAAGGAAAGAAAAAGAAAAAGAATAAATACGTGACTGAATGAGTGGGAAGAAAACCCTGGCAATCATCTCTTCAAAACCCTGGTGTATTCCAGAGGCTCTCATTTTACAGTGGAAAGACTGAGGCCCAGTAAAGCAGAGATCCCCTGACCAAGGCCACACTGAGTGTGGGTGGCAGAGCTGGGACTCCAGGCTCGGTCTCAGGCATCACTGAACCTTCCTGCTTCTGACAGCACCAACTGATGTGTCTCATTTGTCGTGTCAGCATTCATAGCATCAGAGTGACGCCTCTTGTTCTCACCTTCCCAGCATCCGCGGCCCATCCTCTGCTAACAGCACCTTGGTTTTCCTCCTAGAAACCAACCCAGCCCCCACCTTTAGTCCATGTAGTTCTAGCGCGGTGAGCCTCATGACATGCTTACTCTAATCCCCATTCTCCAACTCTCAATCCCTAATCCTTGAGCCCAGGTCCTAGGTCTGGCCAATCAGAGCATCCCATTTCCCTGGCCACAATGATGGGACCCAAGCTTGTCCAGTGAGCGTTAATCACAGCAATTGCGGCAACTATGTGCAAAGAGGAGCTTTTTTTTCTCTGGGGCTGCTAAGCCTGGAGGCACCAGAAGCCAACACTGTTAGAATCTGCCTGAAAGCGAACCTAACTCAGCAGAAAATGGAGCTGAGAGATGGAGAGAGAAAGAGAGGTCCATTGCTTGTTCACCTGGAGCCAGCTGTGCCTGAAGCTGTCCCACAGAATTTTCAGTTATGTAAGCCAATGCATTTCTCGTTTCTAGTTGAGCCAATTGGAGCTGCACTTCCATCACTTACCGCAAAGACAAGACAAGCGCCTATTCTGTGCCAAGTTTTATGCTGAATGTGGGAGACAAAGATTTTTCAGATCCAGTGCCTACTCTCCGCAGGTTTACAGCCTGCAGGGTAGGTATCCAGATCCCAGAGAAATATCCCTCAACTAGAATTACCAAGGCAGAAAAGTAGAGAGCACAGTGGCAAGAATTTCAACACCTGGTGTTTAATCGTAGATCGGTTAATCCCTATTCATGCCTTCTCCTACCCAGGAAACCCCATACCCTCACCCCATCCTGATTTGGGGCTGGCTTTTCCCTCTTTGCCCAACCCACCCAGCAGCCCAGTGAAAGCCTGTCGATTTAAGGAACTGGGAAGGAAAATACACACACACATGCACGCGCACGCGCACACGCACACACACACGCGCGCACACACACACACACACACCCCTCAGGCCAGCTTATCACACACTTGGGCTTTGTTCAGCAGCCTGAATGTTTCCTTCAAACAGAAGGACACCTGTTATGAGGTCGCAGACGTATGTTCAAAGCTGGAGCCTGAGAAGAAGTGGCCACGTTGGAGGGTCTTGACCTGAAGTGTGGTGAGTCTGGAGGGAAGAGGGATGTGAGGTCAGGATGGGGAGAGAGGAAAGTATTGTCCAGGAACCATAATGGGCTTTAAGGGTCCATGAGCCCCTGAAATTACAATACTGTGTGTGTGTGGGGGGGGGGTGTATACAAGTACGTCTGCATGAAGAATGCATCCATGCTTTTAAATCCTATTTTCAAAGGAATTCATCACCTCCAAAAGGTTAAGTCCCACTGGTCTAGGATATGGCCATCTTTCTGCAGGTGGGTGTTTTAGTCTACTCAGCCTGCTATAACATAGTGCCACAGACTAAGTGGCTTATAACCAACAGAAAATTATTTCTCTCAGTTCTGGAGGCTAGGAATTCCAAGATCAGGTAGCTTTGGTGTCTAGTGAGAGCACGCTTCCTGGTATATAGATGGCTGTCTTCTTGCTATGTCTTCACATGGCAGAAGGGGCAAGAGTGCCCCCTGGGGTCTCTTTGTAAGGGCACGAATGCCATTCATAAGTCCACCCTCATGACCTCATCACTTCCCAAATGCCCATCTCTCAATACCATCACCACTGGGGTTAGCATTTCAACATGTGATTTTGGGGGGCACACAAACAGTCCACTGCAATGGGGAAACAGAGGCTTGGAGCCATTACATTACATCATAATTCGACCAGCTCACACAGCCAACTTGTAATGGAGCTGGAAAAGCACCAGAAGTAGGGCTGACCTGGCTGTGCAGCTAGGAGAATGAGACAAGGGATGCGGGTCAAAGTCCTCCCCTAAACCTGACTTGCCCATCTTCAGATCTCAGCCTGGATGTCACCTGGCACCCAGGCTGGATCAGGTGCCCCTCCTCTGTGCCTGCCCCAACATCGCCCTGGGCTTTCTCTTGGTGTGACGCTGTGTCTGTTTGCATCTGTTGATCGATGGGTTGGCGAAATACACATCTCAGACTTCATTTAGGCTACACCACACTCAGATATCTCCACCTCTCCTAACAAACCGGTCCCTCCTGCAGCTTCCCTATCTCAAGTAAGGGCAGCCCCTCCATTCCAGGGGCCAAGGTCAAAAGCCCTGGCGGCATCCTTGCCTCCTCTTGGTCCCTCACACTCCAAGTCCAATCCATAAGCAAAGCTGGTTGGCCAGACCTACCTTTTTCCTTCAACAAAGATCCAGAATCCGCCCCCACCCTCCCTCTCTCCTCTCTCTCGGGTCCACTGATGTCTCTCACCTGACTGACTGAAGTTGCCTCTGGTTGCTTCTTCCTCGCCCTTCCTTCTGCCTCTCCTCCATGCAGAAGCCAGTGATCTTTTTTTTTTTCTGTATGTGGGCTTCTCACTGTTGTGGCCTCTCCTGTTGTGGAGCACAGGCTCCGGACGCGCAGGCTCAGCGGCCACGGCTCACGGGCCTAGCCGCTCCGCAGCATATGGGATCTTCCCAGACCGGGGCACGAACCTGTGTCCCCTGCATCGGCAGGCGGACTCTCAACCACTGCGCCACCAGGGAAGCCCCAGAGTGATCTTTTTAAAACACTGGGACAGGTGACGTCACATCTCTGTTCAAGACCACCCACAGACTCCCCATCTCACTCAGAAAGTAAAAGCCAAAGATCTATCATTGCCTACAAGGCCCACCACTCTCCCCCTTTCCTCATTCCTTCCAGTTACCGGGTCCTCCTCACTTCTGCCAACACGCCAAGTACACGCTTACCACAGGGCCTTTGCACCTGCTCCTCCCTCTGCCTGGAATTTCCTCCCCCATGAATCCACATGGCTTCCTCCCTCAGCTCTTACTCAAAGGTCACCTTCTGGGCTTCCCTGGTGGCGCAGTGGTTGAGAGTCCGCCTGCCGATGCAGGGGACACGGGTTCGTGCCCCGATCCGGGAAGATCCCACATGCCGCGGAGCGGCTGGGCCCGTGAGCCATGGCCGCTGAGCCTGCGCGTCCGGAGCCTGTGCTCCGCAATGGGAGAGGCCACAACAGTGAGAGGCCCGCGTACAGCCAAAAAAAAAAAAAAAAAAAAAAAAAAAAGGTCAAAGGTCACCTTCTCATGGGGCTTTCCTGACCATCCCCCAGTCACTCACCATCTCCCTTCCCAGCTTCATTTTCCTCTGTGGCACTTATTTACATCAGGCATCTTATATATTATTTCCTTATTGTCTCTCTCTCCCACTAGAGTGTAAGCGCCATGAGGACAGTCGTTTTGTCTGTTTTCCTCACTGCTAAACCCCCACCACCTAGAACAGTTCTCGGAACATAGTAGATACTCAATAAATATTTGTTGACTGGATGGACAGATGATGGACCATATTCTTCCACCCTGTTTGTCTGCCTTGCCCACGAAACCCTAAGCTCCTTGAGGGCAGGCACTATGTTCTGTTCACCACTGTATCTGTGAAGGTCACACAGGGTTGGGCACATAAAAGTTGAATGAATGAATGATCAATTCCTTCCAGTTCACAGACGAGGACACGGACAGCAGGATGATGGGGACATACCAAGGCTCTAGCAGCCACCTCTAAATACCCGAATCCCAGTTCCCCTTCTGCCATGGCTGGCTATGGCTACCCTGGCCATCCATGCTCACTGGCTGGAGCAGGTGGGAGGGTTGACCAAATTCTAACCCTGGGTAGCTCCTAAAAAACGCTGGGGTATTTGACTTTTAAACTAATTTCTTAATATCACTTTGGGTTTAGGTCCCAGAGTCAGGAGCCTGATTCCCTGAGTTTGAGTCCCTGGTCCACCACTCATTTCCTGAGGCTTCGTTTTGTCATCTGTAAAATGGGAACTCAGATAACAGTACTACCCACCCTATCATAGAGGGACCACAGTCTTGAATTGAATGAGGCACTGAAAGAGTTTAGAATGGGGCTTGATGAGTGCTCAGGAATTGTCAACTGCCATTAACAGTTAAGCACTGAGCTGGAGGAGAAAATATTCAGTCCCTTTCATGTTTCCCTTAGGTGGATTCCAGGTAATTGAAGCCTGGCCGGATGTGGTTTCGGGTTATAATGCCTCATTTAAGTTTCTGGGCACCTGGACGGTTGGTGTGATTTTCCCAGGTGACACTGAGCACATTATCTGGAGAACAAAACTTCTTTCAAGGTCAGAAACGCCCGGAGAGGCACTGGGGCGGCCAGAGAGAGGCAAAATCACGGGCCTCAGTCAGCTCTGGGCTCCCCAGCTTCCTGGCTGGAATTACACCCCTCGGGATCCTGCCAGCCCCAAAGTTGAGGCTGATTTTGGTGTAGGACAAAAATCCATCCTCCCTTCCTCAAGGGGCCGTGTCTCATTTGCTGGCTAGCTGCCGTGAGGTTTTTCTAATCCTGGGAATAAAATGTCTGTGCCACCTTACCCTGACCTACCTTCCCAGGCTTAGCTCAGCCCCTCTCCCTGCAGCACACCTGCATCTGACCCCCTAGAACCCTACCCCTACCCTACCCCCATTTCCAGAGAGACGAGGTGACCTCCCCAAGGTCATAGGGGGGAAACGTGGTTTGTTGCTTCTTTCTACCACATCATCCTGCTCAGTGATTGAACCCAACACCACAGGCCCCCTGGGATTTAGAATCTGCTTTTACAGATGCAGAAGCTGAGGCCCAGAGCAATGGGGCAACTTGCTGCAGGTCACACAGCTGGGAAGTGGTAGAGGGACTGGCTGGCCTCCAAGCCCAGGATTCCGGCCACGTTTAAAGTGCTGGCTGGGCTTAGAGTCCCAAAGTGAAACCCAAGGTTGAAGTCCTGGAAAGTCGGTGTAGGTGCCCTTGGCTGGCTCAGCTGCTTTTGATCCCAGGTGCCCTTAGGCTGCCTCAGCCCTTCTGGGCCTCACTTCTGACCATCAATGACAATGCTGGCTATTAGCAAACCACCATCCTGCCTCAGCATCTCATCCAACCTCTATTATTATTTTGGTAAGACTGGACTTGAAATCAACTCTCTTTCTCCTTAAAATAGATTTTAGTTTAAGATGGATAACCGGTATCATGCCAAAAAATAGAACAAAAACACCACAACAAATACAAGGAAAATCCAACTACATCCCCCAAATCTCACTAGACCCCACTGCTTGCTCAGGGCTCCCTGTCTTTTAAAAAGAGGAGATAGACAGATGCTTGGGAGATGATTAAGACCCTTTAGCTCCAACAGACATTTTCTCCTTGGTGTAAAGAGAAGGATTGAAGGAGAATTGAAAACTAAGTAACTCTTGGCATTTAAGGCTGGGTTCAGGTGCCACCTGACTATCCCTCAAGGGTCATATGTGGCACTGCATGAAACAGCGATATATAAAACAATGCCATTTACATACATGAAAAATACACATATACTGAACAATATTGATTTTGCAAAAATACCTCCATACAAAAAGATACACATTAAATAATGGTTAAGGATTGAGAGGAGATAGCTGATGGGCAGGGTAGAAGCAGACCTTTTGGAAAGTGCAAGCCTTGATGGGCAGAGCGAATGAATGAAGGAATAAATGAATGAATGAATGAAACACGAGAGGGGGCTCACATGGACCAGTGATGATCATTTCCCGAGGACTGGTTGTGCTCCAAGGTCTGTTTAAGCACTAACATTCATTCTAAAATTTGGAGTTTCGACTTTCAGAACTTGTTAGGGAAAAGACCCACCCTCACCCCAGTTATTAACACCTCCAAGTGCATCCCAGGCCGAAGGGAGGCTAATGACCTGTGATCTGAAGACAGGACCAGATCCCTGGCTGGCCGGGGAGGGGGGACACCTTTGCCAGCCCCTGTTTCTCTCCTTCCACTAATCTTGTCCCTTGACCTCTAGGTCACTGACATTCCCTGATGGTGGGCAGCGTGTGGGCAACTCTGGGGCTTTCCCTAACCTGCATCTCAGCCCTCAGCCTCATCTCTCCTGCCTGGTTCCAGACCACCACTTTCTCCTTTGGTGTCCTCACCTACTGCTCCTGGCCTCAGGGTAACAGCTGGAACCAGAGCTGTGGGACCTTCAGGTCCCCGGATGATATTCCTGACTTTGCCTGGAAGGTGAGGCGTGGTCTCATCCATTCACTGGGACCTGGCGGTGGGGCACTCTTAAACCCATCAGAGTAAAAAAAAAAAAAAAAAAGCCAATTTCTGCTCACCTTCCTTCTAACCTCTGACTCGGTAGGTGCGGGGTGGGGTCTGGCTATCCGCATTTTAGCAAACACCCAGGATGATCCTGAAAGCAGCTGCCAGCATGCAGTGCCTTTGTACAAATTAGGAAAAGGATGCCCCTTCTTCAGGACTCTATACTGCCATCTGCTGGAAAAGTGCTGTAGTCAATATGCATTTCTGTGATGACTCCCAAACGCATCTCCTGGAGTTGTGCAGTGCACAACCTGTACACACCTACCTGGTCATCCTCTATCTAAGCGCTGCTAGGTTTGAAAACCACAGCTAAGGTGTTGAAAGTCACTGCAAATTGCCAGATTCAACAATGGGCACAATGGGTTGGGACTCCCAGTTCAGCACCTCTAAGGAAGATTACACAGCCTTCAAAACCGATTACAAAGGTGCCTCTCTTGGTGACTCTGCTGTATAGCAGGTACTCAATAAAGGGAGGGTATAGTGGTTGTAGATCTAGATCTTAATTCTGACTCTATCTCTTAAGTAGCTGTGTGCTCTGAGGGAAATGACTCCAATTCCTTATACCTCTGTTTGTTTATATGTAAAACAGGGATAATAATAGCACAGACCTTGTGGGATTTTGAGGACTCAGTAGCTGATCAGTTAAGCAGAGAGAGCAGAGCCTGCCCCCACCCCAGACAACACCCTCCCTCCTTTCTCTTCCTGGCAGGTCTCAGCTGTGATGCTCCTTGGAGGCTGACTCCTATTGGCCTTCAGTGCAATTCTCTTCCTGTCCTGGGCCTTAGCCCCCAAAGGGCTGTGCCCAAGGAGGGGCAGCGGCCCAATGCCAGGGGTGCAGGCAACAGCAGGTAAATCTTCTATCACATATGTGTTCCAGACATGTTTGTGGAATGAATGAATGAATGAATGGATGGATGGATGGATGGATGAGCCTGTAAGCAGAGTCTTGCCTCCTAGTTGAATCTCAGAGATAAACCCTAGGATTGTAGACTATTCCAGGTCCTTTAACAAGCCAGAAGTTGGAGGTAGGGAATGGTATCCTTAACATCACCCTCTCTTGCCCTTATCCAAACCCAGTCTTAATAGTCTGTCCTCCTTTGTTTCTCTCCCATCCATCCACTTTGCATCATTTTTACCAGGACCATCATATACAGTTGGGCAGGTTGTGCACTGCATAAGGGCATCCAGCTGAGGGCTGAGAGCTGCTGAAATCTAGCCATGCTCCAATTCCTAAGCTGTGAAAACTGCAGGGCTGCGTCTGCCCGGCTGCATCTGCTTTTCTCTAATTCACACATCGGCTTGGGATGATCTAGCTCAGGTCTTGACTGAACCTTCATCCAATTAATTCTCCACCATCTCTCACTTGGTTTAGAGGTGACCACCTCACACGTCTCCCTGCTGCCACTCTTGCCCCCTAGAGTCTGTTTGCCACACTCTGGCCAAGTGGGTCCTGTTGAAGCTGAAATCAGACCATGCCACTCGGACTGGCTTATCCGCGCCAATGACTTCCTGTTACTGATGAGGCTCCACTGATGAAGCTCTCATTCGCTCGCTGACCTCATCTCTTACCTGCTCCGCCAGGCTCAGCATGCTCCAGCCAAACTGGCTTGCTTTCTGTTGCTCATGAAAACCAAGCTTGTTCCCTCTGCCTGGAATTCTCTCTTCTCAGATCTTCACATCTTGCTCCTCCCACTTCATTAAGGGCTTTGCTCAAATATCACTGCCTCAGTGGGGTCTTCCATGACCTCAAGGTAAGGGAGCTTCCCTCTCCTTAGAGTCCCCTTCCTCTTACCTTGCTTTCCATTTTTCATAGCACTTACCTGCCCGCTTGATAATATCTTATCTGCCTGCTTGATTATTGTGCATCTCTCTCCACTAGAACATCAGCTCCATGAGGGCAAGGACATGTCTGCCTTGATATCACCAGCATCTAACACGGTACTTTGCACATAATAGTTGCTCATTAAATATTTGTTGAATCAATGGATGGAGATACAGTCCTTGTCCTCCAGTGTCTACTGGGGGTGGGGTGTATTAGGCAGTTATAACTCAGTGGGTATTCGGCACAAGAGGATGAGCACAGGATGCAAAGAAAAACTCCAAGAGGTACCAGACCCAGTGTGTGGAAGGTGTTAAGGAAGGTTTCCTTGAGGAGGCATCACTGAGATGAATCTGGAAGGATGAGTGGGAGTTAACCAAATGTAGAAGGGTGTTTCAGGTAATGGGAACATCACGGGCCAAGGCACAGAGAAAAGAGCAAGGCATGTGCAGGTAACCTCAAGTGGACGAGAGTGGCTGAAGGGTGGCTGCAGGTCACGTGACTCTCCTGCACGGGGAGTGCCTTCTAGGTGCAGAGGTGTCGGGTTCATTTTCTTAGTATCATTAGTACCTTTGACAGAGTGCCTAACAGTTTTGATGAATGAGTGCATGGATGGATGGATGGGTTGGTGAATGGATGGAGTAGGGTGGGTAAGTAGGTGGACGAGTTGATGGATGCATCAATAAACATATTACTGGAAGGATGGATGAATAGATAGATGGATGGAAGGATGGGGAAAATGGGTAGACTGGAATATGGATAGATGGATGGATGGATGAATTGGTGGAAGGCAGGTGGCTAAGTGGGTGGATGGCTGGCTGGCTGGCTGGACGAGTGAATGGATAGGGAGGTGTAGGAATGGAGAGAATGAGTGGATGGGTGAGTAGATGGACAGATGGGTGGAAGGCTAAGCTGAGTGATAGGTGGATAAAAGGATAGATGAGCCAATAAATAAGTGAGTGGATGGATGGATGGGAGGGGGATAGGAGGGTGGATGAGTGAGTCCTGGGATGGAAAGGCAGCCCAGAGCCCCTTGACCGACACACTGGTTTTCCTTGCTGCTGTTTCTAGCCATCGCCACCATTGTGGGCCTGCTGGTTTTCCCGATCAGCTTGGCCTCCCCCTTTGCCAAGGAAGCCTGCTTAGCCTCCTCTGTGTACCACGGTGGTCAGTGCCAGCTGGGCTGGGGCTATGTGACTGCCATCTTCCACACAGTCCTGGCCAGCCTCCTGCCCATGTTCAGGTGGCTCCACGTGACTGAGGTCCAGCAGAGGACCATCCTCTTCTCCAGTGACACTGAGAGCATCATCCTTGTGCCAGAAATGAGCAAATAAAAATATCTCAGGAGGAGCAAAAAGAGCCCATGCAACAGTTGTATGAAATCACCATGCACCCAGGTTCAAATCCCACCTCTGCTGCTTCCTTGCTGTGTGACCTCAGACAAGACACTTCACTTCTCTGGGCCTCGGTGTATACTTCTGTAAGATGGGAGTGTGTGTGAAATAATGCCTACCTCATAGGGTTGTTATGAGAATTAACTTAAGATGCTGTGTATAAATAAAGCCCTTAGCATGATGTTAGGCACTAGTATTCAATAAACTTTAGCTATAATTATTATAATCCCTATCCCACAGGACTGTGGTGAGGATAAATCTATTCATGAAAAGTGCCTGGGGCAATTCTGAATCCGTGGTCACCACTCAAATACTACATCTTTTAATAAGTATGTGCATATTCTCTATGAGAGAATAAAATAAAAATATCCTTCCCTTTTTATAACTCCTCCTCTTGGAGAATTTGAAAATTTTTCATTTTCCCATCAAACGTCTAGTGAGTGCCCCTTATAGATGAGAGTTGGTCCAGTGCTGGGGTGGGGATTGGGGGGTGTCAGGCAGTAAGGACCTATCTCACCCCTCCATGGACAATCCCACTGATGTGGAAACTTCACTGTTATTTGGGGAACATGAGGCCCCTCACGATCCAGTCCAAACCTCTCTCTCCAGCTTCTTTCTTGTCATTCACCCAACCCTGCGCCTCTCCCTCCAGCCACACTGAATTCTGAGCTCACAGTAGGTCTCTTCACAGCTCCACCCCTTTGTACACATTGCTCTCTCTGCCAGGGATGGAGTCAGTCTGTTGCCTTTGCTTATCAAGACCCATTGTCCTTCTTTGGGAAGAGCGCCCTAATCTTCCCTTGGGGAATGACCCTCAGCAACTCTCTGACCACCCCAGGCTTTAGGATGGACAAATGAGTCCTTCTGGCCAGTCAAACCCAGTCAGAATGATTGGTTCAGAGATGGGCATGGGACCTGTATAAGCCAACATGGACAAGAGTGGAACCACCAGATAGACAAAGATGGAGCTCTAAAGACTTCACTTGAGTAGCTGGATGCAGCCATGCCTGCTCCGCTACCTGCAAGAGACATAGTCACAGGCAGCTCCAGGCTGGTACCCCTCTAGTTAGACTGCCCAGAAGAAAGAGTGAACCGCTCTCTTCCCAGGGATGGAATCTGATTGGCCAGAACTGAGTCATGTGCCCACCTTGGGGGGAGGGGCTTGTCAGCAATCTCAATAGACTATAACTATAGTTATAACGTAGGAGATACATTTCCCCAGAAGATGGGAGAAGTTGCTGGTCCTAGAATGGGGCAAGGATGTCAGGCAAGCAAAAACATTTGATACCAAACTCTCTCTTTAAGGGAAGCTTTATTATCTGCATTTCACAAAAGTGAAAACTGAAGCTCAGAGAGACAAAGTCACTTGCCCAAAGTCACACAGCTGATCAGTGGCAGAGCTGGGATTTGAATCCAGGTCTGTCAGACTCTGTGATGGAGGCAAAATAACACCTGAATTTGTGATCTCTGCCCCGACCCAGCTCACCAAACTCTTTTGGTTTTAAATGTTCAACTAAGAACATCTGTAAATAACAATATTATATTATTAGAGCGATTCTATTATTTTGAAAACACACAAACCACAGAGAATGCAGCTTGCATTTGTCTTTCAGAAAAAAATAATGACAATAATTACTTTAAAAAGTAATAGAATAATGGAATAAAGTAATAGAAAACCTAGGAAGCCACCACATGGTATCCAAATGGACTCGAAGACCAGTGGTATGTTTCAAGTGTCATCAGCACTTTGATGTGAGTCAGGCTTCTGTGGGAAGATTCCAGGAGGCCCAGGCAGCATCCCAGTGCAAAAAGCAGCAAGTAGATGCCGCCAAGAAGAAGCCCAAACTCAGCTTCAGGTCACCCACCTGAGCTAGGGATGAGCCGCCTCCTCTATGTAATAACCTTACAGTAGCTCCCAAGTTCCTTAATTTTCTCCTTCAACAATTTCAGCAATGCCAAAGGGAGCAAATCTGCAGCCTATGAAGCAGAAGCATTTACACAGACACTGTCTTTATTTGACAAGAGACAGAGGGATCTGTCTGTCTTATTTTCTGTTCATCATAGTAAGAGGTATTCTTTATTTGCAGGAGCCCTTTACCTGCCGAGGCTGGAAATCACTGTGCCTACAAGACTGAATAAAGCAAGCCAGGAAGATACTGCAGGATTCCTGCCCAGCACCCCGATGTAATGGAAAGTCCCTAGGGAACAGCATCGTTCTGTAGGTCATTTGAATTCTACTAGGTTGACTTAGCAACGGATTGGCAAGCTGGCACTTCAAAAAGGATCAAACTGTGCTCCTTCTAGAGTCTATACCTGTCCTGGGCTCAAGCTCTCAATGTGTCCAGCAGCTTAAAAGCCTGCAGCACAGAGACCTGAGAGCCCTTCCCTGACTCAGCAGAACCCGATGCAAACTGCAGAGTCAGAGCGGGGTTTGCTCCTGCCAAGAACTGATGGCCTCACCACACCTAACTCCAGTTGCTCTGTCATAGCCCCAGAGGGCTCAGAGCTCATCCCTTCCCCAGTTCTCCTTCAGGAGCTGTGTCAAAGATTCACCTGAGAACCTGAGCAAGACAGATGATGGGAACTCAGGGAAACTGAGGTCCCAACCAGGAAATCATCCCCAGTGATGCTAGGGGCAGAGGGTCCCAGTGGAAAGAGGGGGGCCAGGACTGAATCCAGACCCAAGGGAGGCATTATTACCCCCAGTTCACAGAAATGCAAACCAAGGCTCAGAGAGGCAAGGTCACTTGCCCAAAGCCACACAGCCAGGAAGCGGCAGAGTTGGGATCCTAAGTCATCCCTCCCCAAGCATGTGGATAAAGATATAGGACCTGATTTTAGTTGGTGTGGTGAGAAAGTCACTCCCACTTCAATCCTCCTTGAAGTCCTCCAAGAAGAAAGGCTCGTCAGGTGCTAGCACGTCTTTAACCTCTCAAACCCTTAGCGCATCTCTTCTTAACGGCAAGAGAGCAAGCTTCAGAAAGCCTTTGGTGGGAAATAGTATTTTGGCAAAATAAGATTTATTTTTACAACCATCTTCTGTTTATGCAAATGATTCTGGCTTGCCATAAGTTTGAAGTTTTAAAAAATGAGTTGATTTAAAGAAAACTAGTAAAGGGACTTTCCCTGGCGGTCCAGTGGTTAAGATTCCGCGCTTCCACTGCAGGGAGTGCAGGTTCGCTCCCTGATCGGGGAACTAAGACCCCACATGCAACACGGTGTGGCCGAAAAGTAAAAAGAAAAAAGAAGACTAGTAAAGATATAATAGTACAGATGGTACACAGATATGGTCCAAATCAAAAGGTGGACTGCAGGTGACTTGAGTTTGATGCTGTCATAAAACCTGGGGAGAAGACTCATTGATTGATGGATCTAATGTCTCTCAAACTTGAGTATCTGTTGAAAAGGAAAGAAATCTAAACCACTTCCTCCCACTGCCCTTGACTGTACCCTCACCTCCTTTCTCCGATGGGCTGCTGGGACCTCAGGCCTGGGAGAGATGGAGGGAGGGATAAGAAGGAAGATGAAACAGGATGGCATAAATGGTTGCAGCCGTTCTGAAATGGGATGGTCGGGGCCTCCCAAACTCTTTGCATACGTGCTTCTCAGTTGCCCCATGGCCTCTCCCACAAGCCAAATGGAAAGCTCGAGGTGAAAAGAAAATGGAATGTGATTTAGAAGAGAGATGACAGAGCAGCCAGAGGGTCTAAACCCAGCAGTGTTGTTCTGAATGAGAACAGCAACATTCAGTCAGAAGACATGGTGACGGACAGTGTCCACATGCCCATGGCTACAAGGAAAGGAGGCAGAAGGGGCAGAGGAGAGGAATCGGAGGGATGGGGGAAGGAGAAGATAAAGAAATGGAGGAAAAGATGGAGGAGGTGGCAGAGGAAGAAGAAGAAAAAGGGGGGAGGAGGGGTCCACAGTGACAACTGTGTGTGCCGTACGCATGGCAGCAAAGACCCCTTCTCCATTCCTGCTTCGAGTCACGAAAACGTGCCTAGTGGCCCGAGACTCATCTTCTCACATCTATGCAAGGTGCAGATGCATGTGTTTAGGAAAAACTTTACAAAAGCAAAACATTCTCTTAGGATTTTTTTCCCACAAAATACATCATCCTTTACCGTAAGTCAATAGTGCATGTAACTGCACATTTGTACACACATAACAGGTATGCTGGTGGTACCCAGGTCTGGTGGTGCCAGGCAGCTGCAAGAATAGTGGGGTCCTCCAGGAGGAGGGCCATGTGTACCAAGCTATGGCTGGAGTTGGGGAAATGAGACCAGTGGCTTCAAAGGATGGTCAGAACATCAGGACCAGTCTTTGCTCTCAGAAGCTTCTCCCAGGAAGAAGCAGACCTTCCCACTAAGAGAGCCCCATGGGGGCCAGCAAAAGACAAGTCCCCACCTTCCCGCTGCTGTGTGGCTTCAGACTTACCTCTGCTGGCAATCTTCCAAGAAAGTGGTGACTTGGGCTCAGCCAGGCCACCAATGCCACCTGAAACTCCTTTACTTTGCTGGCCTATTTGGAAACTAACTTTTTCTATAGAAAACCTGAAGTTTTGATGGGTGCTCATTAGATTAAATCAAGCTTTGCTTCTGCAGCGGAAAACCAGAAGTTTCCCTTGGTGCATGGGGGTGGAGATCCATGTGAGGTCTCCATTGCCCAAAGACTGTGGCTCAGAATGGCAGCCGTGAGTGGGAATCATAGATATTGAGGAGATAAGTTGATGGTCTATGGGAACACTGGGGGTGAGAGAGGAGCTAGCTCAGCAGTGGGGATACAGTGAGGCATCAACTTAGAGGTATACTCTTGAGTCCAATGGCTGACCATCTTGGGACCCCTCCTGTGCATGGACCTTGGGATACATGGTAGACTGTTTGCAAAAATACTCAATTATTTCCGTGCCTGTATTTACAGCCCTTTTCATTGTCACTTTTCAAAACCTCCCATCAACTGGCGGAATCTATTTCTCCATCCTTTCAATCTGAGCTCAGCCATATGACTTCTTTGACCAAAAGAATATAGTAGAAATAACTTTATGCCAATTCCAATCCTAGGTCTCAAGAGGCATTGCACACTTCTGTTTGCTCTCTTAGAAACTGCCATCATGGCCATGTAAACAAGCCTGAGCTAGCCTAATGGAGGATGAGAGATACATGGCCCAGTTTCTCCCACTATCCTAGCCAACAGCTGGCCAACTGTCAAAAGCAGAGTTGCCTGGCTGGCCATCAGCTGATCAGAGACACACAAAGAAGTCGAGCTGAGACCAGAAGAACCACCCAGCTGAACCCAGCTCATATTGTTGACCTACAGAATCATCACAAGCTAAATAAATGGCTGTTTGAAGCCACTAAGATTTGGGGTGGTTTGTTACACAGCATTACTTGTGGTAACAGCTAACTGATACAAAGGATGAGACGAGATTCACCAGCCTTGAACTTTCAGGGGAAAGACCAGGGAGCTATCATAAGAATACGTCCCTCTCTGTGTCTGGGTCACTGAGGTGGGGTGGAGGGTGGGGTATGAGGACACAGTCTTCAGAAGCAAGCATTTCTTTTTTTCAAATTAAAAAGAAAATCCCCAAACAAAGAAACAAAAAATAACCCAGGTTCACATGTTTCTGTTTATATATTTTCTCTCTATATAGACACAACTCTGTAGTAAACTGCAACAAGATATGTTGGCAACACTGAGAAAAGGAGGGCACTCCATAGATAAAACAACTCGCACGCATACGATTCAGGGACACAAGGACACACACAACGTACAAAGATCCAAATAAACACAGTAAGCCGAATAAATAGGAGTTATTCCAAATCACAACCACGACGCTCTCTGGAACACCACGAGAGAAGGCAGAGAAGAGATTTTGTGCTGTACTTTCAGACTAGTCTGTCAAAAAATAAATAAGAATCGGAAGGTCTAGGACCTGGGTCTTGCTAAAATAACATCCTCTGTAGTGAACAGTTGAATGGCAATATAAACTTTTATCTGGAGGGGACTTTCATACATTTTCTCCCATCTTGGGAAGGTGGGGGACTAGGGCGAGGAGATGCATTTCTCACGGAGCGTTCTTTGGAAGCGAGGGCCATCTAGTCTCATCCATCCTGCCCAGGAGACCATACTCAGGCGGAAGTTCAGTGCAACCTAAAGTGCTGGGTCCAAGGGAAGTGCCTTCACAAGCACGCCAGGCAGGGACTGCTCCCCTTCCTGGTTTGCTCAGGACGGAAGGACTAATGCACTCTCTCTGCGAATGCTTCAAAGTGCTTGACGAGTCTCCTACCCTCTCCAAAATCCTACCTGCCATTCTTGGGACGAGCATCCCTCCCCAACTCTCACTGTTTCTCCCGACTCTCGTACACTCTCGGGAGAGAAGGGCTGGCAGGACCACTCTCTTGGGAGGACAGGTAGGCAGGTAAACTAGCTTGCTTAGGGTCTGTTTGGGGATTGGTGACCCTCTGTGTGAAGACATGGAGGGGACCATTTCCAGTCTGGTCTGTGACCCTGGCATCAGTTCATCAGCTGATGTTTCTTTCCCAAGGAAAACACCCGCCATACCCTACCTGGGCCAACCTCTGTCCTCCTTTCCCTCCTTTGTCCTGAGTGAGCAAGGGCACTTAGAGAAAAGCCAGCCTCCCTAAACAAGTGGCTTGCACTAACACACATCTTCCAAGCTTCTGGAACATCAGACCCGATGTATGGAAGGAGAGGCGAGGTCCTTCCTAGGAAGAGAGGAAGGGGATGTGGACTCTGCCCTGCCCGGGGGCCCCTGGGCAGGACCCGGAAGAGGCCTATCTCATGCTTACAGACACTTCTCACAGGCAGACGTCTTTCTTTAAAAGAAGAAAAAAGTCTCTCCTGGGCCAAGTGGAGGAGAAAAAATGAGAAATATACAATGGTTGAAATCCCGGACCCCAAGAGAGATGTGCAAAGGACCCCATGTGCCTTTTCTAAATGGAAGAAAATCTCAGGATATAGGCGGCTCAGGTACAAAGAAAGTGGAGAGGGAGATACACTTGTAGCCCCTCCTCCAAGCCAGTGGTTCTCAAATGGGGCTATTTGGCAATGTCTGGAGGTGCTCCGGGATGTCACAAGGGGCTGGGGAGGAGGGTGCTACCGGCACGTAGTAGGTAGGGGCCAGGGATGCTGCTCAAATTCCAACAGTGCACAGGGCAGCATCCCTCCAAAAAGCATTAAATGTCAACAGTGCTCTGCTCCAGGCCAACCTTCCAGCCATGTTCTGGAACATCTCCAAAGGCCCCTTTCAAAGTACAGAGGTAGCCCCACAGACCTCTCCTATACCAGTTTCCAAAAAGTTCCCTCCCCAAGTCTCATCCGACAAGACAGTTGGAGGGATGGGAGAGAAGAGGGAGGAGACCATTCTGGGGACCATGAACGAAGATGTTCCCTCCGCACACCAACAACTCCCAACTCCCACAAGGGAGAAATCCCAGACTTGGGCAATCTTTGGTCAAACAGAAAAACGTAAGGCTGAACTGAAGGGGCAATCCCTCGATCCCACCTGCCTGGTGGCCAAAGTTGGGGTACTTTCTCTTTGCACAGAGGTCCATGCTCGGGAACAGATGCCAGGACCTTGCTCCCTGGGCAGCCAGGAGGAGAAGCAGGCAGGACAGGCAGGTGGGCAGAGGCTTGGGTGACGCTGCCTGGGTGACGTGGTCCTCACTTGTTCTCAATCAGGGTCTGCACCTTGTACACGAGGTCCCGGGCCAGCTTCAGGACCTGCTTGGTGTTGTGTCGCTCGGCCATTTCTGAAAGAGCGGAAGTAAAATCTCATGAGCCTCCTTCTGTGTCCATCCTCGGGATGCACTTTCAGTGCCCAGAGAGGTCTCTGGGGCATCCCCATCATCATCATCATCTGGCATCACCCCCAGAGCAGTTCTGGAAGCAGAGACTTTGGGGAAGGCCTGCATCTCCAGACCTTGGTTTTCTCATCTGTAAAATGGGAACCATAACAGCACCTACTTCACAAGGTTACCGTGAGATCAAACGAGACGAAGCTGACTCTCAGTGTGTGTGTTTAAAAAAAAAAATTAGGTCCTCCCACCACCCTCCTACAAACATGATGACTGGACACCTTTTAAGAAAGCAATGCCAGGCACAGGGTAGATGCTTAAAAGTAGAGAAGGAAGGAAGCAACAGAAGGAGAGGGGGAGGGGAGGGGAGAAAGGACCAGTAATCACTTTGTCGAGAGTGACATAAAATGATCAGCTCTTCAAAGCAGAATAATCCTAAACTTAGACATTTATCATAAAGAACTCATTTGGGGACTTCCCTGGTGGTCCAGTGGTAGTCCCCACCTTCCAGTGCAGGGGACGTGGGTTTGAATCCTGGTCAGGGAACTAAGATCCCACATGCCATGGGGCAACTAAGCCCACGTGCCACAACTACTGAGCCCACATGCTGCAAACTACAGAGCCCACGCGCTCTGGGGCCTGCGCACCACAACTAGAGAGAGACAACCTGCATGCCACAGCTAGAGAGAAGCCCGCATGCTGCAATGAAAGATCCTGCATGCCGCAACGAAGATCCTGCGCTCTGCAACTAAGACCTGACACAGGCAAGTAAATAAATAAATAAATAAAAGTTGAAATAAAAACAAATAAAAATAGGGATAAGTAACATTAAAAAAAAACCTCAGAAAAACAAAACAGAACAAGAAAGAAAGAAATGATTTGGTAGAAGAAAAACAAACAAACAAACAAAAAACACTAACACCGTGGTTCCCAAACTGGGTGCTGAGGAATCCCAGGGTGCCACAGTGAACACATGGAAACTTTGAGGGAAATACAGCTATCTTCCACATCTACTGAACACCACATAAACTGCTAATGCAAGTGAGTTTGCAAATTTCATGACATTCCTATTAACGGCTTTCTAGCTTTGCAAAAACTAGGTTTTCAGCAAGCAGTTGCCGTGATAAAAGCAACTATCATGTGAAAATCACTGTGGAATAGGAAACGAAGGTGGTGGGGTTCAAAACGATTCCAAGGTTTGAGAAGTTGTGCAAAGCCCAACAGGTGAACACACCCATTAGTAACTGTACTTATTTATTTATTTATTTTTATTTATTTATTTTGGCCACGCCGTGTGGCGTGTGGGATCTTAGTTCCCTGACCAGGGATTGAACCCATGTCCCTTGCATCAGGAGCACGGAGTCTTAACCACTGGACCGCCAGGGAAGTCCCAGTAACTGTACTTATTTAAATATAAAATAAAAATACGATTTTCTTTTGACTTACACGTATTATTTTTTCAAATGGCTACTAAGTTGTTAGGAGAGATATACTTATTAGGTGGTTTGGACCTAACTAGTTAGTGAATGGAACTTTTGGTCCGAGTGCCACGAAAACTTTACGGAGACATCAGGGGTGCCATGAACTGAGAAAGTTTGAGAACCTCCACGCTAAGACAGGAATTGCTTTGGGTTCTCAATCACACCCTCAAACCAAAAACAACCTAGATGCCCAATCAGAAGGGACGGTTCAGTAAGTTATGAACAGTCACTTGAGGTATATTCTGCTGTCTTAAAAAATGATTATATAGAAGATGGTTTTTAAAACATTAAGCGGAAAAAACCCTAGATACAACTGGATTCTGAAATGGTAACAACATAAAAATATCCATTACTTTGGGAAAGACTAGATGGAAAAAACATTTTTTAAAAAATGAACCCACTAAGTACAGCGTGGTTTCCTGGATTGGATCCTGGAGCAGAAAAAGGACATTAGTTAAAAACCAAGTGAAATCAAGTCAGTCTGTAGTTTAGTTGATAATAATATATCAATGTTAATTGCTTTGTTCTACAAATGTACTAGGATCAGGTAACATATTAACATTAGGGGCAGCTGGGTGAAGTGTATTGGGAACTCTCTGTACTATCTTTGCAACTTTTCTCTAAATCTAAAATCATTCCAAAATAAAACAGCTTCTTTAAAGGAAACTAATAATGTTTCCAGTGTAAGGTCATCACAGGTGGCTTTTTTCTTCTTTTGCTTTTTCCAAAACCTTCCTTAGTTTAAGAAAATGTTTTAATAGTGATAATATTGATAGTAGCAACAGCTTCTATTCATAGTAACAGCTATGAGCCAAGTACCATCTGACTGATGGGCTTTATATCCTTGTGGTCTCATTTAATCCTCCTGACATCTCCGTGAGGGAGGTGTTAGTACCATTTTATCCCCAAGGACTCTGAAGCCCAGAGACATAAAGTCACTTGCCCAAGTCACACAGCCCCCAGGTGGCAAGGCTGGGATCAGAATCCATCTCTGTTTGATTGCAAAGACTGTGCCTGTTTCATGCCATTTCAACTGCTTTCCTGTATCTGCTTTCCCTACACACGTCAACCTTCTGAAGAAGACACTGTTACTCCATTTCCCAGATGCGGAAGCAGATGTTTAGAGAGAGGGGAAGTGACGTGTCCATGGCACAGCTGATTAATGGCAGAGCCAGGGATGCTCCCTGAGCCTGATTTCAACACCTAGGCCCCTTCTGCCAGATCCCTGAGAAAAACACACAGGGATCACTCAGCATTACAAGATGTTAACTCATCCATTTGGAAATAGCTGCAAGAAGTGGGGAGAACCCTCCTCCATCCCCTTCATGGTGTATCAGTCTCAGTGACCCTCCATCCCTCTCCAGGCCCCAGGAAGGGGCCCTCCAGAAGCCTGCATCCCTCAGATAAGACCCTGGTCACATGGATACCATTAAAAAATTTGATGATGTCTGTGAAATCCATGTTGTTCTCCAAGATGATGTCACGGTAGACCTCCACCAGCGCCAGCGCGATGAACAGGACATAGTGGGCAGACGACACATGTTTGGCTGCCCAGATGGTCTCCCAAACAGAGAAGACGTCATCATAGATGAGTTCTGCCGGGACACCAACACACACGCGCAGGGGAAGGGTCAGTCACTGAGCTCACGGTGCTGCCCTCCCTCCGGAAAGATCCCAGGCCAGCCATGGTCCGCGCTTCTGTCCTGGAGCAGTGGACAGAGCTCAGGCCAGGAGACAGGAGACCTGGACGCTGTCATTTGACAGAAGCCTCAGTTTTCCCCTCTGTAGAATAGGCTATGCAAACCAGGTGGGTTGTAAGTTTCCAACTCTGACATCCTGTAAGTGGAGGAACCGGGCACATGCAGATTTGATTTACATTGACCTGTCCTTGCCCTGCCCCTTGGTCAGTGTCCCCCTCTCTCCCTGCTCCCTCCATCTCTTTTAGCACCAATGGGGGTATCTCCTTTTCCCCCTGCACCCAGGCAGAGCTGGCTGCTGTCTCTGGGTCTGGTAAAGAGATAGAATCGAGCAATGATGAAAAGTAAGGCTTCCTATGTCCAATAAACTCAGTCTGAATCCTGGCCCCATCACTTACTAGTAAGGTGACCTTGGGCTAGTTACTTCCCCTCCATGAGCCCTTCTCTTTCCTCATCTGTAAGTGCGGTGATACTAACAGTAATAAAGGACTGAAGAAATAATACATAGAAATGGCTCAGCACAGTGCCTGGACCTTAATAAACACCTCCATACAGGTTAGATATTATTAGCATCACCCCAAATTGGCATGACAGCAATGCACCGTGTCAGACATCATTTCTAAGTCACGTGTGAAAGATGCTCTATGGGCTTCAGAGTTCTTGGCCTCTGATAAGCGGCTTAATAGAATGGAAGGGAACTGGGCTTAGGTAGCCAGAGTGGGGCTCAGATCCTGGCTTTATTATTCCTAGCTCTGAATTTAGTTCTTCTCAGTCTTAGTTTCCTCATCTGTAAAATGGGGATTGTGACAACACCTACTGCATAGTGTCTCTGCAAGATAAGTTGGGTGAACTGATAGTCAGAACTCAACAAATGGGCATGACTCTCTTCCACTGGCTTTGTTACAACACCTCCCAGCCTCACCTCCCTGGTACCTTTTCCCCTGAGATTCTGCTACAAAGAGTCTGAGAACAAGTTTCCAGTTTGAAGTCTGTACCTCGCTTGAAATCCAGCAGGAACCAGCGGTAGCAGAAGTAGAAGTGAGTGTAGTCCCCATTCTGATGCATCAACTCGAAGAGCTCTGAGTCCAGGATCTGTCAGAGAAGGGAAAGATAGGCATCAGTCTCCTGGGCAAAGGCTAGACAAGAGGGGACAGCTGAATAAATGATGCTACCTCCCCACACCAGATACCATACAGCCCTTAACAACCAGGTGGAGTTTAAAAATGGGCAAAGGATTTGAGGTAGAAGTCAACCTAGCTCAACCTAACCCCGTCATTTCTCTAAAGAAGATGTGCAAATAGCCAATAAGCACGAGAGATGCAACAAATGGGCATCATTAGCAATTAGGAAAATGCAAATCAAAACCATAATGAGAGACCACTTCACATGCACTAGGATGGCTATAATAAAAATGACAGACAACAAAGTGTTGGTGAGGATGAAGAGATACTGGAACCCTTATATGTTGCTGGTGGGAATGCAAACTGGTGCAGCTGTAATTCCACTCCTAGGTATATCCCCAAGAGAAATGAAAACCTATGTCCATATAAAAACTTGTACATGAATGTACACAACAGCATTATTCATAACAGCAAAAAAAGTGGGAACCACTCAAGTGTTTATCAGTGGATGAATGGATAAACAAAATGTGGTCTATCCATGCAATGGAATATTCGGCAATAAAAAGGAATGATGTACAGATATATGCTATAACATAGATGGACCTTGAAAGCATGATGCTAAGTGAAAGAAGTCAGACACAAGAGGCCACATATTGTGTGACTCCATTTATATGAAATGTCCAGAATAGGTAAATCTATAGAGACAGAAAGTAGATTAGTAGTTGCCAGGAGCTGGGGAGGGATTGACATTAATGGGTATGGGGATTCTTTTTGGGGTGATGAAAGTGTTCTGAAATTAGATAGTGATGATGATTTCACACCCGTGAATATTCTAAAAATCACTGAATTGAACATTTTAAAAGGGTGAATTTTATGGTACATGAATTGATCTCAAAAGAGGTGTGTGTGTGCGTGTGTGTGTGTGTGTGTGAGACAGAGAGAGAGAGAGAGAGAGAGAGAGAGAGAGGGAGAGAGAAAGCGAGAGAAAGCAAGCGAGAGAGAAATATACTCAAATATTTCTTTGCAGAAAAGGACCAATACATTCAAACATCCTGTTAAGGGCGAGGGCCATGTCTTGTTCATCAGTGTAGCCACAGTGCCTGAACAAATAAATGCTCAGTGAGAATGAATGTAGTGGAGTTGAGCTGCTGAGTGAAGGTTGAGTTGAATTGAGTTTTTTAGTTTAACTCAACTGGGCTGAGTTAAGTAGGATTGAGAGACTGAATCAAGTTAAACAAGGCGTGGCTATTAAGTTGGCTTGCGGTCCATTGGGCTGAGCCGGAATAAGTTATATTATTGAAAAGCACAAGGTCCTACCTGGATTAGCGACCTCATGTTGGCAAAGTGCGTGTCCATGGCGCCTCCGTGGGGGAAGTTCTGGTTCATCCTCTTCATGAGCTCGGTGAAGCAGCTGAAGGCAAGCGCCTCTGCGGGAAGAGCACAGGAGGAACAGTCAACTGCGCCACTGCCCAAGGAACCCGAGGTCCCAAAGTGATGGTCCGAGGCCCTGAGCTGGTTCACAAAGTCCACAGCCAAATGAGAAACATAAGGACAATGGAGTACAAATGTATACCATTTCAAGGAACACTCTCCAATTAATTACATACTTCCCACCTTTAGAGGTACTGAAGTGTTTTATTTTAGGAAACAATGGTGACAGCAAAATGCTCTGTTTTAAAGATCCCTATTTGCTATAATGAAAAGTTGACAATGTTTGGTCCCAAACTTTTTGAAAAAAAAATTCTACAGGGTTCATGAAATTCTCATGTCTGGGAACCACTGTATTAAAAGAGCAATAGTTAATATTGGAAGGGTGTTTGCAGGCCTTATGCAAAGAAAGGGTCAAATAACATTGGGAAATGCTGCTTAGAGAGCCACTACCTATATTAAGAATGAAAAGGCTCTGAGAAGTCATGTAATTTAAAAAATCTTTTATATTGTTCAACCCAGTGTTTAAAACATTTATTTGAAAATAGTACCTTTTTTCTCTCTTAACACCTAGTAACTTTGGGGAAAGTTATGAGAAGGTTTCCAGAGGCACAGTAGGATCTCATTTATTTTTTAAAAGACTTTATTTTTCAGAACAGTTTACATTTACAGAAAAATTGGGAAGAGTGTACAGAGAGTTTCCATATACCCCACACCTCGTTCCCCCTATTACTAACATCTCCCATTAGTATGGTACGTTTGTTACAATTAATGACCCACTGATGATACATAATTGACTCAAGTCCATAGTTTTTTTACCTTATGTCCTTTTTCTGTGCCAAGAACTCATCCCAGGACTACATTACATACAACTGTCATCTCTCCCTAGGCTCCTCTTAGCTACGGCAGTGCCTCAGGCCTTCCTTGTTTTTGATGACCTTGACAGTTATGAAGAATACTTGTCAGGGATTCTACGGGATGCCTCCCTATTGGAATTTATCTGATGTTTTTCTCACGATAAGACTGGAATTATGGGTTATTGGGAGAAAGACGTAGGTAAGGTGCCATTTTAATCACATCATATCGAGGGTATACTGTATCAATGTGACTGAGGATGGCTGATGACCTTGGCCACCTGATAGAAGCAGTGTTTTCAGGTTTCCCCACTGCATGGTTTCTCTCTCACCTCCCACCCCCTTCTACACTGAACTTTCTGGAAGCAAGTCACTATGCTCAGCTCTGAAGAGTTGGGAGTCATACTTCCCATTTTAAAACAGCCTTACTGAGGTTTACGTACCATAAAATCCACTCTTTTAAATGTATAATTCACTGGTTTTAGTATATTCACATCTGTGAACCAAAATCTCTAATTTCAGAACATTTTCATCACCCCCCAAAGACACTCTCTCTATATCAGAGGTCATCACCTATTTCCCTCTCCCTGCAGTCCCTGTCAACCACTAATCTATTTTCTGTCTCTATAGATTTGTCCCTTCTGGCAGCAATCTTATTTTACTGTTGCTAAAAGGCCCAGCTTCTCACATGATCTTGGAGGCAGTTTTCATATCTTACTGGCTTCCTCATTAATAAGTTGAATAAAATCTTTGTCATGTGTTTATTTTATTTGTATGAGAGAGACACATTAACTTTTTGAAAATTGTATTTTATCAGTTCTGAAGGTCAACCACTGAGATGTTTGAGGGGATTAATCCAATGGAGACAAATTAAATCAATTTACCTGTACATCCTCGGTGGCAACAGAACTTTTTCTGACCTTCTAGTTCTTTTTTTCTTTTTCTACTGATATTATGTATTTGTTTTCATTTCTGGCTTGTATACCTTCAATAAGTTAATCTGAATTGGTGGCAGCAATGACTGGGGATTTGCTCTTATGGTCTGACTATTTGGTGATCTCTGTTGGGTGTATAATGAAAGCCTATTCTCTCTTGGGCGAGAGATGACAGAGAATCCAATTTTGTCGTCTTTTTTTCTTTGTTGTTCTTTTTTTTTTTTTTACCTGTTTGTCTATTTGCAAACTCAAATCAATTAAGAATTACATGCTCACTGGAAGAAAAATAACTAAGTTTTTGTGTTTCTGGTTCACTGTTTTCAGCAGTGTTTTACAGTTTTTGGTGTACAAATCTTGCACTTTGTCTGTTACATTTATTCATAAGCATTTTATTCTGTTAGATGCTATTGAAAATGGAACTGCTTTCCTAATTTCATTTTTAGA
This sequence comes from Delphinus delphis, assembly GCF_949987515.2. Classification (NCBI taxonomy): domain Eukaryota; kingdom Metazoa; phylum Chordata; class Mammalia; order Artiodactyla; family Delphinidae; genus Delphinus; species Delphinus delphis. Next base: position 18,815,319 of record NC_082695.1, on the reverse strand, counting down.
TTATTCATGGCAATTGTATAGAAATTCAACTGACTTTTATATAGGTCCTCTATCCTGCAACCCTGCTGAACTTGTTTATTAGTTTTAATGTGTTTTGGATTCCTTAGGATTTTCTATAGGCAAGATCATGCCATCTGAAAATATACATGGCTTTACTTCCTTTCCAATCTGGATGCCTTTTATTTCTTTTTCTTCCCTAATTGTAAAGGCGAGGGCCTTTTGTGGCAAAAGTGGGCATCTTTGTCTTACTCTTGATCTTAGGTGAGAAGTGTTCAGTATTTCACTGTTGAGTATGATGTTAGTTGTGGGTTTTTCTGCTGAATTTTGTCAGATGGCATCTCTTTGTCAACTGAGATGATCATGTGATTTTTGTCCTTTATTCTATGAATGTAGTGAATTACACTGATTGATTTTCATACATTGAACCAGCCTGGGATTCCTGGGATAAATCCCATTTGGTCTTGAAATATAATCCTTTTCATATATTGATGGATTCTAGTTTGCTAGTGTTTTGTTGAGGATTTTTGCCTTTGATTTCATGAAGGATGTTGGCCTGCAGTTTTCTTTTCTTGTGATGTCTTTGTCTGGTATTGGTATTAGGGTACCAGTGGGTCCTCATACAAGGACCTGCCTTATAGGATGAGTTGAGACGTGTTCCCTCTTCTTCTCTGTTTTAGAAGAGTTTATGAAGTATTGGTATTCATTCTTTGTTAAGTGTTCGGTAGAATTCACTAGTGAAGCTGTCTGTGTCAGAGTTTTCCTTTGTTCTCACTCATGTTTATAAAACCAGTGGCTAGCAAAAGGTTGGATGGGTGTTGGACACCTGGAAATAAGTGTTGGTCAACATGGAATAAGAGAACTTTTTATTTCACTAGGACCTTGATGTGTTCACTGGACAGGCCTTCTGAGCACCTGTACTGACCCATTCCATGGAGTCACAGAGTCAGGTTAACCTCTCTTCTATGTAGTGGGAAGGAAACTGCATCCCCAGGTCTGGGGCAGGGAGGATACACTCACCGTCATCCAGAATGACCAACAGTGGAGCCAGGAGGTCACACATACCCTGGACATAGCCGATATCAATGTGCTGCCAGATGTAGCTACAAGAGAGACACAAGATGCCCAGTGATGGCCCCCACAGTATGCCTCTCCAACCCCCTCCTCCTTTACCTCCATCCTGGTTTGGTCCCCATCTCTCACCTGGACCACTCCCTCAACCTCCTGCCTGCATCCCCATCCCCAGTCTCACTCTCTTCAAACATCCTATGCTCAGTCACCAGGGTGTCCTTCTTAAAGCTCAGCTCAAGGAGACCACTACATGCTCAAAAACCCCACTGCATGACAGGACAGTGTCCATACTCCTTAACTGGGGGTGCAAGGAGTTCACAGTTTCCTCCCAATCCCTCTTTATAGTCTCACACTTCACTTCCCAGTGCTTCTTCCCCTCCAGCTGCAGAGGTATTTACCTTTGTACAAATAAAGCATACATTCATGCCGCTGTGCTTTTGTCCCAGCAGCTTCCTCTGCCTGGAATTTCCATCTGTCCCTTAATAATAATAACTAATATTTACTAAGCATTTACCGTATGCTCTGTCCACTATACATGAACTGTATCATTTAATTCTCAAAATAATCATATGAAAAAGTTACTATTATTATCCCATTTCACAGGTAGGGGTAATGAGGCACAGAGAACCAAGTGACATGCACCAGGTCATACACCTAACAATAAACGGTAGAGACAGGATTTGAACCCAGGTGGCCTCACTCCAGAGTATGTGCTCTTAACTTCAGTGCTAAATGATTTATTTCTTCAGTGTCTTCTCTTTTTGCCAAAATTCATCTTGAAGGTCACACCACAGTGAGGCCTTCCGTGATTTCTCCTGGTGCCATACCTAGGTAAAAGTCAGTCTATCCTTCCTTCCCCTCCAGCACTATTTAATTTTAAGGTAGCATGCTATATTAAAGTTAATTATGTTTGTATCTCATCAACTAAATTTTGAGTGGCAGTAATTGCTTGGGAGACCATAAGACAGAATAGTTAAGAGGTGGTATTTATTAATAAGAACGGTTTGAACAGGGTTTGGCAATCCTTTTCTGAGAGGTCCAGATAAGAAGTATTTTCAGCTGTGTAGGCCATATGTTCTCTTTCTCAACTACATAACTTTGCAGAAGCAATCACAGATAATACGCAACCAAATGGGCATAGATAAATTCTAAAAAAAAATTTATTTACAAAAGCAAGTGGTAGGCTGGATTTGGCCCATGGGCTGTAGTAGTAGCTTGCAAACCCCTGAGTTAGAGTAGCATGTAAAGAAGTCCAGGGTGCACTGCTGAGTGTAAAAAGCAAGTTGTAGAAAAATAGTTTATAGTATAACCCAACGCAGATAAACATTTTTAAAAAATTAAAATGTGTGCATTCATATTATATTATACTATATATTACATAGTATAACTATATATTATATAGTATAATTACATGCTATATATTTATATAGTTATATAGCATTATATTACATTAAATATTAATTACTATCTAAATATCAATATATTAACATGTGTATATTCATATTATACTATATATTTATATAATTATATACTACATATGAAGCATAACTATATGTTATATAGTATAACACTGTATATTATATAATATACTATCTATTATATATGTGCATATATAGATATCTCATATATATGGCTTGGGAGGATATTCACTAAACTGTTAGCAGTAGTTTCTTATTCTAGGTGAGTGGCATTAATGACTGGATATAAAAGGAGAAGTTTCTCTTTATACTTTATGAACTTCTGATTTCTTTGGTTGATTCAGGTTTTTAATGAGCATGGGTTACTTTCATATATCAAGAAATAAAATATTTACTATTTAATGAAAAGTAACAAGTAGCCCCAAATCCTGGCTTAAAGAAATAAAGCAGAGATTCTAGAGTCCGAGAGAAATGGGTGAGTTCCCATACAGCCACTGCCCACCTGGAGGGACCCTGAGCAATGTGGTACCCCTCTGAGCCTCTATTTCCTCACCTATAAAAGGGGATAACGCTTACCTCATAGGCTTGTTGTGAGGACCAAGTGAAATGACGTTAGTAAAGGGCTCAGGACAGTGCCTGGTATACAGTAGGTGCTTAATAAATGCTCTCTATTATTATCATTACTGTAATTTTTATATAATTGTCAGGATGGGCTGGAATGAGATTCAAGGTGGGCATGGTGCCAGCTGCAGAGAGTGCAATTCTAAATGGGCTCCCCATAGCCCACACCAGTGCCATCCCCTCCCAATCCCTGACTGATCCATCCCCCCCACCCACCCCAGCCACCTGCACATGATGTTCCGTAGCTTCTCCAGGTTGGCGGGTGTGAAGTACCAGTAGTTGCGGTCACACCTCTGCACGTCCTTCTCGATGCGGTGCAGGTTCACCGTGTACAGATCCAGCAGCTCTGGCTGCGGGCCCCCAGGAGGGGAGGAAAAGAACAATTACACCCCAACTCCTCACAGAGGCTGTCTTCCAGAGATTCTCTTTCCTCCTCCTAGCCCTCTCCTGTCATCACTGAAAAAAACTTCCTCTACCTGGACCAGTCAGATGTTCGACTTTATTTTTGTTGCTATTGTCTCCTGAGAAAGCCTCTTTCACTTTGTATGTTGAAAATTCTCTTTTTTTCCTTTATAAAACAACACAATCCTGGGACTTCCCTGGTGGGCCAGCAGTTAAGACTCCACACTCCCAATGCAAGGGGCCCGTGTTTGATCCCTGGTCAGGGAACTAGATCCCGCATGCTGCAACTAAGAGAGCCTGCAGGCTGCAACTAAAGATTCTGCACATCACAATGAAGATCCCGCAAACGGCAATGAAAATCCCGCATGCCGCAACTAAGACCCGGTGCAGCCAAATAAAAAAATATATTAAAAAAAATAAACCAAAAAAAATAAAACAACACAATCCTATGAGATGTATAGAATTATTATCCCCATTTTATAGATGAAAACAGTAAGATTGATATATATGTGTATCTATATGCTACAATATATATGTAGCAAACTAATAAAAAGCAAACAAAGAAATGAAAATACTTCTAGGAAAAACAAAATTTTTTGCAGGAAAGAAAAAACATATACAGGTTACTACATGGATTATGCATTAAATTCGTATAATAATATAACCACCGAACAGTCATTTAACTAAAATTACTATAACCATAGTGAATGGGTGGGGATTGGGACGGTTTCACTCGTGTGGTGGGTGAGGGCGGCGGGGGAGGGGGAAGGAAGAAGACTGAATCCTCTTCCTCCTCAGTGGGGAGTCAATAGATATCAAAAACTGAAGAAAAACAAAAAAAGATCAGTAAGTAGCAATACAAGTGTATTATTTACAGACATGAGGGTAAACACCAGATAATTGGGGCAGAATAAGTAACTACTACTGCCTCTGGGGAGAGCCTAATGGGCAGAGGTGGGGCGCACAACTTCCAGTGTTTGGATCCAGCCTTGTCTGACTGTTTGACTCTTTGTGATAGAAATAAAAAGTCCTTTAAAAGAAAATGGATATACAACACCTGGCCCAGAAAAACCTCCCTTTCAGTTGATGTCCTTTGCTTTGGGCTTTTTGGCAAGAAAGTAAAATATTTAAAAGATATTGGACCTGAGTGTAAATCAGGATGCTCACCATCAAGGTTTCTATTGATCGCTATGGGCTGAGCACAGAGGCCTTGACTCACTAATTCTGAAAACAACTCAGGGAGGAAGGTACGAGATAGATAGGGAAACTGAGGCTCAGAAAGATAAAGTGATGGACCTAAGCTGGGATCTGAACCCAGCACTGTTTGTCTGCAAAGCCTGTGTTCTTTAAGTATTATATTATCTTCTCTCCCAAATGGGTTTCTACAGTGAACCCTCCGTGATGGGAAAAGGCAATGAACCAGAGGTCGTTCTGGATAACTGAGGTTTGTGGGACACTCCCACCCTCCTGAGGCTGCAGAAAATTGAGTGGAGGAGAATCCTGGTGACTTACAGAGTAGGTGACGCCACTAGAAGACACAGGGGATGCCTCGTTGTTGGCAGAAGTGGTCACGGCCAGAGAAGCGAGCACAGGGAAGAGACTTTCCATCTCGGGCTCCTCTGAGAGGTCGTCCTCACTGCCCACCTGGCTCTGCTTCCCCACCTCGATGCCCCTCCAGCCCTCCATCGCAGGGCCCTCCCTTTCGGGCAGAGCTACATCCATACTGCCAGTGATGGACACGAACTCGTCCATGCTCCCGTTGGCCAGGAGGTCGCTCTCCAGGCTGTCCTGCACAGCCAGCTCCTCACGGGGGACCTCATCCCGGGAAGTGGTGGCCTCGCTGCTCTGCCCGTCATCCACACCGCTGTCCCTGGGTCGAATCACCAGTGGGGCAGGGCGCTGGGCGTCCATGACGCTGTCCTCCGTGCTCAGGCTGGGTTCTGAGTGCTCCGAGAGGCCCGAGGAGAAGTTGTGGGAGGAAGGGTGGCCGGAGTCTGGGGAACAGGTGCCATTCACCAGGTTCCCGTTGGGGATCTTGGGCTGCTTCTCCTCCAACCTGCATTCTGCCTCCACCTGCTCCACCTCGTCCACAGACTCGAAGACCTGCAGACCAGGTGCACAAAGACAGATGGACTAGGATGTCTATTGTGGTGCTACTGTCAGCAGCAGCCTGAATATCCATCCACAGGGGACTGGTTCAAATACGGAACATGCCTGCAGGGGAACACTATACAGTCAGTAAAAAGACTGAGGCAGAGCAAGGTGTAATATATGCTCCCATGTGTAGAAAATAAAAAATTGCTCCATATGCACACATAAGCGTAGAATAATCCAGAAAGAAACAAGGAAGCATTGCAGTTGACTCTGAGGAAGAATATCTTTTATCATACAAAATTATGTGCACATAATTGTTTAAAGTAAAAAAATTAGTTAACCACATAAGAAACAGGCTAAAAAGCATCCGTGTGGTGGACTATTACGGCTCAATTTTCAAAATTAGTTAGATGCATATGAAATATCATGGACAAGTCTCCAGGACACATATCTAAGATTTATTTGTGGTTCTTTGTGTCTGTAGGCCATATCCCGTCAAGGCAGACTGTATAAGATCATGTCCCAAGATCACCTGAAATATTTCTTCTGTGTGGTTATGTCACCAACTTGATTTACTGTTAATTTCATGTGCTTCTGGTTTTAAAAAGATTTCTTTTCGATTAAATTGCTTTTGGAGTTAACTTACCTAACTCCAAAGTCAAAACTAGAAAACAAAGTACATTCAGGGAAATGTAGCTTCTTTCCCTGTGCCCCTCACCCCACTTAAGTAACCATTTGACCAGTTTCTGGTTTATCCTTCCATCATTTTAGAAAACAGATGCAAATACATACATATATTAATATTTCCTCTGTTTATGCAAAAGGTGACATACTTTGCACATTTTTTCACTTTGTTTTTTTCTTTAATATTGAGTGAGAATGTGTTAACTTTTCTTTGCACTGAATGAAATGAAAGGCTGTTGAACAATACATCTGATGGTATTTATTTAGAAATTTTAAAAGATTACTAAACATCGCAATATATTACATACTGTCTATGTATTTCTGTGTATGTAAAGGCATGCAGAAGGGTCTGGATGGATACACAGCAAATTGAAGATAGCAATGTTATTTCTAGGGAGGGCACGTGGGGATTAGGGATGGTCAAAGCCAAATTTAGTTTTCTCTGTAATATTTTAATTTTTTTAACAGGCAAAAGAGATTCATGTATTACTCGTGTAGGTAAAACTTCAATTTTTAATGCTAGCATAAAAAGCTAAAACAGATCAACCATGAGTGACCTGTATATGAGGGACCTCCAGTCCCGTTATTCCAGGTTGGAGGGAGGGGGATGGGTGGGGAGGGGCGGAGCCTCCGGGAGGTCACCTGTGTGCTGCTGCTGGAGTCGCTCTGCAGGCGGATGTTCTGGCGGCCCGAACTGCAGCTCTGGGAGGACTGAGAGAAAAAGGGGTAGGATGGAGTGAGGGTGAGGCTGCATCCGGGTTCAGGGTCCCCACATTGAGCTCAGGAGGGGCTGCTGGGCTGGAAGTCAGTAAGTGTGGTCTTATCTCTGCCCCTGACTCAGGCAAGTCCCTTCTCAGGGCCTCAGCTTCCTACCTATCAAATAAAAGTGGGGCGGCGGCTCACTCCCTACTCCCTGGAGCCTCCTCGGAGGCCACAGCAGCCACTGGACCTCCACCTCCCACCCACAACCAGAGAACCCCACCTTTAACTGCTCTGCACTTGAGACTTCCAACTAATATTTTAGTTCAACTCAAAGGACTGGTTGTATGCATGTCTATGTTCTACTCCTTCCCTGTATACGTGCTTTTTGCCCTATAACTTCTAGCTTCTGTCTATCCTGATTCTAAGCTTGGCCAAGTGACCTGCTTTGGCCAGTGGGGTGTTAGCAAACTCGACAGGGCAAACACAAAAAAAATGCTTGTGCATTTCTGCTTTCTCTCTTTAAGATCTGCTTTCACTGCGAGAACATGGCCAGGCTAGCCTGCTGGAGGATGAGAAGTGAGGAGCAGGGCCGAGTCACCCCAGATATGTGAGAGGCCAACGAAGATCAACAAACCTTCTAGCTGAGCAGAACTGCCCGGCTGACCCACAGACTCATGAGTAAAAAACATATGTTTACTGTTGGACATCACTGGCTTTGGGGGGTTGTTTGTGACACAGTATTAGTGTGGCAATTGATGGATTTACCACTGGTGAAGGGAATTGACTTTCTTTTCATCCCCTGCTTTGGGATGCTAAACTGGAGATTCTATCAGGACAGATATGTCTGACCTGGTCACTGGAGCATTCTTGACATTCCTGACAGTACCTGGCACATAGCAGGTACTCAACAGCATTTGCTGAACAAATGAAAGTCTAACACTGTGCTGGGCACTTTATATATGCTAGCTTGTTTGAGTGGTACACAAATCTCCCCTATACAAATGATCATTCCCATTTCATAGATGAGGAAACTGAGGCCCAGAAGTAAAGGTGCTTGTCTGAGCCCCAGAGCTAAGAAATGAAGGGGCTGGAGTTTGAAGTCAGGTCTGTCTGACTCCAAAGTCACCTTCCACCTAAGAGCCAGGGGTGAGACTCTGTCCCAAGGCCCCAAACACCCAGCCCTCACCCTTCCTACAACAGCCTGATGGAGCAGAGCCCCGCCCCATGCTCCCTGAGGGGAGCCACCCGTCACCTCATTGCTGATGGTGGAGTCCCGGTGCATCATCCGGTGCAGGTGGCTGTCCAGGCTGGCCCCCGAAGAGCACTTGGCCAGGGCGGCCGCGTGGGATTCCCGCTCCCTCTGCCGCACAATCGCTTCACAGCCCAGCCACTCGGACATGGTCTGCGCATAGCAGGCATGCATCTGCTCGTCCACCTGCCAAGGCAGATGCACGGTCACCTGGAATGGTGGGATCCCAGGGGACAACCAACCCAACCCAGAAGATGGTGGCTCTGACCTGGGACCCTGAGCCCTAGAAACACCCATCCAACGTTCATGGAGTTAACATCCAACAGACGTTAACTGAACACTACGTGCCAGGCACTGGCTAGGCCCTGGGGATACACAAAAGTGAGCAAGCCAACTTCTTTCTTTCCATTTTTCCCTCCTTCCTTCCTATCTTCCTTCTTTTATTCATTCATTCATTCATACACTTATTCAAATATTTGTTGACAACCTACTCTGTGCCAGGCAGTATACTAAGCCTTGGGGATACTAAAGTGAGCAGACTGTTCCTTTCCTTCTTTATTACCTTCTTTTCCTTTTTCCTACTTCATTCACTCATTCATTCATTCACTTGTTCATCTAAGTTGATAAGCACCTACTATGTGCTAGGCACCAACCTAGGCATACGAAACATAAGATGAGCAAGATGCCTCATTTGTCCATTCCTCCAGTCACTCAATGCACTTACCAGGGGCCTCCCAGGTGCCCAGCATGGGGGTAGGTGCTGAGAACACAAAGATGAATAAAAGTGACCCTTTCCTTTACTTACAGCAATGGCTTTAGAGAAGGGCCACAGGTTTCTAGTGTTTCCCTTGTGAGATTTCAGCAGAGAAGATCGGAGCTTACTTCATTTCTGTGTTGCACAGCCCAGGTAACTGAGGTTCTGAATCTGCCAGACCTCTGGGCACATGTGGGGCAGACAAGCTGACGAAAGGGTGTGAGGGGGCAGGAAGGAGAAGAGGGAGGGCAGGGAGCCTGCCCCATGCCAGGGTTAGGAGGGGCGGGCGTCCTTTAGCTAGTCAGGACTTCCAGAGAGAGGCTCTGGGTCCACCCTGCCCAAGCCTGTCATGGGCAGCTCCCTCCCACTGACCTCCCGAAGACTCATCCAAGCCCACCTCCCTGTTCCCACTGCCATCCTAGGCTAGGCTTCCAGGACCCCTCACACAGATGACCTTCTTTCCTGGTGCCTGCTTGTCCCAGCCTGGCCCCTCCTGTCCATCTCCCACTCGGCAGTCTTCCTCCTGTTTCCTCTCCAGCCCTGCTTCTCACTGCTGCCCCCACCCCCCTCGTCCTTTACGTCCCAGCTATCCACGTCCGCACGCCCTTCCGCCCCTCCCCACACAAATGCACACAGACACACACACATCGCATCATGCAGGCGTCTCTCTTCCTAGAAGCCCTTCCTCAGTCTCCTCGCCTGGAAAGCAACCTCTTCAAAGAATTCAGGTAGGCTTCTGCCCGGTGGAGGTGCCTCCTCTGTGCTCTTAAAGCCCCTGCGTTTGCCTCCATCTGATTTTGCATGAACCCCCCTAAACTGGCAAAGACCTCATCTAATGCACCTCTGGGTTCCCAGTCCCGAGCACGGGGCCTGCCACACCGGAATCCTCATGCTGGTCCTGAGATCATTTTCGACAGCTCGTGGCACAGCCTCAGCATGCGGAACCACAGTGTGAGAAAGTCTCCATATTCAACTTTTCTGATTATGAGGAAGGCCAGTCTGGCACTACCGTGTCTTTAATCCATCCTTAATACCTTATAATCTCCCTTCTAAACAAAGAGAGAGCGGCCTCGGGCAGCCTGTGACATCTAGGTAGAACTGAATTATTTCATTTTGTCACATTCTATTTATTTTTGGAGTTTCCTTCTCTTTTGGCAAGTCATATTGGTTTTCCATTGATGGCAGGGATATAAAATGCCTTTTTAAGTAAGTTATATAAATTTTTAAGTGAATCAATTCAGAGACAAATACTTAGTAAATCGTAGCACGGATGGTACACAGACATGGAGTGTAAAGTATGAGTGGGTTTTGAAAACTCAGTATGAATAAAAGAATGTAAAATATCTCACTAATAATTTTTATATTGAGTACATGCTGAAATGGTAATATATTGGATATACTGGGTTAAATAAAATGTTATTAATTAATGTCACCCTGATAAAATGACATAGAACCACACACACACACACACAGAGGAGCGGATGCAAAAACTAATGAAATCCTAGGTTGTACTGTACCAATGTTAATGTTCTGTTTTTTTGTTTTTTGGGGTGATAAAATTGTAGAGAACTAAATAGACACACACACGAGTACAAGTAAAATGGAAAGCCTGATTAAGATTGATATATATATATATACACACACACATATGTATAAGGATATATTATACAGCACAGGGAATATGGTCAATATTTTATAATAACTATAAATAGAGTATAATCTATAAAAATTTTGAATCACTATGTTGAATACCTGAAACTAATATAATATTGCAGATAAACTATCTCTCAATTAAAAATATATACATATTTATTGTAAACAACAAAAAAGAAATGCAATAAAATATGGACTTTAATGTAAAAGTAAAGATTGATACATTGCCAGTATATCTACGTCAATGTCAATACCCTGGCTGTGATATTATAGTTTTGCAAGAAGTTACCACTGGGGGAAGTTGGATAAAGGATGAGATATCTCTGCGTTATTTCTTACAAGTGCATGTGAATCTATCACTATCTCAAAATGAAAAAGTTATTCAAAAAAATGACATCTGTGGCGTTTGTTGTGTTTCTATTGGACTGCGCTGCCCCCAAGCTTCCTGACTCCCCAACATCTCCCTGCCCCACCTTGGTCCACCATGGGACCAGAGCTCCCCCAGCCCCACATTACCTGGGTCTTCTTGCTGCCAAAGACCCCACTGCCCATCAGGGGTAACCAACCTCCTTCCTTTCTGTTTCTGTCATCCCAAACTGGTAGTGGCCCAGGAGGAAGGGCCACACGGCTTTGCGGATCTCTGGCTGGATGCCCCCGTAGTAGATGAGACGCAGCAGCTCCCGCTCCTGGTAACTCTGTGGTAGGTGCGGGGGAAACAAAGGATTTGCTCAACAGGAAACCAGGGGATGGACTCTGTGACCCAGCAGTCCCGCTTCTCAGACTTAGCCCTCAGTGATCATGCTGTGAACAAGCAAAGCCACATGGGCCCAGATATCCATCGCGGCATCATACAATAAAGCAAAACCCCAGGAACCCCCATAACTGCCCACCAATGGGGGAATGCTGCATCCCTACACGGGAGTACCACACGGAGAGTAACTGGGCAGCAGGCGCATTTATGAGAACCTACATAAAAGGACGTTCAGTGTATATTGTTAAGTGTAAAAAATAAGATGCAGAATAGGTCGAGGGTGAACCCATTTTTGTAAAAAACAAAAACAAACCCCAAAGGTCAGAATATAATTAACATTTCTACTTAATTTTTAGTCAATTTTGTGTACTGTGCTTATTGGGGAATATTATCTTGGAGTTATTAATCTTGACTCAGCACTAAGAAAATTGTTTTAAAGCGAATTAAACCAAAAAGGAACCATTTCCATCTGATTCTTCGTACACTAATAGCTTTTGTGCACACAAGAATGACTTTAGCAACTGTTTGTTGTACTGTGGAATAGATTTGTCCTCTTTCTTTTTAAAAATTCATTTCCAGGCAAAGGCTTTGCAGATACAATTTGTCAAGCAGTCACGCTGGGGGACCAGAGGGTCCTATCTGTGTGTGTGTGTGTGTGTGTGTGTGTGTCTGTGTGTGTGTGTGTGTAAAGTGCCAATGACTGCCAGAAGGCTACCCTGAAGGGAACTAGGGTCCTGTTTCCTCCCACCTCTTTACTTCACATTATAAAATTAAAAGCATGTTTCATTTCTTAACACTAGTCTTAAATGTACCCAACCACAATGGCAAAACCAGCCATTTTGTTCCTGTTAGGAATTTTTATTCATATTGTATTGACAGCCTTGTCAATGCTGTATAAAAATTACGGAGCTATTTGGGGCTGAGGCTGTGAACGCTTCATCAAAAATCTGTGTTCTCTTCTCCCGGAGTCCATAGCTGGACTCCATTTCCCAGCCTCCCTTGCAGGTAGGTGTGGCCATGTGACTGGGTTCTGGCCAAAAGGATGTAAGAGGAACTGATGTAATCCATTTTCAAGCCAGGGCTTTGAAGAAGCGGGTGTACTCCCTTCACACTTCCCATTTCCCCTCTGCTGGCTGGAAGGAGATGACCACAAGGCCCCAGAAGATGGTGGGGCCACAAGACTGAGAGATCCCTGACCCTCTAGAGGGAGGAGAGATGCCCACTCACCAGGAATGTCCACCCAGGACTGTTAAGTGAGCAATAAATACACCTCTATGGTGTCAAGCAACTAAAAGAGCGGGGACTACGTGTTACTGCAGTGCAGTCCACCCTGACACCACGATGCAACCAAGCAGATTGTGAAAGGGTTGGAGGAGTGTTAGATGAAAAATATTCATTTTTGACTATTGTTTCAGCCAATTTGTCCTTAGGATACTGCCTCCCAAACTGGGGAGATTGCGAGGAGCATTTGGGGAACTTTCTTTTCTTTTTTTTTTGGCCGCAACACGCAGCCCATGGGATCTTAGTTCCCTGACCAGGTATCGAACCTGGGCCTTTGGCAGTGAAAGCACGGAGTTCTAACCACTGGACTGCCAGGGAATTCCCTGGGGAAGGGGAACTTTCAAAATATAAATTCTTGGGCTCCACTCTTAGAGGTGCTCAATCAGTAAAGCTGGAGCCCCTGGAGTGGAGCCCAGAAGTCTATAAATCTTTCGAATTCCTCAGGAAATGTGCACTCACTCTCACAGACTGCCAGGGATTATGAACGCTATAACCTTTCAAGAAAGGTAAGCTGGCATATCTATTTAAATTTAAAATGGACATCAAACAGTTACATTTCTAGGACTCTACCCTCAAAATAAGAGAACTAGTACAGAAAGGTATATGCTTATAAAGATGTTAACTGCAGCACTGTTTGAAATAATTAAAAAAAAAGAAAAAGGAACAGCCCAGATGTCCATCATTAGAGGAAGATTTGACTAAATTATGGTCCACCCACATATAAGGTGCTAAGGTTCTAACGTGTAATAGTTTACTTAGAGATCTGAAAGATGCCTTTGATATAAAAGTAAGTTGGTCACTTAAAATATGTTACCTCATTAAAAAAATGAGTTTCAGTTTTATCTATATAGACGTATCTGTGGATGTATAAGTACGGGAAATGTATAACAGGGTCTACACCAAACTGATACTATTCATTAATTCAGGGGATCAGAACTAGGGGGGGGTGCAGCAGAGAGATCATATTTAAAAACTTTAAAAAAATTCTGTACGCCTGTGTTCTGCATTCTTTGAATTGTTACAGTAAGAAGGCATTCCTCCTGTAACTTAGAAAAACAACTATTTCTGGCAAAAAAAGAAAACCACCCTTCTGCTTGTCCAGGTTTGGGAATCAGCTTGTTTTTCCCACTGAGTCTCCTGGCATCCCCAGATTAATACACAGAATAGCACCTTCCCCCAACGTGGGGAAGCCAGGCTGAGCCAGGTGCTCACCAGCTTGGCCCTCCCCAGGGAGGAGGGACGCAGCTGACGGAGCCACCGCATTTACCCAGCGTGGAGGAAATGGGTATCTCCTCTGAGAGCCTGCACTTGGCAGCAAACCAGTATTTCTTAGAGTGGATTCTGCCTTCCACCATATGTGGTACTTTTCCAACGAAGGTCCCTGTGGCCACATACATTGGAAGGAACGTTCCATATGCTCTCCCACACTCCCCCAATTTCCTGAGCGTGACAAGCATATCAGCATAGCCAAGGCTCTGACAAGTCCTGCAGGATACAGAAAGCTGTTTAAGCTTGTTCCCCAAATTATTTCTCCATGAAACTCTTTTCACACATAAACATTTCCCTTCCAGGAATATTTGTACTCTAATAAGAAAATCTTAGAAATCTATCTCCAGGTGAAATAGCTAATGGTAGAATTCTCAAGCCCTAGGACAAAGATGAGAGAAAAGGGTTTCATGCAGTGGTGGGGTTTCCTTGGTCCAGCTGCCTCCCTCTAACTTAGCTACTCTCATCATTCTAAGTAGCCAACTGGACTGTAAATTCTTCTGGCCGGGAAGTCACAGCACATCATACAGGACCGAGCATGCAGCTGATGCTTAATAAATGCTTACTGGCTGACTCATTCTTTACTCCTTCCAGGCAAACATATGTATTCTCCACCCTCCCTGATCCTCATCCCAATGGGCAGAAGCAGGCTGTGGGTGTTGGAACTCTCGAGGAGGGGACCTTCAATTTGTGTATGGAGAACCCAAGGATGTCACAACACCTGAGTCCCCACGCAGGTGGGTCTATTCCTCAGATGATAAGAAGTCCCCCCATAGTCTCTGTCCCCGCAAAGTCTCTGCCCCACGGCAGGCCGAGCCAGGCCAAGCCTTACTGTGCTGTCCTGCAGGTACTGCTCCCAGATCTCGGCCGTCAGCCCGTGTCCAGCATCGCAGGGCAAGTCCGGAGACACGATCATGTGATTGACCAGGGCTGACAGGTGGGTCCTCACAGTGGACAGGTGTCTGCAGTAGGCAAGCCCTACCGGGGAGGAAGGAAAAGTGTCATTGTCCACCATCCAACACCCCCTGCCTTGTCTCACGGAGTCTCCAAAGTACTGTCCTACCCGCAATCTGATTGAACCCTCGTGGCCAGCAAACTGTCGTCATCCTCCTTTTCCAGATAAGGAAGGTGAGGCTCGGAGAGGCAAAGTCACTTGCTGGCTTAACTGCTTAACAGCCCTGTGACCCTGGGGAAGTCATGTCACCTTTCTCAGCCCCAGCACCTCCTCTGCTGGAAACCAAGGCATTTAATTCACAGGCTGGAGGCAGGAAGAGGCCAGTGACTCCACGGGCTTGCTGTGCCCTGGGGTGCCTCCAATCCATACCAAGAGAAAGAGAATGGGAGAGAGGGGATGACTCGTTCAAACTGCAGCGGGATAAAGAAGGCCCTGGCCAATCAGTAGCTGGGGAGATGCTGCGGGCACTGGTCTGCTTTCAAAGATGGCCCTGGCCCTTCGAGCAATTCCCACCAACTTGCCCCCCTTCATTTGCTCCACCCTGGGTGCCGGGTCCACAGGAAGCACTCAGCCGGTGCTGGCCTATGTGCGCTTTGACCATGCCCGTTCCTTCTGGCTACCGACCCCCAACTCATCGTCGAGTCCCAGAGAGGACCCTGGACCATCTGGAGCCTGAGGACTCGCCCCTACCAACAACAGGGGTAATCATGATGATTACGATGAGGATGATATGATAGCTAACATTTACATAGCACACTCTGTTCCAGGGAGCTGTTCCCAGAGCTTACGTAACTTAGTTGATTCTCACTACAACCCTGTGAAGCAGGCACTCTTACTGCGCCCATCTTATAGGTGGGGAAACTGAGGCACAGTCTGCGTGCGTCACTTGCCCAGGTCACGTTGCTAGGTGTTGAGCTGGGATTTGAATGCAGACTGTCTGGCTCCAGAACCTGGGCTCTCAACCATCATCAGGGAGGAGCCACACCATGTGATGACATCAAGACCCATCTCAACCCCCAACCCTTCTACCAGGAAGCTCTTCCATTGGGGTTCCATAAATACTCACCCAATGCCTTCTTCACACCAGACCCGGCGTTAGGCACTAGGGATGGGTAGTAACAGAACAGGCAAAAACCTTGATCTTGGGGAGCTCATGCTTTCCCTGTTTCTCCAGGCCGATGCGACCTGCACTGTTTTTTCGCAGGCCCCAGCAGGATGTACTAACACTTTCCTAGAATCCCTGAAAATACACACATTGTATCTTCCCCATCTAGGCTGTGAGACAGGGGAAATAAAACCTGCTAAGAATCAAAATAGCAGAGTGGAAAAAACAGAGGCTTTGCCACCAGGCAGGCCTGGGTTTGAGTCCCAGCTCTGTCGCTTATTAGCCGTGTAACCTTGGGCAAGTCACTTTGCCTCTCTGTGCCTCAGTTTCCTCATCTGTTAATTGGAAATAATCAGAGCGCCTGTATTATGAATTTAGTTTTTAAGTTTTGGGGAAGGGATCAGGCCATCTTACTCTTCTGCTTCTGCCTATAGGAGAAGGGGACTGACACTTACTGAGCACCGACTGCATGCAATGCCAGGTGCTAGGGGCTTTATACACGCTTTCCATTCAATCCTGAAAACAAACCCTCTAAGGTGGGCACTGGAGATGCAATGGTGATTAAACCAAACCCCTTCCAGCAAGTGTTCACTGCCTCCCCTTAGGACCAAGGGAGACATTTTATGCCCAATCTGTAAATGAGGAAATTGAGGCTAAGAAAGGTTAATGTAACTTCACCAAAACTAGACACCTAGGAACTAGGAGTCAGGCTCCTTCCCCTGATATTGATGGCATGCAGTAGGCACTGAATAAGTGCTCCCTGGAGACCACAATGGCAAATAAGGCCAATACGCACATCCATAGAAAGCTCTGGAAAGAATCTGGTACTTCATATTGTCACAGAGAAGCTTCAAGGGAGCCCTGTAGGAAGGAAGGAAGGGAAAGAAAGACACTTAGTACAGATCCACACATAGCCCAGGTTTGCTGGAGAGGAGCATAACTCGTTATCTCTAGGGAGCAGATTACAACCAGCCAGTCAAGTAGACTGGGGGTGTTACTGTTTCTATCTACACAGCATCACTGCCCCTTCCTCTGCTATCAGCTTGGGAGTTACCTCCTCCCCAACTCTGTCCCTAAGGTTTGGGTAGAGCTGATTCTACCCAGTACATGACTCAGCTTGGAGTCACAGTTATTGGGTCGGGGGTGGGGGGCAGTGCCACATGATCCAACCTGGGCCAATGAAAATCAGCCCTGGAACTTTTGTTGGAACTACTAGAAAACAGACACTCTTTTCTCTGCTTGAGTTCCTAAGCCAGTGGGATGTAGGGCAGCAGCTGCTGGGATCCGTTTTTACTACTGCACAGGAAGGGCCAGCTTGAGAATGAAACCATCATAGACACAAGCAGAGCCAAGAGCCAAAGAAACAGACATCCCTCTGTGGAGCATCTCGATCCAGCCATGCCTGAAGCCACCATACCTCTGGATGTCTCAGTTCTATCAAGAGATTTTCATTTGCACCAGTTTGAAGTGGGTTTCTTTCAGCAGCAGAAAGTGTTTTGACATCTTTTTATTTTTTGATTGGAGTATGGTTGCTTTTCAATGTTGTGTTAGCCTCCACTGCACAACAAAATGAATCAGCCATACATACACAGCCACATGTCCGACTTCTAAAGTGACCCCGCTGAACCAAAGTGGAGCCAGACTGCGATTCGGACTCTGGCTGACTGCAAAGGCGGTAATGCCTCAGAGCTTCTCCTTGCATGGGAATTTGTGGGGGTGGGGGTGGGGGAACTGTTTTGGCTGAAAGAAGGCCTCAGAATTGATGGAGAAAACAGGACTGCTGAAGGTAGCGTTGTGCATTCTTGGAGAAAACAGAGTGGAGGAATATTACACCCGTTAAAAACCCAGCGAGACTGGGAAGGAGGCATGGCTGAAGTCCTCCAGTTATGCACGTGGAGGCATTAAACATTAAAGTCACCCTCTTTGTGCCCTCAGGCTGGTGAGGCTTGGCTTCCTCGGGTTACATAAGGACAGCACCACACTGACAGCTGCCCCACAGTGGCCTTGGCCATCTGCAAGGTGGTGAGTTCCCTATCATTACAGACGTGGAAGCAGATACTATGAGAGGTACTAGGTTAGAGCAGCATTTGTCAATTGTCCATATGCACCATCATCACAGAATCACTTGGGGTTTCTCCAGCATGTGGATTCCTAGGTCCTGCACAGACCTACTCAGTCACGATCTCCAGTAAGTGGTCCAGGAAGCAGTACGTGATGCCCAAAGTGATTCTGATGCCTATGAAAATGTGAGAATCTCTGGTCATTTCAGTGCTTCTCGAGCTTAAAAGTACACACGCGATCTTGGGACCTTGTTAAATGCAGAATCAGCTTCAGTAGGTCTGGCGTGAAGGACAGAGAATCTGCTCGGGTGATGGTACTGCTGGCGCGGAGACCACACCCTGAAGGCCAGGAAGTAAGTATATGGCTTTATCTGATGCTGGCCCCCATTTACACGCCCATGACTGAAGACTGGACCGCCCACTGGGACAGAGGCCCAGCAAGGAAAAAAGAATTCCATTCTCCCAGGCCAGGCCAGGCGGGGTCAATGGGAAACATGACCAGTCTCAGGAATGGGCTGCGTAGTTCCAAGGAGACAAAGCCCTGTAGGCAAGGAGAGAGGTGATCTGGGGATTTAACTTTATGCAATAAATTAAAAAGCGTCATTTATTGAACATCACCATGTGCCAGGTACACGTGCTGGCCACTTCAAACCAGTATGTGACTTGTCCTTACAACAGCTACATGACGTAAGCATTAGTATCCCCACTTGTTGGAAGAGCAAACTGAGGCATGTTTGGTTGTCATTAAGTAATATTTCCAGCTTCTGCCTTCCAGGAGTGTGGTAGGACACACTTCCTGGTCCCTTGTTGGTGGGGCCAATGAGGTGTGAGTGAAAATGTAAGTGCTGCACTCGGGCTGGAGCATTTAACCACTGGTTAAACCCCATCCAGAGCTCCATTTCCCTCAGTCACCGTGATTCGCAATGTTCAAGATGGTGGTGGCTCCATCTGCCGGGCCCTTTAATGTGGAGAAACCAGAGCCCCCAGCTGACCCAGGATAGACACACAGCATGAATATGCACGATGGACAATCCTTTATTGTAATAAGCCACTGAGATTTCAGGATTGTTTGTTACAGCGTCATAATCTTGTTTATGCTGACCGATATATGTAAGGAAGCTCCAACAGCTAGACTTCACATGGCTAGGATTTAACCCAGACATGGACGATTCTATAGCCTATGTTCACTCCTCTGAATACAAGGCAAGGCAAGAAATGGGCATCTGCAAATCTCTGGTAAATCCTTCCGTTCCCTCCAACCACAGTCCAAGCCCCTCATACCTCTCATGGTTGCAGCCATTGGTTGAGCCACCATCAGCCGAGCCACTCTGTGAACAGGAAGATTTCCGTGGGCTGGGTTGCCATAGGGATGGCAGGTTGCTCACGGAGACATCCATCAGGTCCTGGGGGACTGTGGTGGGTAGAAGG
The DNA here is from genome assembly GCF_949987515.2 of Delphinus delphis. Lineage (NCBI taxonomy): Eukaryota > Metazoa > Chordata > Mammalia > Artiodactyla > Delphinidae > Delphinus > Delphinus delphis. Next base: position 18,795,828 of record NC_082695.1, on the reverse strand, counting down.
GGCAGAGGAAGAGCCATGGTTAAAAGCCTATGTGGGTCACAGAAACCTCACCCCAAAGCAAGCAGCTCACCCCTAGACCAGCACAGGGATAGGGAAAGACTCTGAATGTCACAGCAGGAGACAGCGACCCCAAACCAGGTCCTTGAGCCCATCCGAGCCAATGAAAGCCACCACCAAGATTTCGGGCCCCCAGCAGATGGGCAGAGCCGATGAAAGCTGAAGAGACAGAAGGAGAACAGACAGATAGAGATCAGAGCCAAGGAAACAGGCCCAATCCCCGAGCAGGAGGCCAAGCCTCACCATGTTGTCATTCAGTTGTCCTCATAGGAGGCTGGCAGGAAGGAAGGGGAGCCTGCTGGGGACGTCTGGGGAAGGCTGATGGCCTCGAGTCCCCAGAGGTAGGTCTCATGGGGAGCTCCTGGTGGTGAGATGTAAGGAAGCCTGACTCAACAGGTGAGGCAGGCCACCCAACAGCAAGGGGACCCAGTAGAGTCCCCACTGATGAGGGTGCCTGCACTGTCCATGGTCCTGGGCCTGTAGCTGCTCTACCAAGAGAGCCTCAAATAGGTTGGCAACCCCCCAGAATCATGTTGAGGGGGCATGTTGAAAAGCCATATGCCTGTATCCCACCCCTGACCTACTGAATTAAAGTAGGTCCTACTATATGCAGGCTGGATCCTGGAGATACAGCCCTTGAGTCCGTGCTTCAAAAACAGTTTTGAGGTAGCAGCCACATTTGAGAACCAAGAGGGCACAAATGATCTCCTAACTCTTGGACACTGGTGGTTCCCGATCAATTGCTCCCAAGGATATAGCACTTATAGTTTCCCTTACTGTCTTCTTTCCCAGGTCCATGGAAACCTCAGCATCTGCAATGCTGCAGAACAAACACACCGGTGACCCAGGCATTAGAATTTCTACAGTTAATTTCCTGGTCTCTTGGTGCAAAAAAGTTGTTTTCTCTGGGACAGGGCTTGGTAAATATTTTCTGTAAAGGGCCAGGTAGAAAATATTTTAGGGTTTGCAAGCCACTATCATAACCACTTGACTCTGCTGCTGTAATGCAAAAGCAGCCAAAAACAAAAGGCAAACAAATGAGCACGGGTATGTTCTAATAAAACTTCCTTTGTGGACACTATAATGTGAATTTCATATCATTTTCACATGTCACAAAATATTATTCTTCTTTTGATTTTTTTTCGATTTTAAAAAATGTAAACACCATTCTTAGTTCATGAGCTATACAGAATGAGACTGGATTTGGCTCGTGGGCCATAGTCTGCCAAACCCTGCTTTAGGAAATTAAGAGGGGTGCTCATTTGCCCCATGAGCCATGCCTCCTCAAGGATGACTGGTAATACCTGGCCTCTTCCCTTGGGCTCTAAGGAGAGGGGGAGCTGTGGATCTGGCCCCCCTAGTCGCCACAGATCCGTAGCTGACAGCGTCTGCCCCCACCCACTGACAGAATAGAAAGCTGCCTACAGAATGAGGTTCTTGAGGCCACCAAAAGTGGCTTGTTGCCCTACTCCTCCCCATAGACTCACCAATGAGCTGGACGAGAAAGACCAGTAGGCCCCTGTAAAATGTTCTAGAAAAAGTCCCAGTTCTCAGCCAATCTCAGGGAAGCACTTATCAGTTTCACGCAGATGTGGCAAGCATGCCTCCACCCCCAGCCTCTCACACCCTGCAGACATCATCAATGGATCCCTCTGCTACAGAACCCTCAACACTCCAAGCTGCGTCCTGCAGCACGGAGGTAGGACAGTGTGAGGGCATCAATATTTCTCCTGCCTCCACCTCCCCCGGGACCAAGACTCAAATGACAACATGGCAGAGGTGGCTGGCACCCAGCCCCAGGGGTGGGGAGAGCCCAGACATTACTGGGGGGCTGCGGCTTCTGGCTTGATGTGGGGAGGGTGGTGTCCCATTTGGTCTGCGCCCACCGACTGCCCCTGGCCACCACTAACGCGGACCGTCCCGCAGGAACCACCATCCAGGCAGGGCCCACGGAGACAGGGGAAGTGCCACCCACAGCACTGGAAGCAACTTAAGAGGCAAAATAAAAAGCCCTGGTGAAATGGAAGGTCTGCGGTGACAGGAACACTGAAAAGGCGAGAAGAACCAATTCCCTGGGCCTTGAAACCTTCCCCTGTCCTGTTCCACTTAGTTCCCATGGATTGTGTTTGATCAGAGGAAGAAAGAATGCTGTTACCTATAAAGTGCCTACTCTGTGCTCGGTGCACATCCCCTACTATATGCAGGGGATTGCCTTATCCCTAACGACCCTGTAAGGGATGCATTTTTTTTTCCTATTTTGCAGAAGAGAAAAGTGAGGCTCAGAATGGTAACATAACTTACTCAAAGCCTCACCTTTTTGAATAAAGTCCCCCCTTCTCTTCCCACTAAGAAGAGCTGTCACTTCCCGAGCTCAAGTCCTATCATTATCCCCTTTTACAGATTAGAAGACTGAGGCACAGAGAGTTCAAGCAGCATGCCCAAGACTACTCAGCTAATAAGTGGTGGAGCCGGGATTCCAACCTAGAGGATCAGACCCCGAGATCCTATTCATACTCTCAGCTGTTTTCCTACTGGCTGTTGTCTCCCCAAACCATCCTTGCCCTAGACCAGCGGTTCTCAACTGGGGTGATGTTGGCCTCCCAAGGGACACTTGGTGATGTCTGGAGACATTCTGTCCGTGACTTGGGAGTTAGCTAGATGTTACTAGCATCTAGGGGGTAGAGATGCTGCTCAACATCCTATATAACATATAAGACTCTTCCCTCCTCCACCCACAAACAGTTATTCAGCCCAAAATGTCAACAGTGCCAAGGCTGAGAAACCCTGCACTGGGCAGGTGCTGTCCAATACAAATCCAATGTGAGGTACAAGCATAATTTAAAATTTCCTAGTAGCCACACTAAAAGGGTAAGAAGAAACAGATGAAATCAATCAGCAATATGTGCTGTTTAACCCAATAAACTCCAAATGTTATCTTTTTTTTTTTTTTTGGCCGCATGGCGTGGCACGTGGGATCTTAGTTCCCCGACCATTGTTGACCAGGGATCGAACTCGCACCCCCTGCAGTGGAAGTGCAGAGTCTTAACCACTGGACCGCCAGGGAAGTCCCACCAAATGTTATCATTTTCACACAGAATCAATATAAAATAATTAATGAGATATTTTACATTCTTTTTCTTGGTACAAAATCTTCAAAATCCAGTGTGCATCGTACACTTACAATTTGGACTAGCCCCATTTCAAGTGCTCAGGACCATATGCGGCTCACACCTCCCATACCAGACAGTACAGAGACTGTCTTGGCGACAGAGGGGTCTGGAAATGCCCTTCTCTGACTGTGAACCCACCTAAATGCTTGAGAACTTGTCTTTGCCTCCTCTGTGCACAAGAAGCAGGCACAGAACCAGGTGGTGGAGACAGGGGTGAGAAGACACGGAAAGGGAGTTTAGAACCATCTGTGGCCACATCTTTCCTCCCACAGGGGAAAACTCTTCTCTTATCATTTAAGGCAGGCATCTGTATACTTTTTCTGCAAAAGGCCAGCCAGTAAATATTTTTGGCTTTGTGGGCCATGTGGTCTCTGCCCCAACTAGTCAACTCTGCGGCTGTGGCTTTTCAAGCAGCTACAGACCATATGTAAATGGATGGGTGTGGCCGTGTTCCAATAAAACTTTATTTACAAAAACAAGCAGTGGGCTGAATTTGGCCCACAAGAAGGGGTTTGCTGATTTCAGATTTAGGCACTTCCTCAGAAAGAACTTTACAGACCTTACAGATGAAAATCATAACATGACTGTTTTGTAAACTCTGTGACGCTCAGGGTCCTGAGAAAATCAACCAAGCATGGGGGTCACCATTTCCATGTGGGCTGAACCTGACCTTGAGGATGAAGGGAGTGAAACCACAATGCCCTCCCCTACCCTCCCATCAAAACAATCTGCATGGAGTGGATGTAAGAAGCACAAGCTCTGGAGCCAGACCATGTGGGTTCAAATGCCAGCCATGCCAAGGATTAGCTGGGCAATCCTGGACCAGTTTTTTAACCTTTCTGTGCCTCAGTTTCCTCCTTTGAACAAGGGGGGATGGTGATGACAGTGGTACCTGCCTTGGAGGGCTGTGGTGAGGATTAAGTGAATTAAGACATGGAGAGAGCACAGAAGTGGGCTCGGCACACAGTGTCACTTAGTACATGAGACCCACCGTTGCTCACAGGGCATCTGCCATATTAGGTGTGTGATGTATCATTGAGCTGACTTCTAAGAATATGATCCCGGGTGGGGACTGCTGTTATCCCAGTTCTACAGATGAGGAAATGAGGCCTGGAGAGGGCCAGTCACTTGGCCACACTGCAGTGGCAGACTTGAAAGTAGTAATGTGTTCTTTTCTCTAAACCAGCAGTTCTCATCCGGGGGCAATTTGGCCTCCAGAGGACACTTAGCAGTGTCTGGAGACATTTCTGGTTGTCACAACGTGGTGCTGGCGGTGGGGGCAGATTTACTACTTGGCACCTAGTGAGTGGAGACCAGCCATGCTGCTCAACACCCTACAGTGCACAGGACAGCCCCCAACCACAAAGAATTACTCCAGCCGAAATGTCAGTGGTGCTAAGATTGAGAAGCTCTGTTCTAAATACACTGTCTTGGTTGGGGTTTCCTTGAAGGCAGACAAGGATTCAAGTGCAAGTTGGGAGATGTTCCCAAGAAGCACAGGTAGGGGACAAGTGAAAGGACACAGGAGGGGAAGGGCGAAGAGGGTAACAAGCTGGTCACTGCATCAGTTACCATCATGGGCACCTGGCGCTTGATCTCGTGGGGGACCTCCAGGACATGTGCAGACACACATTTCAGAGTGTTCTCACCTGAGGGGTGAGGAAGCTGGGGCATTTATACACCAGCTCCTACCGGACACTGGCGGAGGGCTGCTCCAGGGAGGCACTGATTGTAATCCACCTCACCCACCCACCAGGGCAGAAGGAACCCTGGTGGCTGGAGACACTAAGGCTGGCAGCTGGCAGTGGAGCTGCCTGCACAGAGGGTGTGGGTGGGTGCAGCTAGCATCTGTTGCCCTGGCATGTGCAGGGCCACAACAGGCTAACGTGGATATTCCCCAAATAAGTAAGACATTCAGCACCCAGCCTGGCTCCCAGCAAGAGCCTACAAGTTGTTTGTTGGATGAGGCCCTGTGGAGAGAGCTGCCTGGGAAGGCAGCCACAGGGCACTGGCCTCTCTGATAAATCAGCTCTCTGTGGGGGGCGGAGGGCGGCGGGGGCGTGCGCCATGTGAGCCATAGTACCGCAGAGAGGCTAGGATGGCTTCAGCCCCTGATCCTGGGCAGGAACGGATATGGCAATACACGTCAGGACGCTCCATGGCTCTTAAAGACACAGGAACATGAGGCTTTGCTCCTAACTGAATACACGTGAAAACACAGGCTAACCCAAGCAACATAAGACCTTACCACCAAGCCTGCCCACGTCCCAGCTCCGACAGCAGTGGACGTGAACTGGAGCGTTAAGCAGCCTGGCACGATTAGTCCAACCTAGCCAGGGAGGGTGTCTGCTTTCAAAAGAGCCTCTCACTGCCCAGCGTGGTCACTTAAGCAAAGGGAATCTCAGAGCCATTATCCATCAAATGGGAACAGGGCTGCAGAGGGTTAAATATTTAAAATAAGGTTTATAGAAAGAGCCTATAACTTATTATTGATTTGTTTAACAGACATCCACACAGTGCTTAACAAATGTCAGGCCTCTTTCTGAGAACTTTTCAAATATTAATTCATTTCATTGTCACCACAGCCCTCTGGTAATGAAGATCTTCATAGCAACAGTTCCCATTCACTAAGCATCTACTTCATGGCAGTCACCATGCAAACTGTAGGACACATGTTTTAATCTTGTGTGCCAGTGCCCAGGGCTTCCCTTCCCCTCTGCTGGCTTTTATTTATTTATTTGTTTGTTTATTTATTTATGGCCGCGCTGCGCGGCTTGCTTGATCTTAGTTCCCCGACTAGGGATTGAACCTGCGCCCTCAGCAGTGAAAATGCAGAGTCCTAACCACTGGACCACCAGGAAATTCCCCCCCTCTGCTGTCTTGACAACCATTTATTGAGGGCCTACTGTATGCGAGGCCTCATTCTATGGGCATTACATTGACCAGCTTATTATCTCATTGAATCCTTACAACAATACATTGAAGTAAAATAATAATAACAACATAATAGCATGTGAATGTTCTTTCTGTGCCAAGTGCTTTATCTCATTTGATCCTCGCAAGAGTCCCATGAAATAGGTGCTATGAATAGGTCCCCATTTTACAGATGAGGAAACCAAGGCACAGAGGGGTGAAGTGACTTGCCCAAGTGCAACCAGGATTCCAGAGCCCATATCACTGCTGCTACCCCATGCCACCTTGTGCCCATGGACATCTTTATTAGCTAAGTAGAGAGTGCTTATTTGTTTTCATTTGGGGAAAATCAAGGCTGCCAAGACCCCAACTTCCTGATTCCAGGTCCCCCTGCTGGCCCCAGAATCCACATCTCTTGTCCTCTAGTTCCACATGGCTGAAGTCAACTTCAGCACCAGCTAACAGGTGGATCCCTGGGCCCAGGGCCCGGGCAGCTTACCGAATTCGGACTGCATGCCAGGGTAGATGATCCTGAACACGTAATCCGTGGCCTCCTCATCTTCCTTGTCTGAAGACGTGGACTCGGACGAACCCTGAGGGCTTCGCTTGCGCAGTTTGGGAAATACTTTGCCCTGAAAGAACAAATCCCAGTGCGTGGTCCCTGGGACTCACCTGTCTCCACAACCTGCACAGCCCGAGGGTCTCTGCGGGGCATGCAAGCGCCTGTGCAGCCACATAAGGGCCCATGGGCAAGAACAGCCAGCCACTCCCCATGGCTTACCCCTACCCCAGCCTCCCTGGGGCTCCCACGATCACTCACCTTCCCCCGCTGAGACCAGAGTGGCGGGTCCAGCTGCCCGTGAGGGAGGAGCCCATTCTCCAGGCACGAGAGGAACTGCAGGAGGTGACCTCCCTTGGGGAAGCGGAAGGGCGGCCTCTGGATCCCGTCCTGGCTGACCAACACCACTGTCCCACCGCTGTCCACTGCCACCGCGACCCGGCCAGAGGAGACCCAGCAGGAAGTCACTATGAGACATGGTGATGGGCCCCCGCCCAGGCATGCCCAGCCAGACCCAGCGGTCCTGCTCTAAGGCTCTGGGAAAGGTCTGGGCAGAAGCTCAGGGGCAGCTGTCACCTCCTCTGAGTCCCCCTCATCCCACCCACCAAGGTCATCAACTGGGGAACTACAGGACAAGGTCAAGAAGAAGGTGCTTGGCCTCCCTGCATTCACCCACCAAAGGAAAAAGGTACCCCCAAACACCCTATGCCCCTCAAACACACTCTACAAATTGACCTGACCTATTTTTGTATGGAGGCTTTCAGACAGACCCATTTTTAGGGCAGTAATTGACTCTTTTTTTTTTTAAATTTATTTATGTATTCATTTATTTTAGTAATTGACTCTTGCTAGCATGTATTAAGCATTTACTGTATACATGCATAGCACGTTAAAGGCACTGTCTTATTGTAATATTCAAAAGAGCACTATGAGGCTTATCTATTACTGCCTATTTTGCATATGATAAAACTGAGGCTCAGAGAGGTTATGTAACTTGCCCAAGGTCACACAGCTGGTGAGTGGCAGGACCTGGATCTGAACCCACGTCTGTCTCATTAAATAATTTAAATCACTGTGTTTTGTGTCTTGGTGATGTACAGATTCCTTTCTTAATAAAGCAAGATGGCCCTCTGCTTGTTCAGAATATACCTTCCTTGAGCTATAAAGGAGAACTCTAGCTATAAATCTTTGATTTTCAGAACACTGACTTTGGAGGGACAAAGGCCTGGGTTTGAGACCAGACTGGGGAGCTTAGGAAGTATATCAATGTGCCACGCTGCTTCCTCACCTCTAAAATGGGAATGATGGAGCCCCTACCGCTGGGTTGTTGCAACGATTAGATAACAAGCATGTGAATAGTGAGAACTGTGCCTGATACATGGGTTTAATGCTGAGCCCTTAACAAATGCCATTTGATCCTCACAGCAACCCCATGAACAGACGCTGTTATGATTTCCATTTTACAGATGGGGAAACTGAGGCTCAGAGAGGTGAAGTCACTTGTCTGAGGTTGCACAGGTAATAAGTGGGTGGGGCAGGCAGGGGGTCCAGGAGGAACACACCCCAGCCCCATGCTCACCCTCAGTCCCTACCTTGCTGGTGGCAATGCAGGTAGACAATCTCCTCCAGGCGGATGGTCATGGCATAGTCCCAGTAGACGCTAGAAGGGGAGAGAGGGTCAAGCTTGCAGGATGTCTGCCCAACTCGCCATGGGGAAGCCCAATCCATGGGCTCCTCCACCCTCCTCACCAGGACCACCTATCCCCAACATCCATGTCCCAGTCTTCCCAGACTCTATCTCCCCTTCTTCTGGTTCCAGTACCCCAATTTTCCAAGGAATCCCCCCTACACACACATTTCTTTAACCCCAGTCCATGTGGCTAAGGCTGATCTCTCCTACCCTCCCCCACCTCAAGGACTCCAGGAATGGGCACCTGACCCTGGTGGCTTGGCCACTCAGTATATGACACTGTTCCAGCCACTGTGAGTGGTTCACAGATTGCCCCATGATGCAAGCAGAGCCAATGAGACTCAATTATTGGATTTATGTTAGAAATCTCTGGGAAGGAGATGCTCCTTTCTGCTAGGAGAGTAGTGGTTAGGAGATAGAACTCTGGAGATGTAGAGGGCCATGGCAAGAAAAAGCCTGCCTGTGAATGCAGTCAACAGTTGGGAAAGTAGAGCCAAGAGATGGAAAGAGTTCAGGTCCTCATTTGAGTCCCTGGATCCAGCCATGCCTGAAGCCACCACCCTGGATTTTTCAGTTCATGTGAGCCAATGATTAAGGCAGTTTGAGTTTGGTTTTCTGTCACCAGCATCTAAGATAAGAGTATTGACCAACTCCAGGCCACCATGTGGTTAGAACAGCCACTCAACAGCCTTAACTGCACAGGTCTCAGCAGGGTGACTTGAAGGCTTCCATGAACCTCATTTTCCTCCTCTATAAAACGGGGCTCATAATAATATCTACTGCATCGTGTTGCTGTGAGGATTAAATGGAATCACATACTTGAAGGGCTTAACACAGTGGTGATGCATGAAAAGGTACTTGGTGAACAGTCCCTGTGATGATTTACTTAAGGTTTTCCATTTCCAGCTCAATGCCTACTGCTGTCTTGAAACAGATTGCCCTTCCCCTCAGAACACAGTGGACAGTGGGGGCCACAGGAGTGCACTGTTCAAGTTTCCTTCAGATCTTGCTGTGGGGAGCAGAGTGACCAACCAACAGCTTCAGAGGCCGCCCCTGTGGATCCACCACATCTGTGCTAAGGTCATGCTTCACTTGAGCTGCTTTTAGTCAGGACTGAGCACGTGGGGGTGACAGTGTAGGTCTATTCTTGTGGGCTGGGAGACTCCTCCAATGGTCAACTTTAGCCCAGGGATTCCCTACTGATCTGGCCAAATGTTCTTAGAACTGCACTGTGTCCGAGATTCTTCTTGGCCAGTCTTCCTTCCTTTCCCCATCCCTTCCCAGTAATGAGAACAGCTTCTCGGTCTGCCCGCCTCGTCCTGCTCCTCACTTTGATCCTTTGCAGGTTCTTCCCCCATTACATCTCTTCTGCACGTCTACTCCTGTCTTGGTGTCTGCTTCTTGGAGGACACTAACACAGGCGTCAAGGTCAGGCAGGGTTTAAATCCCACTCCTGCCACCTATGTGGAGCCAGTCTTTCCCCGTCTCTGGGCCTCAGTTTCCTCTGATGTGAAGCAAGGAAGTTGGAATATATGCTCTCCGAGGGTCCTTCCTGCACAGGTCTATACCAGAATCAGTCTCACCAGGATCCATGGAGTGACTGTCCTTGGACGATGGTCAAGTATACAAGCGTTTTTCTGAGAAGCAGCCTCTTCCGAGCCCCTCACAAGGCGAGTCTCAGTGAGGAGTTCCTTCCCAGGGCTTCCACACCAGGCCCATCACACAGGGCTGCAATTGCCTGTTTTCTCCTCTGTCTCTCCAAGAGGTGCTGTGGGGGCCACAGGAGTGCCCCCAGTTCCTGGAGAGGGACTGGGCTTTTTGTTCACTTCTGCAAAATGCTTAAAGAATGTTCATAATGAATGGTAAATGCTGGATCCTGGAATGCCCAGGAAACAAGGCAACTCTCCAATTACCACCAGACACCAGCAAGGAGGATCTCTGTGGCCACAGGTCCTTTGGATCCACCTAAATTAACACCAACAAACCCCATGACCAGGATGCCTTTCCAGCTGCCAGGCTTCCTGCTAAGGGCTTTATATGCATTTTCTTATTGACTCTTCCCTGTATGTCTCTTCAGAGGTTCCATTACCACATCCCCACTTTACAGATGAACAAACTGAGGCTCAGGGAGGTGAAGTTGATTATCCAACTGGGAAGGAACAAGAGTTGAGTTTCTGTTTTCGTTTTACATGTTCTAACGGCTTCTAGAGTGGAATTTCTGGGTCATATAGCAAGGGTATGTTATAAGAAACTTCCAAACTTGTTTGTAAAGTGGTTGGACCATCAGCAGTGTATGAGGGTTCCAGCTGTTCCACATGGCAGGGCTGAGATTTGAGCCAAGTCTGGGCTGACTCCAGAGACCAAATATCCACCTTTCTGGTGGTATTTCCCCTCAAACATCAGGAAACCCAGCTGGGGAGTCATGATCCTGGCTGTGTAAGAGGGAAGTCTGGCTGGGAAAAGAGGAAAGAGGTCCTGAACCTCCTCCTCCTTATCGTCATTGTCCCTTGATCCCCAGAGGGATGCTGGAGCCCCTGGGCTCCCCCCTTTCCCATGCCAACATGCACATTTCTGACCCCTGGCTGTTTTTATTCCAGTGAACCTCAGTTCCAGGCAAGGATAACAAGATAGATGGGGGTTCAGAGCCCAGGGCTGGGGAAGTTCCCAACCCCATTAGCAGTGACCTTTGACGTGCAGATTCAGCTGGAACTAAATATTGAAGCACTTATGATATGCCTGTCCACAGAGGAAAAGATGATGCAGAAACAGGCAGAAACAGAGTCCCCGATGATTTGAGCTGGAGGGAAGGTGCTTGGCAACCATTTGGTCCAATGTCTTTCCCAAAACATTAACATCAAAAGTTTCCTGCCCACACAATCCTGGGCTTAGGTCCAACCAACAAACAGAGTCCTTGTGTTGTTGAAAGCTTTGATGTTTGGTGGAAGACACGTCAATGTTTAGGAACCCCTGCAGACCCTTGGGGAACCCTTCATGTTTTGGAGAGCTCATCCTGTCCACCCACCTCATTTGATAGGAGAGGGAAGCTGAGGCCCAGAAAGGGGGAGTGATGTACCCCAGGTCATCCAGTGAGGTGAGGACCGAGCAAGGACTTGTTCCCATCACATCCATTTATTCATTGCTTATTCGTTGTCTCCTTCAGTACAATGTAAATACAGTGTAAGCTCTGAAAGATCGATTTTCCTCTCCTTTTACGCATCTGTTCTCTCTCTTGGACCAAGCACAGTGTCTAGCACACGGTAGGTACTCAGTTAACATTTGATGAATGAATCCAGGTCCCCTGACTTCCCTGCTTTGCTTCACAGTTATTTGATATCTAAAAGGTGAGACAGTCGGAACACAAGTAGTAACAGATTTATTATGATTTTGTAAATGCTAAGAAGGAGATTCAGGGGACCTCCGTGGGACCTGAACTCAGCTGGGAGGTCAGGGAAGGCCTGATATAGAGATTTCAGATGAACAAGATGATATAAGGTTCAAGGGCAGGAGCATTTCCTCGGCTCCCACGCTGCTCCTCCCAGAAGGTGTTGCCATCAGAAACTCAGGAGTCTGGCTGGAGCTGAATTACGTGGCCCAGCTGAGGACTGACTGCACCTCCCAATGACCGTCTCTGAGGACAGACGGTAACCCTTGCCCAGGAAGTGATCAGCTTAGAGAATGATATTAATCACACCAAAGCCTGGCGTTAATCACACCGAGGCTTAACACTACACAGAATACAGTGATAGTGCTCTGGTCACGGCTCTTGGAAAGAGTTCTTCTTTTTTATATATAAATATATATATTTATACTTACAAATATGTATATATATTTATAGATGAAATCCTATAATTTCATGATGTTTGTTTGCTACTGCAGGACAATATGAAAGGCAGAGGGGATGATGGGATGGCTGTTAGGGCTGCATCATGGGTACCTGAGTTCTATTTTTATGTTAGAAATTCCTCATAATCAAAAGTTTTGAAGAAATCGAGAACATGTATAATAATAATAATAGAGCCCGATGTGGGCTCAGAGCAGCAAAACCCATCATCCCTCCTCCCCACCGGCAGCCAAGACTCCCCCAGCAGAAATCACCGGGCGGGCTGCACCTCTGCATGGCGGCTTCCCTGTGTTTTTCCTAAACTTTCCCTAATTGCGCTGGAACACAGGGGATCGCAGGCAGGGAATCCCTGGTCCCCGGGTCTCTTTGAAGTGTGACTCCAAGGCCTTTGCTGGGTCTTATAACTCGCAGGGTATTACAGGAGATACAGACCTGGACCAGATGCTCACAACTAACACCTCTGGCCTTCCTTTTGCATTGAGTGATGGGTAAGGTGGTAGGAGACTGGGGAGTATTTGCCATTTGCGGGCTTACGAGATCTTTGTTACGATTTCTCTCTCCGGGTGGTGTTTGCCCAGGGCACTGCCTAATACCTATATCCTAAGATTCTTCCAGTCAGTTCCCAGATCCTCCTGAGTTACCCACAAGGCCACAGCTGCAGGGAGGCTGGACCAAGTGGCCATAACAACCAGACGGAGCAGGGGCAGAGGCGGGGCACAAGGGACAGGGCACAAACATCCCTGCGCCGAGGGGAAGGGAGGCTCCCAGCACCCTACCTCTTCTCGTAGTCCAGGTCCCCCACAGACCCGTTCATCAGCTGGTTGGGCGTCCACTTCAAGGTCATGACGTCAGCTGTCTGGTGCAGGGACAGATACCCCGGCACAGCCTCCATGTCATCCCTCTGCAGAGACAGCAGGAGTCAGGCCTGATCATAGCGCTGGCATCACAGTGGACACGGGCCCTGGCCCATGTGACTCAAGGGCACACAACCAGAACCAAGAGGTTGGCTCATTCCCTCCACGGCCATGTCCATCTGGAAGACCCCGAGCCTCCCTCCAGATGGCTGTGCTAAGCCAACCACCACGACGGGTTTGGTTCTACGGAGTCCAGCTGTGAAGGCCGCCCACCCCACCCTTTCATGTGGCTCAGGAGCCCTGATGCAAGGGTGGAGTCGGGGGGGAATCTTTAGAACCAGGAAGGGGGCTCTGTCCTCTCAATAACACCCTTTCCAAAACGGAAGGCATGTATCTGCCATCACTGTGTCCAGTCTTAAGGGAGAAAGAGATGGCAGCCGAGTTCTGTTCCACAGATATTGCCCAGAACGCCCTCCCCAAATACCCTCTCCATACTCCCCGCCCAGGAGCCCCATCCTCTGCCTTCCCAATATGCCTGCAGGGCTTCTCACCTGCTCTGCTCTATCCCAAGTGGGGTTTGGCGGAGGGGGCTGTCTCCAAGCCTCACACATGAGAGGCAGCCCTCCTCCCCCCAGATTCACCCCACAACATGTGGAGACAGACAACTAACATTTACTGAGCACCGAGGGTGTACCGAGCACGGCTCCACTCCATAAATATCTCAACCACACATGCCAGCAACCCCGGGAGGAAGCATCTTTGCCGTATTTCATCGATTCTAAGATACACAATTTTTTTTCACATTTTAGTGCACCTGAAACAGTGCATAGCAGGTTCAGTACAAATGAGTGAACTAAATGAGTGAGTGATTACAACAGAGAATGATAGATAGACAGCTGGCTGGACAGATGGATGGACAGATGAACTGGAAAACAAATGGACAAGTGCAGACATGGATTGATGATGGGTAGATGGATGGATTAATAGATGAATATAATTATGGGTGGATGGATGGAGGTAACGATGGGTAGATGAATGGATGGATGTAATAATGGGTAGATGGCTGTATGGACGTAATGATGGGTAGATGGATGGATGAATGAATGGGTGGTTGGGTGGATATAAATACAGGCCGATGGATAAAGAAATAGTGATGGATGCATGGATAGAGTGATGGGTGAATACAGAGACTGGAAGAGAGGAGACTGGCTGGGTGGGTGGAGACTTTGACAGATGGATGAATAGATGGGTGAATGGGTGGATGGATGGATAGATGAGCAACCAGGAGCCAGAGGGAACTCCTCCTCTACAACCTGGAGCCAGACCCCCAGTGGAAGAACTGGGCCCAAGATGAACTCTCACCGGCTGAACCAGAACGTTGTTCTTGCCATAGAGCAGGGTGGCCCGGGAGTTCTGGTGCAGGGACTCTACGTAGTCACGGGCGGAGAGGGACGGCCGGTCATCCATGCTGCTGCTCGAATGCCTTTTCTGGATCTGGCAATGTGCGGGGAGGTGGCAGATGAGGTCTGGAGTGACCACCAAGGCCCCGGTCCACTCCCCACCTCCACACCAAGTCCAGAACTCAGCCAGACTCCCTCCCAGTGCCCCACCGTCCACCCCACTCACGCAGAGGGCCGGACGCTTGGTGGGCGAGTCCTGTCGCAGGTGCAAGCTGTGGATGCGGTGCCTCTGGACAAGCTCGTCAGCTGAGGGGTCCGTCCAGAAGTGATCGGAAGTCTTCATCTTGGTGTACTCCAGGGCGCAGGGCCCTACTGTGGAGCAGACAGGGGCTGGGAAGCCATCTCCCTGGAAAGTCCTCCCTCCCTTCTACCACCAGATGGACCACTTATTTCACCATCTCTCCCCTCCAGGCAGCTAGCATGACCCAGGGTCCTGCTAAAGAGAAACCAGCACAAGACCCTGAAAGCAAGAAGCAGGGAGCAGTTTTGAAGGGAGAGGCTGGAGGGAGGCGAGAGAGGCCCTTAGGAGGTGCCCCCTGGAGCTGAGACCAGAGATCCAGAGGAAGCTCAGAGCACTGGACCACTTACCCAACAAAGATGCAAGGATGGGGCCATCCACGGGGTCCATCAGGAGGGCTTCCTTCTCGTAATACTTACTAGCAAGAGAGGAAAGGACATGCAGGGTTGTATGGTGACCAGCGGAGGGTGCACAATCAACTACAACCTGAAGGTTAAGAGCAGACTGGGTCCAATGCCTCTCTGGTCACCCAGTACCTCTGTGAGCCTCAGCTGCCCCATCTGTAAAATGGGGATAATAATAATATGTCTCATAGGGCTGCCAAAGGACGTTTGAGAGAGACAACAGATGTAAGGCACTTAACACAGTGCTTGGCTATAACTGCTTAATACATGGCTTATTAATAATACATTATTATTAATGATGAGAGTAACAGGAAAAATCATTAGAAGGCTGCCGAGGCCTGGCTGTTCTGCTTCTCTTGCATCTTCCATTTCAAACATGAAGTCACTTAGAGGCTCAGATGATGTCTGCCCTTCCAATATTATTGAGGCAAACATATGCTTTTTAGCTGTGGTGTGTCCTCAAAAGCTGTAATCATAGGCCTTCCTGTCTGGAAAACTAAAGCAGATGACGCTGGCCTGACACGCTCAAAAATGCCTCCGGCCTCTGACTCTCCAAAATAACATGCAATGTTGTCAATACGTTCGTGCTGTTTTGTTTTTTGAGTTGTTGTGCACTGGTTTCTAATTCTTTGCAAACTCATACAATCTAGAAACTAACAGAACTTCAGAATTGGAAAGGACCTTGTTCTGACCTCCTGAGGGATCTCAGGCCCAGAGAAGGTAAGTGACTTGCTGGAGGCCACACAGCAGGTGGATGCAGCCTACACCCAGCAAGCTTAGCTCTTCTTCCCTTCCTACAACAGGGGGTGAAGAACACAGGATCTGGAGTCGGACTGAGTGGGAGCCCAGCTCGGCCACTCCCTCCCTCGCTGTGTGTCCCTGGGCAGGTGACTACCTTCTCTAAGCTTCGTTCGGTGCCCTCAGCTGTAAAGTGGGAAGAATGACAGAACTCACCCACTTGCGGATGCTGGGAGGAGCAAATGTCCAACTGCATGTATTAAGTCCCAACACCGTGAAGTTCTCACTAAATGTGGCAATATCATTGTAATTTTACCCCAAAGAAATCTTCAATCAACCATAAAATTGACTGAGGCAGAATGACACATCCTGGACATGCTCAACATCAAGTTTGTACATTTTGGTGTCAGATCTGAAGCTAATACTTTGAGACACTTTCCAGTCCACCACTCATATTCTATTCCAAAAATCAGCACAGTTATGTGATCGTAACCTGGAAATAATGCCTTCAAATAGTAGGTAGGTTGGGAGCAAGATGTGACTATATAGGGTAGCCCCAGGGAGTTTCTTCCGGGTGATGGGTTTCTTTGGAACAGTTCTATAGCCTGAGTGTGGTGTTGGTTTTATGAAACTATGCATGTGTTAAAATTTCATAGAATTATATAGCAAAAAAAAAAAAAAACAATGTACCAATACTGTTGGTTTAACAGTATTGCATCAATGGCAATTTCTTGGTTTTAAGACTTGTACTACAGTTATGTAGGATGTTAACACTGAGGGTAGGCAAGAACCCTCTGTACTACTGTTTCAATTCTGTGTGAACCTAAAATTCAAAATACAGTGTTAATGAAGAAATAGTAGGTTGGTATTGCTGCTCAAATAAATTACTAAATAAATATGACCAACTTTTTCAGCGGGAAAACACAAGGTCATATGCCAAAGGCAATTAACTACAGAGACCCTGGACCCATAACAAGACAGGGGGCAGAGATGTGTTATAATTTACTAGAAGGTGAAGAGGTGAACTGGAACTCCAGAGCCTGGATTTCTTTCAGTTCCTCTCCTGCCTCTGGGCCTTTGCACCTGCTGTTCCCTTTGCTGAGAACACTCTTCCCCACACTGTTTCACAGTATCCCATCTTCTGGGATACTTTCCCTGACCACCCAGAGGAAGTTAAACACCACCCACCTGTCCTGGTACACTCATCACAAATTATCACAATTATTATTTGCCTGTTTTCCCTGCTACAATGTGAGCTTCATGAGGGGAAGGACTTTGGTTTGTACTTTCATACATATTTTCCTAGCAAACAGGCAAAGAATAAAAGATGAGAACAATGATACCCACTCTGTGTGAGGATGTGGTTAAACAGGCATTTTCACATACTGAAAGATGGAAAGATTCTCAGATATATTTCTTTCTTTCTTCCATCCTCTCTGTCTCTCTTGCTGGAAAGGGGTGCTGGCCACGAGGAGTCTAAGATCATAGATCCTTCAGTAGATCTCCACTGTTCTTTTCATAATATCCAAGTTCTTAAACATGACAGGCAAGACCAGTGTATCCCCAACATCTAGGTTAGTGCCTGGCACATAGTATATGCTCATTAAATATTTATTGGGTGAATGAATGGATGCACGGATGAATGTTTGCCAAGAGGACTTACACTGTAAAACCTTTATACCATGTCAATCTGAGCTAGGAGAGAAAATGTAAAAAATATCACTATGCATTTCCAAAATGCTGTGTACTCACTAACTCCTTTTCTCACCTCTTCTCCAGAGTGGCAGCAATTCCCATCCTGTCCCATTCACCAGAAGAGACAACAGAGGCACAGAGAAGCTAAGTGAGTCCCCTAGGGCCACATAGTGAATAGACTGTGGGCTTCATTCATGGGAAAAGGAACATCTCTAAGATTGCAAGATCCTTACACCCCACCCCAATTCCAGAGACCCTGAATTGCTATTAAGCACCCAAATATTCCCAAGGTTCTAAGCTAGGCTAGTTCAGAGTCAAACATCCAGAAGGCCCTTATTTAATCACCTTCACATCAAGTGTATATCAAGGGGGCAAAGGATAAGGAGCTTTGCGTGAGAGTGCAATTCCTAAGAAGGCCAGCAGGTGGTGGCAGAGCGCACCCAGGTGTCTTCCGCTCACCTGCTGTTTTCCACAAGGTAATGAACAATTTTGTCCAGGACCTTCTCAAACAAGGCTGTACGGATCCACAGGTGCTTGATGGCGAGTGGGGACAGGTTGGGCAGTTTTGGCAGCTTTCGCACATTCTCCTGGAGGCCCTGTATCTGGTTTCGCCTTCAAGACCAGTAAAGGAAGAGAATAGATATTCACAAAAGAGGAAATCCAACAGGATCAATATGCAAATAGGAAAGTGTCCAACTTCTCTAAGAAATCAAGGAATGTCAATTAGAACAACAACAAGAGCCCATATTGCTCCTGGAGAATGGGAAAAGAGTTGAAAAAATAATACCGAGTGAGTGTGAAGCTGTGGTAAAACTGACGCTCTCCTACACTGTGGATGGGTGAGCCAGATGCTCATACTGAAATGTCTTTGTTTTTTTAACATCTTTATTGGAGTATAATTGCTTTACAATGGTGTGTTAGTTTCTGCTTTATAACAAAGTGAATCAGTTATACATATACATATGTTCCCATATCTCTTCCCTCTTGCGTCTCCCTCCCACCCTCCCTATCCCACCCCTCTAGGTGGTCACAAAGCACCGAGTTGATCTCCCTGTGCTATGCGGCTGCTTCCCACTAGCTATCTATTTTACCTTTGGTAGTGTATATATGTCCATGCCACTCTCTCACTTTGTCACAGCTTACCCTTCCCCCTCCCCGTATCCTCAAGTCCATTCTCTAGTAGGTCTGTGTCTTTATTCCTGTCTTGCTCCTATTGAAATTTCTGTCTCTCTCTTACTTTCTCTCTCTCTCGGCTGGAAAAGAGTGCTGGCCAAGAAGAGTCTTGGATTATAGATCTTTTGGTGGCTCCCCATTGCCCTGGAGAAGGAAGCTTTTTAACATGACTAGCAGGGCACTCCATGACCTTGCCCGTTTGCCTCTCCAGCCACCTCCTTACCACTCTCTGCCTCTGACCCCATGATCCAGCCAGACAGAGATATCTGTGGATCCCTGAGGCTGTGAAGCTCTCATATGAGGACTTTCGTGAGCTGCTGCTTCTTCCCGGCTTCCCCCGCCCACCCTATTCCCTGCCTGACTCTTTCTCACTCTTGAGGTCTCAGCGAGGGCACCCCCTCCTACAGGAAGCCCTCTTGCACCAGCTGAAGCTGGGGAGGGGCCCCTCCTCTGTGTTCCCTCAACCTCTGCAGCTTAACTTCCCACTCACTTCTCTGTCTTCCCCTCCGCACTGTGACCTCAAGGGTATGGACAATGCAACTGCTTTTAAAATAAAATATTGAGTCTACCAAGTGGCAAGCCTTGGCCCTTTTTCACGCCTGTATCTCCAGGGCCCAGCACAGTGCCTGGCATATACAAAGGGCTCAATAAATATGTCCATGAATGAATAATTGCACAAATGAATGAATGGACACCTGGAATGGACATCTCTCATTCCTCCATTAGAAAGTTGCTCCCAATGTTATGGAAGGTCCATGGAAATCCATCCCTTTTAAGAAGTTATCAGCAAACACCTGGGAATTTAGCAGATGGACTGGAAGGCACCTAAAGACCAGGTGGCTGAGGAGTCAGATTCCAAATGGGAGTTGGCAATGCCAAATCCATAGCCTTACCCATCATGCAGTTCTGGCCAGCAGCCCGGGGCTGGCAGGGCCTAAAGGGCAAGGAAAGGGCCATTTCTCATCCAGTGAAGTAGAGTAACCACTCATGGCAGAGAGGGCAAACACATGACATGCACGCCTCTCTCTCCCTTCTGTTGCCCATAACAGGCATGGCTAATCAATCCATGCCCTCTTTCCCATGTAGTCCACTCACAGCTCCAGAATCTTTCACAACACAACTCTCTGTGCAGCTACTAGGACCAAATGGGTTTGAAACCTATTTGCCATCCCTGACCAGGCTCCAGGTAGAGGGTTTGGCTGTGCAGTTGGGACGCTGGGGGTGGCTCGGGTGGAAGGCCCTCATGTGCACACTCTCAGGCCATGAGCCTCCCCCCAGTACACACAATCAGCCACTAAGACAACATCCCCTTCAATGGCTGCTTCACTGTGAGCATCTGTCCACACAGACAGAGACCATGTTGGTTATGTTAAACTTTGATCTTCCTGCATTTGGCACAGGTTTGGCTCAGGGTAGGCACTTATTCATTTTACAGTTGTTTCTTGGGCATCTCCCGGGTGCTGAGCACTGTCTCAGACACTGGGGACCTAATGGGGGATAGCACAGGTGCAGCTGCCTGCCCTCAAGGAGTTCAGAGTCAAGTGGGGGAGACAGATGACAATCAAGTAAACAGTAAACGAATGAATGAATAAATTACACATGGTGATAACAACTGGGAAGACAATAAACAGAGGGATATAAAAGAGAAATGGGGTGAGGGTTGAAATTTACCATTAATTAGGGGAAGGCCTGAGGATGACAAGGAACCAGCCATGGAAGATGAGGGGTGTGAACTGGGTGGAGGGTACAGTGTGTGCAAAGGACCTGGGGTGTGAAAGAATCTGGCGGGTTGGAGGAGCAGAATGGAGAGTGGAGAGGGTGCAGGCTCTCACTGAGCCCGGGGAGGAGCAGGGGCTATCCTCTGGGGGTACCCTAGCCTGTACCCCGTTCTCAGCACTTACGCGCTCTCGATCAGCTGCTCTAGGTCCTGCACCTTGCGGCTCAGCTCCTCTGCTGGCGGGAAGCTCTTGCCCACTTTCATGAAGAGAGCTGCGATCTTGTTGCTGCGCAGGAAGCCAGCCGCTCGCCTCCGCAGGCCATGCAGGACGCAGGCCTCCACAGCCGCTGCAGGGACACAATGATCAGCAGGCCCTGCCCATGCTCCCCAGTGCCCAGCCTGGCTCTGAGCTTCCAACACACACAGGTACCTTGAAGATCCGGGGACCCCAGAATCACAAATTTCGTGACAGCATCATAGCAAAAAGCATGTATACCTCTCCACCATCCAGCCCATCAAAAAGGAGCAAGGGGGCTTAGTGGTGAACCCACGCGGGCCGCCCAAAGTCAGATCATCTCTGTTCACATTCTCTCCTGGCCAATAACCAGCTGTGTGACAGGGGTCAATTACTTCCCCTCCCTGTGCCTCAGTTTCCTCATCTGTAAAACGGGGATGGTATGAACATTAACCTCATGAGGTTACTGTTAGGATGAGGTGGAAAAAATGCACGGAAAGCACTTTGCCAGAGCCTGGCACATAGTGTGTGCTTTACGAATGTTAGCTATTACTCCTGTCAATGAGGGAGGGGAGCCTGGACCATGTGACTGCTGAGCTCTATTCCGGTTAGGGAGTCACACTGTTGTCACTACTACTGTGACTCCAGTAACAGCTAACATCATGGATCTCATCTGATCTCTGCCACAGCCAGGCAGAAAGTAAAACCATCCATTTTTCAGATGTGGAAACTGAGGCTCCCAGAGGTAAACTGAACTGTCCAGGGCCACCCAGCAAATGAGTGATGGAGCTGGGATTCAAACCCACATCTGAACCCAAGGTGTGCTCACAACACTTGTGCCTCCATAAAGGGCCTTTGAAGAGAGGATTCATTCATAATCTTCCCATTTCTGTGTTTCCCCTGGAGGCCCTGCCCAGTCCTCCTCAAATAAGAGACCTAGGGTGTAGCCTGGGTTCTACCACTAACTTGCTGTGTGACCTTAGGCAAATAACTTTCCCCCTCTGGTCCTCAGTGTTCCCTTCTAAGAAACAGACCCTGTGCAGGCCATTCTGATGGCCCCTATCTTATATCTGATACTCTCAGCAGCCTTTATTTATCTTCTTACTTTCCGTCTTACACAGCAGACTGGGAGCTCTCTGGTATGCACTGGAGCATAATCAATGTTTATGGGAAAACGTTAATTTATAATAAGAGCTACCCCTTCTTGGGCACCTACCCAGCCAGTGTTAAGGTTTACCTTCCCTGATCCCCATGGCAAAACTCATTAAGCAAGTGTTCTAGTTACTGTCTTTTCAGAAGAGCACACCAGCACTCAAGAGCCTGGCCAAGGGCTTCCCTGGTGTCGCAGTGGTTGGGAGTCCGCCTGCCGATGCAGAGGGTGCGGGTTCGTGCCCCGGTCCGGGAGGATCCCGCGTGCCGCGGAGCGGCTGGGCCCGTGAGCCATGGCCGCTGAGCCTGCGCGTCCGGAGCCTGTGCTCCGCAACGGGAGAGGCCACACAGTGAGAGGCCCGCGTACCGCAAAAAAAAATAAAGAGGCTGGCCAAGGTCATGCCATGTGCAAAGAGAAATAGAGAGGTTTCAGTTTAATTGCTTGTGTTGCTTTTGTTGTTGTTGTTAGCAATGACTTGGCTTTGAAGGATTGTTCACATGTTGCCTAATCTGCTCATGGATTTAAAATATTCTGGGTGATGATCTCTAAAATATCTTCAGTTTTGCTTACATACCCAGAACTTTCATTTCTTTATACTGATTAAGTTCATGATCCATTCTGGCTTGGTAGACATTATTCCATTCTTTCCGACAATGGCTCATAAGGAACAATGGACAAAAGAAACCTCAGGGACATCCCTCAGGTCTCATTTAGAGCCAGCAGATTTCTCTCACCCCCAAACTCTGACCAGAGTTAGAGAATTATTATGATTTTTATCACTCTCTAGTCTTCTAAGTCTTTAATTGGTAGGTATGCTAGTGAGTCCCAAAATAGACATGCATATCATGTCTTTTGCAAATAAAAATGTCCAGGAGAAAAAAGAAAGCCAGAGATATATATCTATATTTATATAGAGAGATATATATTCCCATATATATGTGTGTGTGTATATATATATGCACGCATAAATGTGTATTTTTATACATAACGTAACATCTTACAGAAAAACCCGAATGAACTTTTTGGCCAACCCAATATATACATAAAACATATTTCCGGGACTTCCCTGGTAGTCCAGTGGTTACGACTCGGCGCTTTCACTGCCATGGGCCCAGGTTTGATCTCTGCTCAGGGAACTAAGATCCCACAAGCCAGGAGGTGCAGCCAATATATATATATATATGTGTGTGTATATATATATTTATTTAAATAAATGCATTATCACCTAAAAAAATAAGATCTTGCCCAAGGTCACCCAACCAAGAAATGGCAGAGGTGGGATGTGAACAGAGGTGGGCTGCAAGGGGCTGAGCTGACGTCACTGGTCTCCCAGGTCATGGCATGTGCTCGGCCAGCTGCAGGCCCATGGGTGGTGTCCCCGGCCATCTGGATGGAGACTGATGGGCCCCTCTATAGGGCCAAGACCGTGAGGGGGGCATTACAGCTTGTCCTTTGTTATGAGACTCCAATCACGAAATAAAAAGGTGTTCAGGGAGAAAGAAACACTCCCACGCATATGTACACACTGCTTAGGCACTGAATCTGACTTCAGGGACACGGTAAGACACCTG
Source organism: Delphinus delphis (assembly GCF_949987515.2). NCBI lineage: Eukaryota > Metazoa > Chordata > Mammalia > Artiodactyla > Delphinidae > Delphinus > Delphinus delphis. The sequence goes on along the minus strand of NC_082695.1, from coordinate 18,772,363 downwards.
TCTCTAGCCATTGTGAAAGTACAGTAAGCACCTGGCAGCGAGGTTATTCCTGGAACCCTGTGGGCCTCGCAGGTTCAAGGAGAGAAGTCTCAGTCACGCTCTGAGCCTGCCTCCTTTGCTGAGCCAGCTGGAAGAGATCCCTCGGGATGTGTCTATGGCTCTTGATTCCTTTCTTTTTTTTTTAAGTCCTCATTCATCCTCTCTCTTTACCTGGGTGAGGAAAGGATGTAGAGCCCATCCCTTAGATGCAAGACCCTTGGTCGCTTGGGGTAGGGTCAGTGTGAACAGAACCCACGGGAGGGAAGGCATCCTTCTGTGTCAACCATGATTACCTTTTCCCGGGGTGCAGATGTCATTCTTAATTTCTTCTCTACTTCCAAATCTTTTCTCTACTTCCAAATTCCCTAATGGAGTCCCTTTAGAATCCAAAAATAACTTCGCAGTTAAAAAGCAAAAGAATGACATGAGAACTTTGCTCAAAGAAAGACGCCACATCCCCAAGGCAGCCCACAGAGGGAAAAAAAGCCGCTTTTCAAGGCCACGGGCCACTAACTCACCACAGAAAGAGATGATGTGGCTGCTGTCTTCATGGACAAACTTGCGCGTGACGGCTTCCTCCATAATCTGCTTCACCTGGAAGGCAGAGGCACCAGAGGGGGAGACCCAAACCCACTCGGGGTGCAGACACCTCAAAGGGCTACATCACCCCCCACGGTGTTCTCAGGCTGCTTGGGATGTTTTGGTAACTGCTTTCCTTCCACATCCTCCCTGCTGTGTTTTCTGTAGGGCTAGGGCCTGTGGCCTCTGATAGCTGCACACTTCACGCTGAACTAAATTATTTTTTCAGGCTCTCTGCATAGTGGGCTTCTCTTGAGGTGTCACGAAAAATGTCCTCTCCTTCCTGACTGTCCACATCATCTAAGGCATCCCACCTCTAACTCCTTTCATCCCCTGTTATGGTTTCTTCAGAGTACTTCCTGTCCTATTTGTTTACTGTCTGTCTCCATCTTCTACAATATAATTTCCCCAAGGGCAGGGCCTTGTCTGCCTTTTTTCACGGCTGTATCCATGGAGGCTAGAACAGTGCCTGGTCCACAGTAGGTCTCCATAAATATTTTCTAAGTGAGTGGATGAATGAATGAATGAATGAAACGGGTATATTAAAAAAAACAGGAAGGTGTAGTATGAAAAATCAGCCCTGGAATCCTGTAGACCACAGTTCAAATCCCTGCTCAGGTACCTACCAGCTGGATTGTGATCTTATTTTGGGAAACAGAGGCTTAGCAACGTGTAGAAATTCACCCAGAAACGTAGAGCTGGCCCAGAGTGGAGACAGAATCCAAGCTGGGTCTGACTCCCTAGGCCGTGTGTTTTTCATACTACATTCACTCATTCAACAAATATTTATTGAACACCTGTGATGTGCCAGACACAGGGGACACAGCGCTGAAAGGGCAGCCATGCCTCTGCTTATGGAGGTGGCCCTTTGGTGGCCTGAATGCCCTTCTGCTCTGCTGGATTCTGGGCCCCACTGTGTCTGGAGTCACTGTAGTACTTTAGCAAAGTGTTTCTCCCCTCTAAGGCCTCAGTTTGCCCACCTGGAGGTTGAGGAGGTCAGAAGAGATGACCTCAAAACCTGGTCCCAGCTCTACATCTCTGGGGCTGTGACGTGGGGATCCGGAATCCACCCCCATCGATGAGCCCCTACTCCCTTCTGGCTGCCCTGCAGCCCACCTACACTCGGCCTGGCCAGCCCATCCACGCGCCTGTCTGAGAGCAGTCTCAGGCTCTCAGTGTCCCTCTCTCCCTTCCTTCTGATTGCCTTCTGGAGGGGAAGACAGAACCCAAAGCATCCTTGGCCATGTTCTCCGGAAAAACACATGGCAGTGACCACCTGAGAGCTGACACAGCACCTCCCCCGACACAACCAAGTCAGCACCCGCACCGTGAACAGCTCCCAGCCACCAAGTCCAGCAAGCTCTAAGCCTGGTTTTGCCAGCAGCATTTCAAAGTCTGAAAACTATCTAACTGAGCCTGTGGAACTGGTCCCAATTACAAATGGGGAAACTGAGGTTCAGGAAGATGAACTAGCCCACCCAAGGCCATACGGCTAGGAAGCAGCAGAGCTGGAATTCCAACTTATAAAAATGTTTCTCATTTTGGCTCCAGCTGCCATATCCTGACCCGTCTAGCTGTATTTCCTCAGGCAGCTCATGTCGCCTCTCTGAACCTTAGTTTTCTCACTGGGTAAAGGGCTTGTAGGAACAGCACCTACAAGGGGCAATGGGAGGACTGCACAAGGTAATGCACCCCATGTGCTGAGTACAGAGCCTGGTGTGCAGTGTACCTGCGATAAACGTTAGCTGCATGCAGGTCATTGCCCTACCGAGAACCTCACACCTGGCCTCCTTTACCATTATTCTGGTCCTGCCTGAAACATCACCTGTTAAGATTAAATTTCCTTGCTTGGGGGCCCACAGTGGCTGCTTTTTGTAATATCCATCAGATTTGTGATGATTTTGTCAGCATCTGTCCCCCCTGCCAAGCTGTGGACCCCATGAGGGCAAGCACTCCATGTCTCTCTGCTTAACAACTGTGGTTCCAGCACACAGTAGGTGCTCAATAAAGTTCTGTTTGAGGAATGAATGGCTTGAAAGATCATGATTGACTTCTGCTTTGGTAGAATATTCTAGTTGAAAAACATGCTTTCTTGTCACTATAATCATGGGTAAACGGAGTAGCAGTATAATGACCCCTGGAGCAAACAAAGGCACAGAGAGGCGGAGTAACCTGCCCAGAGTCACACAGCCGGTGACGAACGGATTCAGGGCTTGGACCCAGGTTTATCCGACTCCAGGGGTTGAGCCCCTTCAACAACATGCCGTTAAGCCCACATGGTCTCAGAGCATTTGTCCCCCTCTCTGCCCTCCTCAGCCTCAGGTACCTGCCTCCCTCTTTTCTCTGCTCCCAGCACCTAGACTTGGACATCCTTTGGGAATAGAGGCAGAGGGAGTGAGTTCAGGCCAAATAGTGGTGACAGTAGACTGTCAGGGAGGCATGGGGGTGGGTGTCCAGGCAGCTGGATCGGGAGGACTTTCGAAAGCACAGTGAGTAATCAACAGCCAAGAATCGGGAGCCAAGCAGACGTGGGTTCAAATCCTGGCTCAGCCACTTACTAGCTGTAGGAGCTTAGGCAAACTCCTTTACCTATAGCTCCAATTTCTACAGAATCGTTTCACTGACTCTTTTGGCTCCACCATTGAAACAGACTTAGAGTCCAACCATTTTTCCTCCCCTCCACCAGCACTGCCCAGGTGCCAGTGATGCTGGTCCAAGTCATATCTCTCCTAGATTGACACTGTAACCTCTCACTGGTCTCCCTGCATCTACATCCTAGAGGCTGTCTTAACAGCCTTAACAGTGTCCAGAAGGATCTTGTTAAAAGGTAAGTCAACAGAACAACCAGACAGAAGGCCGATAAGGAAACAGAGGACTTGGACGACATTATAGACCAACTGGACCTAACAGACACATGGACTGTCCAACCAACAAGAACAGAATACACACTTTTCTCAAGTGTACATGGAATAGTCTTCAGATTAGTGTGTTAGGACACAAAACAAGTCTTAATAAATTTTAAAAGACTGAAATCAAAGAAAGTATCTTTTCCGATCACAGTGGAATGAAGCTAGAAATCAACAGCAGAAGGAAAACTGGGAAATCCAGAAATAACTGAAAATTTAAACACACGCTTAAACAATGAGTCAAAGAAGAAATCACAAGAAAAATCAACAAACGTCTTGAGACAAAAGAAAATGAAAACACAACATGCAAACATTTATGGAATGAAAGGGAAGCAGTGATAAGAGGGAAATTTACAGTTGGAAATACTTACGTTAAAGAATAAAGATCCCAAATCAGCAATCTAACTTTACACCTTAACGAACTATAAAAGAATAAACTAAACCCAAAGCTAGCAGAGGGAAATCAAGATTAGAAATAAACAAAATACAGAACAGAAAAAATTAACAAAAGCAAGAGTTGGTTCAAACAATCAGCAAAATTGACAAACCTTTAAGCTGGACTGACTAAGAAAAAAGGAGAGGGCTTCCCCTCTGAGAACCAGCCCTCGGATACTGAGTTCAAGGTGGAGAGAGCTGCAGGGATGGAGTAAGACAGTCCTGCCCTGAAGGGGCCCTTAGTCCAAAGAGCCACAAGCTAAGAGAGGTGGGAGGTAAGTGCGATGGGGACCAGCAGAGCTCCTCGGGTGGGGCCCAGAAGCACCAGCACTGGCACCGGCTGGGAACTGGTCAGAGATACAGATGCTCGGCCTCACCCTGGACCTACTGAATCAGAAACTCTGGGGTGGTGATCAAGCCCTCCAGGTGATCTCAAGCACGCTCAGACTGTACTCAAGGATCTAAGGGGATGGAAAAGGAGAGGCGGGGAGAGTGGGGAAGGGTGGGGGAGGATATAAAATATAAAATAAGGAGCTGCCCCCAAATCCTTAAGAAAGAGGTGTAGCAGTCACAGCTGTCTCTGGGGACCCTCCCCACACAGGCTGCCCCTTCTGGGAACCTCTCCCTCCCACCCAGATCAGACTGGGGGCAGTAGCGGGTCCTGGCTCCCCAACGTTAATATCACGGGGTGCTGCATCCTTCCCTTGCCTTAGTCAACAGCCCTTTATTAAATTCACCTTGGGAAGCACTTGCTTCCTATCGGCACCCTGACTGCACACACACATTGTCTCAACTCCAGAATCTGCAGAGCGGAGAAGGCCGTCTGCTTGCAGCTGTGGATCCTGAAATTCAAAGGGTCACACAGCTGGGAAGCCGGCTGCAGGGAGGAGCCCGTGGCTGCCTGGCTCTGTGCCTCTTGTCCTGGGGATGGATCTGGGGGTGGGTGGTGGAGGGGAGAATGCAGCACCCAGGGTGTTCTCAGCCTGAACAAGGGGTTCCGGCGAGTGAGGGCCCCTCCCCACCTCCGTTGGCTCCCAGCTGTGGGCTAGAATATCTTCCCAGAAGTTCATAACAGGCTGACAGCCGGAGGCCAGGAGAGGAAATTAAAAGGCAATGCTGTGGGAGCCTCCCCTAGAAGGTCACTGAGAGTCTTGCAGAAGAGGGCATGGTCTCGCCGCAAGAAGAAAGAGGCTGCTGCCCACTCCTGCGAGGGGGGGACCCATCCCCGGGGACAGGTCAGCACTGGGGGTGGGGGAAGAGGGTCTGGCAGCTGCAGAAGACTTCTGAAATTAGCTCAACCACCTTCCCCCTCTCACACCCCCAGACATGGTCTTGAACTTGGTCCACGTTGGAGGCAGACAGACTGAGGGACCGTGGGGTGGTTTGGAGACAGTGGCAGTGGCAGGGTGCCATCCTGGCTCCTTGCAGCCTGTGTGATTTTCTAAGCTTTGGACCAGGAATCCCGCCCCATTTGGGCGGCACAGAGGCAGTGACTATGGTTGGCGCCACTCTAGAGCCACACAGACCTGCATTCTCATCCCAGCCCGGCCACTCACGTCCACTGTGAGCTCGGTCGAGTCGTGCCCCTGCTGGCACCTCAGTTTCCTCATCTGTAACGTGGAACCTATCACCCCTTGGGGCTGTGCTGAGAATTAAATGTGATGTGACTGGTGAAAGGGCAGGCCGGGCTGGCACACAGCAGAAGCTTTATGACGCTAAAGCTTACCCTCACTTTTTTGGGCACTCGCTGTGTTCCGGGGACTATCTGTAAGCACAACCTTAATGAGGTCATTTCCCAAGTTATTCCCATTTTATAGATGGGGAAACTGACACACAAACATCAGCTAACTTGACCCAGGTCATGCAGAGGCAGCAGGATTCAGACCCAGGGCCTTTGTTCTAACAAATACTTTGTCTGTCACTGCAGAAGCAGAGGCCACTGTGAACCAAATGCTTCTGTTATTCTCCTTTTGTTTTGTCATTCTGCTTTTGTTATTAGAATAAAAGAGAATGTATACTAAGAGCATCTACGAAGTGCCAGGTGATCTGTATAGAATGTCTGATTTAATCCTCATGAGGGCATTATTATCCCCATTTTAGAGATGGATAAAGTGAGGCACAGAGAATTTATAAAACCTGCCTGTAGGTCACACAGCCAGGACTTGAAGCCAGGTCTGACGGCCTGACCTGAAGCCCTGCCTCCAGCCCTGCCCAATGCTGGGTCAGGCCCTCTGAAACCCCAAGGTGCTGAGAAACCTGTGAGGAGGGATTCTCCAGTGTCTCCCAACTTGGGGATGGAAAGAGGCACTGAACTGGGAGTCAGAAGACCTGGGTCACCTGGATGTGACTCTGCCAACTACATCCCACTGTGGGGACCCTTCAGAGGCAGGGGCACCTCAAAGGTCACAGTGGTCGGGAAACTGTGATCCTTCTCCAGCTCCATTCTAAGGAGTCCTCCAACAACTGCTTGCATTTCTCCAACGACGGGGAGCTCACTCTTTTTGGAACCAGCTTCTCAGCTCTAAGGACAGGATGTGAGGAGGCAGTTGAGAGAGGCTAAGAGCCCAAGAGGTGGAGTCACTGACCTGGGGTCCAATCCTTGGCCACTCACTGCCCACATGATGCTAGACAAGCTTCCCCATCTGTAAAGTGGGGTGGATGGTCTTAGCACCCCTACCTCACAGGGGTAATGTGAGGCTTGAATGAGACCGTGGAGACTGTACTTGGCACATAGTAGGGATGCTACAAACAGCAATGACTCTTGACATGATAGTGACGGTCAGGTTCACTGAGTGGCCCACGGTGGATATCCATGAGGGTTAGTTAGTTAGGTGAATGGCCAATTGCTAAGGGGCCCTTTCAGCTCTATTCACCAACCCCAACTTCCTCTGGCTGTGGCCCAGCCGTGCCTCCACATCAGGCCTCAGAGCACCTACCCCACCCCACCGCTGGCCCCACCCGGCAACCATTCAGAAATATGCCCTGCCCTCCCCCATCCCTCCCTCCCTCTACCTGCAAATATTTAAACAGCATAAAAGGAGGATTAGTCTCAGGAGGGAGACAGGGAAATCCGGGCCAATCTGCAAAGCCGGAAGGGGGGCTCCTGGTGGCTCCCCGGGCTGCCCTGTGTCTCTCCTCCTCACACCTGCCACCTGCGCACACCCAGGTACCCTCATGTTGCCCACCTGGAACCCTGCCAGCTTCCAAATCGACTTGCTCCTCCTCCCTGACTCTCCACACTGTTTTGTGTTCACTCCTCTAAGCCCCGATGGGAATCACATGGCCCAGTATGCAGGGCTGTCACAAGGATTACGGAAAATACAGGCAGGGGACCTCAAACGAGACCCAGCACACAGCTGGCACCATATAAAGGGAGGCATTTTAGTGACGTGAGTAAGAACATGGGCTTGGGAGCCACCAGGCCCAGGTCAAACTCCAGCTCTGCTGTTCGCTGGGGGACCTCGGGCCTCGGTTTCCTCATCTGTGAAATGGGGATGATGTTTGCACCACCTCACAGGGGTGCTATGTGAGGATTCCACAGACAAAACAGGCACAGTGCTCAGAACCGCCCTGTCTAAAACGGAGTCTCTTGCATGGCACCCTAGAACTTATCACAGTCTGATCGTCACTACACGTCTGTGGATTTATTCGTTCAGTGTCCGTCTCTCCCAAGTAAACCTTGAGCCCCTCGGACAAGCAGTTCAATATATATTTGGTGATCACTTTGATTATACCAATAACACGAATACCAGTAGCCGATGCTTATGGAGCTGGGTTCCAGGCAGTGTCCTAAGCCCCTCGGATGCCTGATCTCGTTTGCTATGTGTGTAAGGCTGGGGTCAGCAAACTTCTTCTGTAGTAAGTCAGACAGCAAATACTTCAGGCTTTAGGATAGTGGTGCCATATAAAATACAGGATGCCCAGTAAAATCTAAATTTCAGATAAACAAGAAATACATATATATATTTGGTATAAGTATGTTCCAAATAGCCAATGGTAAATACTTTTGCTAAAACATTACTGTTTCCCTGAAAGTCAAATGTAATTGGGCTTTCTGAATTTTCATTTGCTAAATCTGGCAAACCTCTTTTTTAGACCACGTACAGTCTACATCACAGAGTCTCTTTTGTTTTCACAACCCTTTGTAATGTAAAAAGCACTCCTGGCTCAAGGGCAGCACACAAACAGGCTGCATTTGGGCCACGGGGACCCCTGGTTTAAAGCACCCAGCACAGTGCCTGTGGCACATAGGAGGCCTAAATAAACATCACCAGAGCTGCCACCTGCTCGGCGGAGGCCTTAGAGCATCCGCACACCAGCTGGGGTCTCAGGTGGTAGGTGCCTGGTGGTGCAGGTGGGTGAGTAATGCTTAGGTAGCAACAGCTTCTGAGATGGAGGCCCCTAGGCAGCCTGACTCTTACATCTACAAGAAACTCACGGTGGAGAGGACCGTTAGATTAGGATGCCTGGAGGGCCTTCGAAGTGGTTTTAAAAATAACTCTCAGGGACTTCCCTGGTGGCGCAGTGGTTGAGAATCCGCCTGCCAATGTTCGAGTCCTGGTCTGGGAAGATCCCACAGGCCGCGGAGCAACTAAGCCAGTGCACCACAGCTACTGAGGCTGTGCTCTAGAGCCCGTGAGCCACAACTACTGAGCCAGCGCACCACAACTACTGAAGCCCACGCGCCTAGAGCCCGTGCTCCGCAACAAGAGAAGCCACCACAATGAGAAGCACGTGCACCACAACAAAGAGTAGCCCCTGCTCGCCGCAACTAGAGAAAGCCCGTGTGCAGCAACGAAGACCCAACACAGCCAAAAATAAATAAAAAACAAAACAAAACTCTCAGCATGTGGGGAAAGTGGGGAGAAAAGGGGGGTGGCTCAAAGGCCCCCTCGACAATGACTGGGGTGAGGGGGGTGAGAGGTGGATAGGCTGGGCCACTCTGCAGGCACCCCGGATGCTGAGAACAAGAAGCCGATACCTTAAGAGGCCAGTATTTCCAGCTCTGCCTCAGAACGCAGGTCCCCAAAGGCAACGCAATGGGCTCACCTCCACGCCTTTGCCTAGGTGGTGCCTTCTGCCAGATGCCCCTCTCTGCATGCTCCAGCTGGCTAACTGCCCAGGGGTCCCCTCCTCCTGGGACCCTTCCTGGACTTTCCATACCCCAAGCGGGGATAAGCACGCCTCTTCCACGTTCCGCTAACACCTGCCTTCCCATAACGTATCACATGAACCAAAACTGTCAAAACTGACTGCTCAGTCAGTCAACATTCACAGAGCGCCTCCTATGTGTGCAGCATTAGGTGGCAAGCAGATAGAGTCCCTGTCCTCATGGAGGTCACAGTCAAGCAAGGTGGAAAGACATTAACTAAATCACACCAACGGGTAGATAATGACGAAGTGAGACCAGTGCTCTGCAGTGAAAGAACTTGGTTCTATGAGAACAGATAACAAGGAAACTGGGTGGGTGGGGAGGTCAGGGAGGGCTTCCTGCAGGAGGTGACGCTCAAGATCTGAAGTACAAGTAGAAATGAACTTTCTGAGCTTCGGATTCACCAACTCTAAAGCATAGGGAAAAAAAATTCCTCCTGCTACTTCCCCCACAGAGGTGCCCTGGAGCTCAAAGGAAGGAACAGATGTACGGACAGTGTGGCAGGGAAAAGCACTACATGGAAATAGCTGGCGGCTCTGTATTTTTTAATTTGATATGGGCGAGGCACGCAGGAGGTGAGAGTTGGGAGGGGCTGGAACAGGGCTGGGGCTGATGGGTGGGGCGGGGAGGGGAGGGAAAGGAATATTTTGGGAAGCTCCAAAGCACAGACACAGATGTGGGGGCTGGATGGGACCGCCTGGCAAGCTATAACTATTCCCATGGTGTGGCTCCACCTGCCTTTCCTGCCAAATCCTGTCCCTTCCCAGTCACACGTGTATTCCTTCTGTGTGACCCATGTGACTCCCACCACCTGACATTCGCTTCTGCAGTACCCTCCACCTGACATGCCCACCCACCCTTACATCCACCTCCAGCTCTGGAAAAACCACCCAGTGCTCCAGAACCAGATAATGTGACCTTCTTACTCCCTCCTGAGACCCCCTCGAGTTGATGTGATGCCCCCTCCCTTTCCCAACTCCTAGAGTAACACCCACTGCACAGCCATGAGCACTGGACTCTGGAATCAAACTTCCAGAATTCATATCCCAGCTCATGCACGCATGATCTCGGGCAACTCATGTCCCTTCTCTGAGCCTCAGCATTCTCATCCATAAAATGGTGTTATTCATATTAGTGTTATATTAGTAATTGTATTAGATATTAGCATTGTCTCAAAGGCATAAGATAATACATTTTGTAGCAATATATCTTGGATCTGTCTCTGAAGGCAAAAGAAATAAAAGCAAAAATAAACAAATGAGACCTAATTAAACTTAAAAGCTTTTGCACAGCAAGAGAAACCACTGACGAAACAAAAAGACAACCTACGGAATGGGAGAAAATATATGCAAATGATATGACCGATAAGGGGTTGATATCCAAAATATATATAAACACCTCAGACAACTCAATATAAAGCATTAAACACAATAGCAGCTACATAGTAGGTGCTTTATGCATTTGTTTTATGTAAGAACAACCGGCATTTATTTATAAAGTGCTCACTGTGTGCCTGGCACTGTGTTTAGGGGGTTTATCTCATCCAATCCTTGTGGTAATTTGGAGAAATGGATACAATTAGCCTCCTCATTTTACAAACGAGCAAACTGAGTCTCAGTGAGATTAAATGACTTTCCAAGAGCACAAGGTTTTCAAATGGCAGGGCAGGGATTCAAACCCATGACTACCTGCTCTGCACCGACCCTGGCACACAGTAGGTTCATTCATTCATTCAACAGACACCTACGGATGCTTCCCACAAGCTGGGTAGGAGCTTTACATATGTGAGCCCGAAGATTCACAATAATATAGGTGTCATTGCTACTATTCTCATTTTTCCAACGAAGCAGCAGACCTGGGAGGGACAAAGGTCATCTGGCCTGTGAAGAGGCTGGGATCTGAATCAAGGTCTCCTGCTCCAGAGTCCCAAGTCACAGTGGGGACGCTAGCAGCCAGGTGGCCAATGCACCAGCTCCCTCAGCCCAGTGAAGCCCAATGTCAGTCACAGCCAGGGTCCAGCAGCGCCTGCCAGCTCCACCTCTGCCCCAGCCATCATCTTTCATGACCCATCTCTCCCAGCTCGCCAGGCACCTCCTAGCTCCCTCTCTCTGCCACACGTCGGTTCCCGAAGGAAAATCATAGTCATGAAAAGAATGTCCAAGCTGAAATGCTTATTACTAAATGAAAGAAGCCACTCTGAAAAGGCAACGTACTGTATGATTCCAACTGTACGACATTCTGGAAAAAGCAAAACTATGGAGACAGTAAAAAGATGGGTGGTTGCCAGGGGTTGGGGGGAGAGAAGGATGAATAGGGTAGAGCACAGAGGATTTTAGGGCAGTGAAACTGTTCTGTGTGATGCTCTAATGGTGGATACACGTCCCTATGCATTCCAGACCCATAGCATGCACATCACCAAGACTGAATCCTAGCATAGCTATGAACCTGGGGTGATAATGTGTCAATGCAGATTCCTCCATTGTAACAAATGTCCCATGCTGGTGGGGGGTCCATAGTGGGGAAGGCTGTGCATGTGTGGGGTGGGGAGTGTAAGGGAAATCTCTGTACTTTTCATTTAATTTTTACTGTGAACCTAAACTACTCTAAAAAAATAAAGTCTGTTTCTTAAAAAGATGTCTTTACCTTACTCTGCCACTCATGGAGGATGTCGGCGGGGGTCTCAGCTTTTGGGCAAACAGGCTGAGTCTCCTTCCAAAGAGACTCCTCCTCGCCTTCAGCCTGTGTGGTCTGCAGGGCGCTCTGGGGCCTCGCAGAGCAGGGGTCTGAAGGTGTCTGGCACTAGGACCTCAGCAACCACGGGGAATGGATCGAAGCTTCCTTTTCGGGATTCTCTCTCCTCTGCAGTTCCAGGACTGATCTGCCCCACCCTCACGCCCACATCCTTCCACCCTGCCCACCACATCCACGCAGGTAAGGAAGGCAAAGACACAGGGGTGTCCTTCTGCAGTCCCATCCGTGTGATGGGAATGAGCGGATAAATAAATAAATGATGAAGTGGTGGCATGTGGATTTTCAGAGGGTTAGAAAAGCCCTCCCTTCGGTTCCTCACTCTTAAACGCCCTAAAGGTGGCTATGGGGCTTGCAGGAGAAGCAAATGCCTCTCCCGGGCTGCTGCCGGTCCCGCCCCAGTTAATAGTTTACTGACGTGCTATAAATAGGCACCAGGCATTGTTTCCGAAGAGCAGAAAGACCCGCCAGCCAGCGGGGCCTGGAAGGAGAGGTGTTCCGGGGCTGAGAATGGGGTTCCCACCAACAGGTCTGTCATCGTCACCCCGCACAGGTGCCCCAGACCCCTCGACAAGGAGTCTTCCCCAGTGCCTGATTCTAAGACCATTCACCTGGGGACATCCTGGCCAAAAGGTCCCTCCGGCCAACACTCCCACACCCAGCCACGGATGGACTTGGAGAAGCCTTGAAGACCATCCCCCGGCCGCCCCCCATCCCCAGGAAAAAGGGCCCGCGTGTTTCACATTCTCAGCCCACACCACGGACACCTGCCAGCTTTCTCCCGGTTGCTCTGCCTACTGCGTGTGGCGGCTCCCCTGGCAATATGCCCTGTTTCCGCAGACCCACGGGCCTCAAGGATGAGGAAGGCACACACGGACTCCAGAGGGTGCCGAGATTCTCTGGAAAGCTGCCCAGAATTTGGGGGTCTGGGCGGCTGCAGGAAAGAAAGAAACGGAATTCCCAGATGGTTCACACTCAGGATGGACCAGAAAATGGACTCACCACCTCCAGCCAACCTTAAGAGGAAAAGCAGTGAGATAGTGTGTTTAAGGGCTGGGTTAGAATCCTGGTTCTTACGGGCTCTCCGACCTTGGGCAAGTCACTTCACTTGCTCTGTGCTTCAGTTTACTCATCTGTAAAATGGGATAATAAATAGGACCTACCCCTACCTCTGAGGTAGGGGTAGGTACTATTTATTAAGGATTTTTTAAAGATCAAATATGTTAATGGATATAAAGCACTTAGCACAATGTCTAGAACATGATAGAACTTTCTGGACATGCTATATCCCTGTATTGTCCAATATGGTATCACTAGCCACGTGGGGCTATTGAAACGTGCCTAGTGCCATTGAGGAACAGTATTTAAAATGTAATTTTACTTGATTTAAATGTAAATAGGCACACGTGACTAGTAGCCCACATTGGACAGTGCAGGTCTAGAATATAGTAGGTGCCCAATAAATGCTCATTATGATTATTATTAGAGATTGATATTATTAGAGGACTCACTGGGTTAGAAATTAGGAGACACTATTTCATTTCTGAGCACGTGGAGGTTGGGAAACTGTACTGTATTCACCTTTGTATCCCAGCATCTTTCAGAATGTTTTGTTTTTTTTTTTAATCTGTGAAAGGTTTATTTAAAATCATATTAAAGGACACCAACTGTATTAGGGTATTTGGGTTGTGGATTCTTTACAGGTCCTGAGGGTGATGGAGGATACCCTCTCCATACAGCAAGTACAAAGTGTTTGTACAATTTCAGGGTTTTGCACACCCCAGAGTGAAAATCTCTGATCCAGCAGACACCTGCGCACAGCAGGTCCCCAGGCAGCACTTGGGATCACAGCCAGGCACGGAGCATCAGAGTGGCCACCTCTACTGTTAGGGGCTGAGCTCCAAATGCAGGACCCTCAGGCTGTGAAGGTGGATGTCTGTGGTTTGTTGGCCTAGTTACCATCTCCCTGTCTGGTCATTTCACCTTGACTCTCCTCTGGGTCCCCTCCTTTACTCTCACAGGGCTGACTCCACACTTCACCCCTCCAGGCTTGACCAATCAGAGCAATCCATCCCACAGCCATTGGCGCAAAAGGAGCACATGACCCAGGCTGGTCGGATGAGATGTAATCCTAAGACTTCTGCTAGAACCGTGGGGAAGGAGAAGCTCTGTTTGTCTCCATGTCAAGCTGGCATATTGTTTCCTGAGAGCGGCTGGGCAACCCTCTACCTCCCCATAGAGAGGAAGCATAAAGCTTACACAGACAAAAGCAGCACAGAGAGATGGAGAGAGATGGTCCTGATAACATCACTGGAACCCCTGGATACAGCTGTACATAAAGCCGGATCACTACAAACTTCCCAAACCCTTGAACCAATAGATCCATTTCTTAGCCTCTCTTTCCCTTTCTGCTTTATATTTATATGTTTATTTACTGTTTTAACTAGTTTTTTTTTAGCAAGTTATCATCCAACTTGAATTGGACGGGGCTGGCTAAAATACCCTGCTCTGCTGCTTTGCAGCTGTGTGACCTTACTTAGTCTCGTTTCTCAACCTCTATGAGCTTCAATTTCCTCTTCAGTAAAGAGGAGTTGCTATTCTGTACCTACTCTATAGGAAAATTGCTTTGTGGATTAAATGAGACAGAGTAAAGCACTTAGAGTAGCGTTTAACAAATGGTAGCAGTAAAAATGTCTTTATTTCTTAAAAAAAAAAGAAATGATAGCTGCTCTAATTCTAACTTTCTATTTCAACATAATTCACTAAATAACAATAATTAGAGGAGAATTCATTCAATGCCCCAAGTATCGCCAAGTCCCTTGATCTCTTGGGGCTTCAGTTATCCGATTTTTGTATGGGGTCTACGGCAATAGGACCTGTTACTGTCCTTCACAAATGCCCAGAATCTGAGTTCCTTCAAGATTTTGTAAAGAAAAAGCACAAAAAAACTATTCATCTCCTATCTTCTTGTACTACTAAAAGAAAGAAAAATACGCTGCCCCCATTGGAGTTCAGCCCTCCTAGCTGCCTCACCTGGGGGCTCACAGCAGCTAAGCGGCAGGGCCAGCAGGCTCACGAGGGTTTCTGACCTCCTGAGGCTGAGGGATTACCTCCATGGGGGCCGATGAGCAGTCAGACACAGAGGGAACCTCCAGCTGCCCACCGAGGATGGCAATGCCATCAGTCAAGACTCAGCCTTGCAGACTCCTACTCAAGGGCTCAGTCCCGCTGGATCCCCTTCCTAGGCTACAGCACCGCTGCTGTGGTCCTGGCACCCCCCAGCCCGAGGCTTACCCAAGGAGATCAAGATCCCATGCTGAGGGCATCTGCAAGTTCAACGTGACCAGAAAGGGCAGCAAAATGTCCTTCTGCAAACGAGTTCCATCTCACTCTTAACTGCGTGAGCCAAGCACTGTGCCTGGTCCCTCCACAAATACTGTCAAACCCCCCGTGTGACAGCATAAACGAGTGGTAGATGATGCCCTGGCCATCTGATACACAAGGAAACTCAAGCCAGAGAGATTCCCACAGCTCCTAAACGGCAGGGCTGCCACCTGAACTCAAGGCTGTCTGGCTCCAAAGCTTGGCCTTATCCCTAACTCCACACTCTCGTCATAGCTTATAACCACATTGGTTTTGGCTCCAGAGCGCAGAGCTGGGTCCTGGAGCCAGACCCCCGAGCTGTACCACTTACAGTCTCCACGAACGCAGGGGTGTTACTTGCCATCTCTGTGCCTCAATATCCTTCTGTATTAGGGAGAACGTTTTATCCACTCCACGGGGCACTGAGATACTTAAATGAAGTCATTCATATAAAATGCTCAGTAAATGCTGTTTAAAAAAACTTGATCCCATCAGAATGGCTTTAGTCGAGCCCTTGCTTTCCTTGAGTGAATGCTCCCCAAAAGTCTTATCAGCTACTGAGTATAATAAGTCTTAAATACAGACTTGGCAAATTCAGAGTAGAGGAAACACAGGAGAGACTTGGCTCTTGTAAAGAGATGCCGGTCAAATTAGATGGCTCGATGTTCTTAGAATCCCTGAGCCGTCCGACCTTGTCCACTTAGAAAGCAGGAGAATGAGACAGGGAGAAGGGACCCGCTAGGAGGCCACAGGTCGTTAGGCGCAGAGTTGGGACAAGGACTCAGGTGTCCTCACCTCCCATCCTGGGGTCTGCAGCCAACAACTGTGGGTCCAACTGGGTGACAGAAATGCACTTTCCCACCTGCCAACCAGCAGCAAAAGCTACCACCCTCTCGCAGAGCCCCTCAGGAGGTTACTGCAGGGGGGACCCAGCCAGACTTCACGGGAGACATATCTAGGCAGGAAAGCCAGAGTCCCTCCTGCCACCCCCATCACATCGAACCCAAGCCCACCACTATCCAAAGCTCCCGGAAGCCGCATTGCCAGAGATACAAAAAAAGCATCAAACCAGACTATGTGTGGATATAGCTGCATTATTCATGAGAACTTCTGCCGTTTTAAGTTCGAAAACACGACACACACCAACTGATTTGAGTCAACCCTGCAAGCAACAGGGAGCCCCAAAATATCCCATCCAGTATTCCTGCTTTTGTTCATTCGATCAGCAAGCGTTTTCGGAACCTCCACTTGGCCCAGCAGAGGAGTGTGGGGCTGTAATTTCCAGCCCAAGAATGGAAAGCTCGGAAAGAACTAGATAGAAGTTTCCTCTCTTGCCTAATGACTTTGTATCCTCATTTGTCCCCTCCATGTATTGCCTGCCTGCAGCCACACATAGGTGAACTCACACTCCCCCCATGCTCAAAATCCCCCCACGGCTCCCATCTCACTCAGAGTAAAAGCCAAAGCTTCCAAGGGCCACAGGCCCTGCACGATGGGCCTCCTGTTCCTTCTCTGACCTCATCTCATCCTCCTTCATTCTTTTTCCCTTTGCTCCAGCCTCGCTGGCCTCCTCGCTATTCACTGTTCCCCACTCAAGGGCTTTGTATATGCTGTTCCCTCTGTCAGGAACACCCTTCCCACAGACGTCTGCCAAGCAGACAATGTCACCCTGTCAGAAAGGCCATCCCAGAGTGCCCCCTCTGGAGCGCGCTTCTCACCACTCTCCACCACCTTTCCTGCTTTATTTTCCTCATAGCTCCTGTCACTATATTTATTGTGTTATCTGTCCCCTAACTAGACTGTAAGCTTCACGGGAGCACGTGAGCAGGGATGTTGCTTTGTTCACTTCTCAATCTGCAGTTCCTACAACAGTGCCTGGCACCTAGTAGATGCTCAATAAATATTTGTGGAAAGAAGGAAAGAAGAGAGGAAGTTTTCTTCTAAGAGCTGGCAGAAAGGGTCTGTCCTGGCCCCTGCTGCCAAATGAAACTTCCTGAAGTACAACTCCAAGCAAGACCTCCCCTGTTCATAAATCTTCTAGAGCTCCCTACTATCTGATGGAGCAAAGGCTGCCGCCTGCCATCCACAGCCCTGCACAAGCTGGGGCTAATGGACCTTTCCTGACTCATCTCCTTCCCCTACACACATCTGACCCCCAAGCCTGCTTCCGGGGACTCTGCTGTAGCTTGTAGCTCCCTACCTCTCAGGATCACCCTTCAGATCCTGAGAATGTGGCTTCTCCACAGGCTGGCTGTGCAACCTTAAAGTGAGCTGCTTACCGTCTCTGTGCCTCCAGGTCCTCTTCTATAAAGTGAAGGAGATGGTTATTCTCCCTCTTAGGGCTGTCTTTCTGAGTAAAGAAGGTGGCATGTGGGGACCAATCAGCAAAGTAGTGCTGTTCTGAGCTGGATACTCCCTTGTGATGGGGGCTGTCCTGTGCTTTGTAGGATGTTGAGCAGCATTCCTGGTCTCTTCCCACTAGCCAGTAGCCCGCAGCTATGACAACCAAAAATGTCTCCAGATGTTGCCAAATGTCCCCTGGGGTAGGGTTGCCAGATTTAGCAATACATACTCATTCTAAAAAACTGTTTGTTGTTTATCTGAAATTTGGATTTAACTGTGTGACCTGTATGTTATCTGGCAATCCTACCTGGGGGGCAAAATTGTGCCCCCTCCTTCACTAAGAGCCACCGGGTTAGACTGACACCACCACAGGGTCCTAGTACTAACATCAGCTGTTTCCCTCTTGATTTCCTCCAACCTTCTCAACACGTCCCACCTACCTCCCCTCTCATGATCCCCCACTCAGGAGCTGGGAGGCTGAGTCCCCAGACAAGTCCAGCTCAGCCACTGTGAGGATGGCTCCCCAGGACAGCCCTCACACCAGCTCCAGTGTGCAGAGCGTAGCTTCCTCTCTAGCACCCACCTCATCGCCCTGCCTCTTTCCCAGGGTCTCTCCTCCGGCCCACAAGCCCCTGCCTTCTCCCCTCCAATTAAGAGGCCTCCCAGGCCCAGCCCTGAGGCAGGAAAACAAGGCAGTTAGACACTCTGCTTCCCTTATCAACTCGTGTCACGTGGCTAGCTCCTTTAGTGGCAGTCGTCATGGCAACGGGAAGCCAGTCCCTGAGGCTCTGGGAACCAAAACAAAATTAAGGGGTGGAGGCGGGGAGGGAAAAGGAGGGGAGGGCTAATCGAGCCAGGAAGGAGCCAGGATAGAGTTGGTTGGATTTAACTGGAGGAAATTATGCTGAGGCCACGCTGTCCCCAGCTTTCCCTGGGTGGTGCTGGGGAGACAGAAAATAAAAAGATTCCTGTCCTGGAGAAGCTCAGACTAACGTGGTGGGTGTTTTCACATGGTTTACCCTGATAGGTGAGTAATTTTCACCCCCATTATGAATAAACTGAAACCCAGATACGTGTGAAGGTAAAGACAGATGCTTGTCCAAGTTGTACAATTGATAAGCAATGAGTTTCGGCTCCACCCTCTTCTTTCCATATTCCTCATGTCCTCCCCACTCCTTTCCTCTTGCTTTTAGGAGAGGACCACATGCTCTGCCCCCTCTGCATGTGGCACCATTGTCCTTTCTCTCTGCACTCCAGCCACTTCCTAGTCCTTCCATTCCTTGTCTGTAGTGCTCCCTCCAGCCACAAAGTCTTTGCATGTGCAGTTCCCTCTGCCAGGAATGGTTTTCCTCTGTCTCTTGCTACCTCATACCTTCACCTAAAAAGCCTACTTATCCTTCACACATCTTCTTAAACATCACTTCCTCCGAGAAGCCCTCCTGAGCCACCTGCATGCAGTTATATGTTCTTGTGATGCCAAGTGCTTCTACTTCAGACCTCAGTGCACAGCCTGCAATCATCCTTTTAATTACATTCGGATGTCTGTCAGGGTCTGTCCACCGTACTGGAATGTAAGCCCCCAGAGGGCAGGGCCGATCTTGTTCACTGTGGGATCCACAGAGCCCAGCTGAGTCAGCACTAGATGGAACTTCCAGCCCCACAGGCTCTACTAGCCTTTGTAGCTTCAGTGGCTCAGACAAAGTTTGCAGACCTGCTTGGCTTATCTACAGAAACTGACTGTTAAGCCGCCCCTTCCAGAAAGAAGGATGGGAGGGGCCTCTGGGCGAGGCTGTGACAGGCAGGGATGTGGTTCTGAACCCAGAGGGTGGAGAGAAGGAAGACCTCAATCAATTCCCAGTTTTCTAAGCAAAGAGCTCCCCTTCACCATTCCATTGGAGATGCTCTCCAAAGAGGTAGGCAGAGGAAGGAAAGGAGAGAGGAGATCTGCTTTGGGGGGCATGGATTTGTCACCATGCCCTTGGGGGCACCCATGCTGAACAGGGGGCTCACAGACAGAAGACTGTTCCCCTTCACTGGTTCTGTGCCCTTGAAACACTTCGCTTACTCTCTCTGGGCCAGTTTTCTTATCTGTACAATGGAAATTATACCACCCACACATGCTGAGATTGTGGCACTGTGTAGATGTGGATGGGCATGTTTGTGATTTAGGGGGTAAGACAGCCTGGCTCTAACACCAGACAGACCAGGGGGATAAGTCCCTTCTGGGCTGTGTGCTCTTGAGGAATTCACTCCTCCTCTCTGAGCCTCAGTTTCCTTGTCTGAAAATGGGAACAACCTCATTCACTTCATAAAATTACTGTGCACACAGGATACGGCACAGAGTAGCCCCCAGAAAGTGGAAGCACTAATTACTAAAACAATGTGCCCCACGAAATGCAAAATTTAGAAACAGCTATCAACTTGCAACTATAAGTCTTGCCTTCTGATTGCAGATCGGGGTCAATGGGCACTCGAGGTCCTTTGCCGAAACTTGCAAGGTTCTGCCTCTGCACCCCGCCCCCCCTGCCCCCCACCCAGGCATCAAGCAGGATGCCAAGAGGTCCCTCTGACCAGGAGATGGCCTCAGCCTCGAGCCAGGCAGAAAGCTCAGCGCAAGCCCCAAACTCAGCTGCTCTCAGGAGAGAGAATGCGGCCTCAGACCGCTGGCCACCAGGGGAAAAGTCCCCCACAGTCTGGCCAATAACCCAAACTAGACTGACATGGATGGGACCTCCAGGGACACTGAACCAATGCTCCCTCCTCCAGATATGGAAACTGTGTCCCTGAGAGGGGAAGGAACTCGTCCAGGGCATCGAGGGAGCTGGTAGCAGAGCTGGGTTCAGGGCCCCAGCTGGAGGCCTGCCCAGAACCAGGGAAGCACTCCCTCCAAGATGTTCACAAGCTCTTCTGCCTGTAGGTCCCCTCCCCCAACCTCTTGTTGAACCAGTCAAGCATTTCCTTAAAAACACAGCCACTCCAGGTGAAAACATTTGGGGAGCACATATTACACCTAGGTTTAATTAAACAATGAACAAAAAAATTGTATGTTTTTAACCTGAAGGGTTTTGGGCGGGAGGTCTATACACACTTCCCCCCAAAACAATCAGAATATGTAGGTTTTGATGGAAAGAGGGTCTAGACAGAGCTTTCTTCAGGTCCCCACAGGGGTCTCTAAGAGGTCTGAGCTGAAAAGTTCTGGGCCTTTCTGAGGGATTCCGTGTAGCCTGTATGTCTCCTTATTCAGAAACGCTAGAATGGACAGTCAGCCTGGAGCTGATTCTTTTAGCAACAATGGGACATGCCACACACTGAGACATATGCACAGACACATGCCCACGCTCCCCAAGCGGGGAGGGGCAGCAACAGGTTCCAGCCTCCAGGCTGCCCTTGGTGGTATCTGCCACCGTGCGGGGAGGGGCTTCTTGGTGGACAGCACTGTTACCAGATACTGACACCCTCAACATACACAGAGGCACAGGATCAGGTCAGCCCCCGAGGTCTGCGGCCATTCCTGGTCTAGGGCTGAGCACTTAGGATGCAGATGTGAGGCAGGCTCAGCAGCAATGGGGTCCCACGTGGAGGGATGCGGGTGACATGAGGAGGGCGATGCACACACACGGACACAGCCTCACTCATACACACATGGTCACAGCTCACTCATTCACACACAGACTCATGCATCCCATGTCACATGCACACACACAGTCACAACCTCACTCATTCACAGATTCCCACATCACACAGATACACATCATAATCACAAAAACAGATAAACACACAGACACACGGATGCATGTACACATAGAGATACACTTAGATATCTCCAGGCAGATGCACACATGTTCTCAGATACACATACTCACAGCTACATGTCCTCACCCACACAGACATGTGCATGCACGTACACACACAAAAAAACACACGCAGTCCAGGTATCTAAATGCTTCCCCAGGCACCCATCACTATAGATTCTCCCACTCTCCGAGAAGTCATGAACTATTAACTCTAAGGCTAGACTGGGCTTCCGTCTAACCCCAGGGAGAGTGAAGGGGCAGAGGGGCAGCTGAACCCTGACTAATTCTCACCCTCGTTTGAGGGTGGGGTGGGGTGGGGGTCAGGGGGGACCTGCCTGCCAGGGGAGCATGCACACATGCCTCAAATGGAGTAACCCACTGACCTGGGACTCTCAGGGAGGGAGTTCCCTGGCTCCTGGGGGTGGCTCCAAGGACTGAGAATTTCGGGGAGGGGTAGGTGGGGAGCTTTATTTCCCCGTAGTGACTTCCTCCCCTTTCCCAAAGTCTCGTGCTCCTGCTGCAGTCCCATCCAGCCCGCCCCCAGCAACATGCCCTGTCAGCCCCGCCAAGTGCTTTTCTCACCTTGGCGAGACCCACCAACCTGCTCTTCCACAAGAGGGGGTCCTACTCAGACACATCCAGGTGTGCCTCCACCTGGAGGACCCTCACACAGCAGTCGCCCCTGCACACAGCACAAAAACACCCAGGGCCCCCCACCAATAATCTCACCCCCAAGCTCACCCGCTTCTAGCCCCGTGGGGTCAGCACCCACGCAGGGTAGCTCCACACCCCAGGAGGCCACCGCTCCCTTGCAGACGCTTTCCGGGCTGGCTGCGGTGGCTCCCTTCCCTGTGGGTCGCGCCCCCGGCCCCCGCCCGGCACTTACCTCCTTCTTGACGGTGCGCAGCAACCTCTGCCGGGTCTCCGCCTCTGTGGGGTGACACGGGGGAACTGCCGCTCAGCCGAGGGCTGGGGGCCGCGGCTCGGGGCTGCCCTCCCGCCGCCCCCGCGCCCCGCGTCCCCTTACCCGCCAGCCCTGAAGCCATGGCTGCGCCCGCTGCGATCCAAGTGCGGCCGGCGGCGGTGGCTCCTAGGGGCTTCTCCCGGCTGCTACGGCCGCGGCGGGGCGGGGCGAGCGCCGAGTGACGGTCAAGGCGCCAGACGTCAGGCCGGGCCGCGGCTGCCCCACCCTCCGAAGAGCCACGCTGGGCCGCCCAGGCCCTAGCTGAGGCTCCGCGCGGCCCGACACACACGCTCACCCCCGCGCATCCGGCGCGTCCCGCGCATCCCGCGCCTGGACCTCCCTCCTGAGGGACCGCCCCCACACCTCCATGCCCACCCGCCTTCTATGCGGCCGGGAAGGACAGCATCATTTATTCAATGTCTGCTGTGTGCCAGGCTTGGAAGTGGCGGGAGACGGTGGGGCTACTATCGACACTCTACTAGCTTCGGTTTTCTTATCTTTAAAGTGGGTATAATATGATCACCTCATGGGAATAATATGAGACTTAAATGAAGTACTGAATGTAAAGTGCTTAGCACACACCTAGGAAAAAAAGGCCAGCAACCATAAAAGATAGCTGTGCTGCTACTATTACTGTTGTTGTTGTTGTTATTATTATTACAGGCATACCTCGTTTTATTCTGCTTTGCTTTTTTTTTCATTTTAAAAACTTTACCATGGACATTTTCAAACATATATAAAAGTAGAGAGAATAGCATAATAAACCGGATTTATTATAACTGGGGATGGCCCCAGTTATTAATATACAGCCAATCTTTTCTTTTTTATACCTCATTTGTGTCCTACCCCCTGACACCATTATCATTTCATCTATAAATATTTCAGTGTATCTCTGAAATATAAGAACTCTTTTTGTTTACAACAAAACCCCAATCTCATTATCAGACCTAAAAACTAACACTAAATTCTTAATAACAACAAATATCCAGTCAGTGTTCACATTTTCCCAGCCAACTTATAGATTTCAGTCTATTTTCAACTAAAGTATTGCTTGTGTCTTATACCCTTTACTGCACTTTGCAGATATTGTGGGTTTTGTTTTTTACAAATGGAAAGTTTGTGGCAACCCTGAATTTAGCAAGTGTATTGGTGCTATTTTCCCGATAGCATT
Source organism: Delphinus delphis (assembly GCF_949987515.2). Taxonomy (NCBI): domain Eukaryota; kingdom Metazoa; phylum Chordata; class Mammalia; order Artiodactyla; family Delphinidae; genus Delphinus; species Delphinus delphis. The sequence continues at coordinate 18,748,869 of NC_082695.1, read as the reverse complement.
CGTTTCCTTTGTGTCTCTGTCACATTTTGGTAATTCTCACAATATTTCAAACCTTCCACCTGCAAAAAGATTGACTCCTCAATGAAGGCTTGCATGACAGCATTTTTTAGCAATAAAGTATTTTGAAATTAAGATATGTCCATTTTTTTAGACATAATGCTATTGCACACTTAATGGACTGCAGTATAGTATAAACATAACTTTTATAAGCACTGGGAAACTGAAACATTTGTGTGACTTGCTTTATTTTGCTATTCACGCTTTTTTTGTGATGATCTGGAACTGAAGCCGCCATATCTTTGAGGTATGCGGTATTATTAAGAATCTTCCAAGGCACACTGGTTCTCCATCCAGGAGATGCCAGGCCTTGAGGGGCTCCCTCCCCCACATGCAGGTCATTGGGAGAGTGGGGTCCTGGCAGGACCCCAATAGGGGCACCTGTCAGCCAGGATCTCCAGGGCTGGGCAGGCAATGGGCTCTTTGGGACCAAGGTTTGTTCCACAAAGTTCCTGACTGCATCCACCCAGGATGCATCTCAGATCTATATTTATTGAGCACCTACTATGTGCCAGGTTACTGTGCTAGGGATACTGAAGTGAGCAAGACAGACAAAATGCCTCACTTTGTGGGGCTTAGGGAATAGACAACAAAATAAATAAGCAGATGATATAGTAGGATGGAAGCTTCTGGAGAAAAATAAAGTAGGCAAAGCAGAGAGGGAGGGCCCAGACGGGTGGGCTTTGTATTTTGAAGCGGGGTAGCGGAGAGAGGCCCCACTGAAGAGATGTCATTTGAGCAAAGGCAAAGGAGTAGGCTGTGGGGATTTCTGGAGGAAGAGCATTCCAGGCAAAGGGAACAGCAAGTGCAAAGACCCTGAGGTGGGAGTGCGCCCACAGAGTGTGATGACAAGCTGAGAAGCCAGTGGGGCTGGAGTGGCACAAACAAGGAGCACAATGGTGGGCCAAAGTCCTGTAAGGCCTTGAAATCCACTTTAGGATTTGCATCCTGCCCCAGAGGGGCCCCCACTATTCAGTTTTCCTTTCAGAAGGACTGAGGACAGCTCAGAGTGTGCCCTCTCCCTGCAGCCGTGGATCCAGAGTCCCCTCTTTTCCATTTGTCAGTGTCAGGGGCCTTTGACCATAAGCCACAGGTTCTGACTTTGGCTAACTTAGCAAGAGGGAATAGACTGGAAGGATAATGGGCATTCCCAGAGTCCAAGGGAGGCTGGAAGACTCAGAAATGGGATGAAAACCAAGGCAGCTCTGGAAGGCCAGAAAGAGACTCTTGGGAATAGTCGTCTGACAAAGACTTTAGAGCACCACCACTCAGGTGACAGGAGCTCCACCTATTTAAGGCCCTGCTCCAGAGAGGGAGCATCTGATTGGTCTGGCCTGGGTCACACAGCCTGCTCCTTCTGTGGGAGAACCTCAGCACCTCACTATCTCCAGTGCAGGTGCCCAGAATATGAGAAACAGTTGCCTATTGGCAAAAGAAAAAAAAAAATGGTAATACGCGAAGTGAACAGCAGTCAGAATTCTGACCCCAGGGCTCAAGAGATTGATCCAGTGGTTCTATCCTTGACTGTGCCCCTAGGATAATTGTGGTACTTTAGAAAAGTAGGATGCCCAGGCCCCACTATGGGGAGCCATTTCTCAAAACCCACGTTTTTCCTTCTGCCAAGCACTAGGCATGGATAGGTGACCTGTGATGGTCCCTCCTTGAAAACCTGGAGCTTTTCTTCCAAAAAGAAAGACTTGATGAAGCTTGCTTTAATAGCAACAGGAAGATGGGCATCGGTGGGACCTGGATTTGCTCAGGTTTCTGAACCAGGAGCTTGGCTCTCTCCGCTGAAGTTAGACCGCTCACCACTTGGGGCGCCATCACCTAAGATCAGCTTGGAAAGATCCCAAAGCCCTCCTCAGGGTCTGAGAATTCCACCATCTGACTCACAGCTACCCAGGCTTTGCCTCATACCTGTGCTGCTGACCACTGGTGCAGCTGCGGGAACCAGAGAGAAAGGCCTGTTTCTCCTGCAGTGTCTCTTTAGCGCCCTCTACTGAGAAAACTCAGCATCGTGCTCAGTATAAAAGACAATCTTAATGCAGTCTTGATTATTATGGAGGAGCCTCCCTTGGACTCCGGGAATGCCCGTTTTTCTTCTTAAGTTAGCCAAAGTCAGCTTCTGTGGCTTATGGCCAAAGACCCCTGAATACTTCCATTCACTATGGAAGAAAGAATTTGGAGTTGAAAAGCAATACACTGATTACTGGCACAACGGCATGACCCTATTGTGAAGTCATTGACCTAGAGTTTTCTCTTACCTGCAGTTGAAAACACCTTGCTGATAAAATTATTCTATGTAATGTGTTCATCTGTTTACATGAACATTTGTAAAAAAAAAAAGTGACCTGCTTTTTCACTTGAAAATGAACATCTAGGGCTTCCCTGGTGGTGCAGTGGTTGAGAGTCCGCCTGCCGATGCAGGGGACACAGGTTCGTGCCCCGGTCTGGGAGGATCCCACATGCCGCGGAGCGGCTGGGCCCGTGAGCCATGGCCGCTGAGCCTGCGCGTCCGGAGCCTGTGCTCCGCAACGGAAGAGGCCACAACAGTGAGAGGCCCGCGTACCACACACACAAAAAAAAGAACATCTCTCTATGTCAATAAATATAGATCTAGATCATCCCAGGCACATGGAAGAGCAGGTGCAAAGCCCCTGGGGCGGGAATGAGCATGCCTAGACAAAGAAGAGAATGGATGTGGTGGAGACTGTAACACAGTGAGTACTTAAGGCTCCTCCAGTCCATAACTCCCTAAAAAAACCCAGGAGAGTCTTGATTTCCTTCTTACCTTCTCATTCCACATTCTATCCATCAGCAAGCCTTTTTAATTTACTGTGGTAACAGTCACATAACATTCACCATTCTAACCATTTTAAAGTGGACAATTCAGTGGTATTTAGTACATTCACAATGTGATGAAGCCATCACCACTGTCTAGTTCCAGAACACTTCTTCATCTCAAAAGGAAGCCCTGTACCCATTAAGCAGTCACTCCACATTTCCCCCTTCCCCCAACTTTTGGCAACCACTAATCTGCTTTTTGTACCTATCAGTTTGCCTGTTCTGGAGATTTTATGTAAGTTAAATGATCAGTAGGTAGGTAGCCTTGTGTCCAGCTTCTTTGACACACCATATTTTTGAGATTCATCTATGTTGTAGCATGTATCAGTACTTCATTCCTTTTTACGGCTTAAGAATTTCCATTTTATGGACATACCCCATTTTGTTTCTTCATTCATTAGTGGACGGACATTTGGATTGTTTCCACCTTTTGGCTGTTGTGAATAATGTTGCTATGGATAGTGCTGTATACTTCGGTGTACAAGATTTTATGTGGACAAATATTTTTATTTAGCTTGGAGTGTAATTGCTGGGTGCTATAGACTGAGTGTTGATGTTCCCCTCAAATTTATATGTTGACATCTAATCCCCAGTGTGACAGTATTTGGAGGTAGGACCTTTTGGAGGTGATTAGGTCAGGGGGATGGAACCCTCATGAATGAGATTAGTGCCCTTATAAGATACCCCAGAGAGCTCTTTGGCCCCTTCCACCACGTGAAGACACAGCAAGAAGATAGCCATCTATGAATCAGGAAGTGGGCTCTCACCAGACACTGAATTTGTCAGTGCCTCGATCTTGGACTTTCTGGTCTTCAGAACTGTGAGAAATAAATTTCTGTTGTTTATAAGCCACCTAGTCTATGGTATTTTGTTATAACAGTCCAAATTGACTAAGACATGGGTCACATGGTCATTCTATGCTTAACGTTTTGAGGAACCTCCATATTCTTTTCCATAGTGACTGTACCATTTTGTATTCCTACCAGAAATGTACAAGGATTTCAATTTTTTCACATCCTTGCTAAAACCTATTTTCCTTTTTAAAAATTACAGTCATCCTAGTGGGTGTGAAGTGGTATCTGATTGTGATTTTGATTTGCATTTCCCTAATGACTAATGATGTTGAACATCTTTTCATATGCTTGTAAGCCATTTGTATAACTTCTTTGGAGAAGTTTTATTCTAGTCTTTTGCTCACTTTAAATTGAATTGTCTTTTTGTTGGTGAGTTGTATGAATTCTTTACGTATTCTGGATACTAGACTCTTATTACATATATGGCTTGCAAATATTTTCTTCCATTCTGTGGGTTATCTTTTCTCTTTCTTGATAGCAGCCTATTGAGATAGTGCAAAAAACGTTTTACATTTTTATAAAGTCCAATTTATGTATTTTTTCTTTTGTTGCTTGTGATTAAAAAAAATTTTTTTTTGTCCGCTCCACAGGGCATGTGGAATCTTAGTTCCCCAACCAGGGATCGAACCTGTGCCCCCTGCATTGGAGGCATGGAGTCTTAACCACTGGACCACCAGGGAAGTCCCTGTTGCTGGTGATTTTGATGCCATATCTAAGAAACCATATCCAAAACCAAGGTTATGCCTATTTGCCCCTATGTTTTCTTCTAAGAGTTTTATAGGTACAGCTCTTATATTTAAGTCTCCAATCCATTTTGAGTTAAGTTTTATATATGGTGTGAGGTAAGGGTCCAACTTCATTTGCATCTGGATATCCAGTTGTCCCAGTACCCTTTTTTCAAGAAACTATTGTTTCTAAAAATAAAGCTACCATATGATCCAGCAATCCCACTCCTGGACATATATCCAAAGAAAACCATAGTTCAAAAAGATACATGCACCCCAGTGTTCACTGCAGCACTATTTCCAATAGCCAGGACATGGAAGCAACCTAAATGTCCATCAAGAGAGGAATGGATAAAGAAGATGTGGTACATATATACAGTGGAATAGTACTCAGCCATAAAAACAAACGAAATAATGCCATTTGCAGCAACATGGATGGACCTAGAGATTGTCATACTGAGTGAAGTAAGTCAGACAAAGAAGACAAATATCGTATGATATCACTTATATGTGGAATTTAAAAAAATGGTACTTATTTACAAAACAGAACTTATTTACAAAATAAGTTCTTATTTGCAAAACAGAAGTAGAGTTACAAATGTAGAAAACAATCTTATGGTTAGCAAGGGGGGAATGTGGGGCGAGGGATAACTTGGGAGATTGGGCTTGACGTATACACCCTACCATATATAAAATAGATAAGTAATAAGGACCTACTGTATAGCACAGGGAACTGTACTCAATACTAGGTAATGAACTATATGGGAAAAGAATCTAAAAAAGAGTGGATATATGTATATGTATAACGGATTCACTGTGCTGTACAGCAGAAAGTAACACAACATTGTAAATCAACTATACTCCAATTAAAAAAAAAAGAAACTATTGTTTCTCCATTGAATGGTCTTGGCAGCCTCTTGAAAACCAATTGATCATAGATGTATGGTCTCCTTTCTGGGCCCCCAATTTTATTCAGTTGATCTATGTAACTATCCTTATTCCAGTACCTCAGTTTTGATAACTGTAAGGAAGTGTGAATCTACCAATTTTGTTCTTTTTAAAGATTGTTTTGACTATTTGAGGACTCTTGATATTCCACATGAATTTTTGGATCAGTTTTCTCATTTCTGCAAAAATGGTGTTGGGAATTTCCCTAAGGATTGTACTAATCTGTAGACAGTTTGGGGGAGTATTGCCACAGTTTATAAAGTGGTTTCACAGTCATCACTTGGTCCTCATATTGTCCTTACGAGGTAAAGGTTACAATCAGTGTTTCCCATTCTACACACAAGGAAACTGAGATCAATGAGATGGAATAACAAAGCCCAAGGTCTGGCTGTTAGGAGGTGACAGATCCAGGGCATGGAAAGCAGAAGGAATAATACATGCAGGGTTCAGAGGTGACAGCCAGTATGATACATTTGGGGAATTACATGTTGGTCAGTAAATTGAATACTGGGGTGTTGAAAGTGGGGTGGCTGAGAAAGCTCTGGGGTCCACTCAGGGAGGCAGCACCATATACTGGTTAAGACCACAGTCTCTGGTCAGACACACACAAGACTGAATTTCAACTCAGCTACTTGCCAGCTGTGTGACCTTGATCATGTCCCTTAACCTTCCTGAACTTCAGTTTCCTCATTTATAAGATGGGGGCAATAATGATCAATGTAAGCTTGTTGTGAGAATGAAATGGATGCCAAGTGCTATATTCCTGGCATACAGAAAATGCTCAAGAAATAATAGTCTCTAGGGACTTCCCTGGTGGCGCAGTGGTTAAGAATCCACCTGCAAGGCAGGGGACATGGGTTCGAGCCCTGGTCTAGGAAGATCCCACATGCCGCAGAGCAACTAAGCCCATGCGCCACAACTACTGAGCCTGTGCTCTAGAGCCCAAGAGCCACAACAACTGAGCCCTCATGCCACAACTACTGAGCCTGTGCTCTAGAGCCCATGAGCCACAACTACTGAGCCCTCCTGCTACAACTACTGAGGCTGCGCTCTAGAGCCCACGAGCCACAACTACTGAGCCCGCATGCCACAACTACTGAAGCTCGCATGCCTAGAGCCTGTGCTCCACAACAAGAGAAGCCACTGCAATGAGAAGCCCACACACCACAATGAAGAGTAGCCCCAGCTCGCCGCAACTAGAGAAAGCCCACACTCAGCAACAAAGACTCAACACAGCCAAAAATAAACAAATAAATTTATAAAAAAACCCGTCTCCAGTCTCCAAACTTCAAAATCTGATTGGCTTAGCCTAGCCAATGAACTGACTCTATCCTGGGTCAGGTGGCCCTATCTGCTCCAGTCAGCTGTAGCCAGAGGGCTGAAGTTATTTGGTGTGAACATTGTTACTGAAGCAGAACGAAGAGTATGTGGCTCAGGAGTGTGCCTATGAGTGAGGCCTAGAGAAGGTGGGAGAGAAAAGTGTTCCAGATGGTCTCTGAGGGCTCCAGGATGTCCTGGTTCCTGTGCCACAGGCTTTGCCTTCTGAACATCATTCCTTATCCTCTAAGCCTCACTTTTCTCATCTATAAAATGGGAGAGGTGTTAATTCTACTTGTCTATCTATCTCCCAGTGCACCTGTGAAGATAAGAATCAAATGACATCGTGTTTATGGAGACTCTTGGGGTACATGCCATGTAAGTACATATGACTGTTAATTTACTGAAGTGATAAAATTATGTTATTGAGCTGCTAAAGCAGATCTTAGTCAAGGCTCTTGAGACAGGAAAGACACTCACTCTGAGTCACTTAAATTGATGGAAAGATACGGGGGGTGGATTTGACAGAAGAAAAGGACAAGCCAAATAGCATCTCTGGCTGTGTGAAGTTTAATGATTTTCTCTTGCTGTGTGTGGCTCCATTCTCTTTGCCGATGGGTCTTTCTCCCTTTACTAATGCATGGGAAGGAGACTTACTTTGAATTGTGTGCTCTTTCCAGCAGTACGTTTGCAGTTTTTTTTGGCCGCACCACACGGCATGTGGGATCTTAGTTCCCCAACCAGGGATTGAACCCGTGCCTGTGCCCCCTGCATTGAGAGCACAGTCTTAATCACTGGACCACCAGGGAAGTCCCTCCAGCAGTGTGCTTTTCAAAAAATTGTTATGAACATATGTTACCTTTTCACAAAATAGAAAATAATAATGATAATAATAAAGATGATGGGGCAGGGTCTCAGCAGGAATTGCAAGTACCGGCCTGTTTTGTGAATCTTGCCTCCTTGTGAATCAGCTACTTCTCCAGGACACCTTAGTTTCTTCTTTTGGAGTGTGGCGTTAGAAACCAAGATCTGGGCACGAGGTATCTTCTGCTTGGCCTCATTCTGCCTCCTTCTCTTCACACTCCCTTCGAGGTCTTGGGTTTCCAGTTTCCTGGAGGAATGCACAAATGAGAGATAAATTTGTGTTAGAAACAAAGACAGAGGGCTTCCCTGGTGGTGCAGTGGTTAAGAATCTGCCTGCCAATGCAGGAGACACGGGTTCGAGCCCTCGTCCAGAAAGATCCCACATGCTGCGGAGCAACTAAGCCCGTGCGCCACAACTACAGAGCCTGCGCTCTAGAGCTCACAAGTCACAACTACTGAAGCCTGCATGACACAGCTACTGAAGCCCGAGCACCTAGAGCCCGTGATCCACAACAGGAGGAGCCACCGCACCGAGGAGCCCGTGCACTGCAACAAAGAGTAGTCCCTGCACTCCGCAACTAGAGAAAGCCTGTGCACAGCAACAAAGACCCAATGCAGCCAAAAATAAATAAATAAATAAATAAATTTTAAAAAATTATAAAAGAAACGAAGACAGAGCGGAAGCAAGGTCCAGGATACAGGAACCCGAGCTCTGGCTGCTTCTCAAGCAAACTGTTCTTTCAGGTCGGCTTTTGCTTCCTAGACTCCAGAAGTGTGGATCCTGAACCAGAGGAAAATGAGTTGGGTGATGGGACTTTTAACATCCCACTTTCACCAATGGACAGATCATCCAAAATGAAAATACATAAGGAAATACAAGCTGTAAATGATACATTAAACAAGATGGAGTTACTTGACATTTACAGGACATTTCATCCAAAAACAACAGAATACACTTTCTTCTCAAGTGCTCATGGAATATTCTCCAGGATAGATCATATCTTGGGTCACAAATCAAATTTAAGAAAATTGAAATCATATCAAGTATCTTTTCCAACCACAACACTATGAGACTAGATATCAATTACAGGAAAAAATCTGTTAAAAATACAAACACATGAAGGCTAAATAATACACTACTTAATAACCAAGAGATCATTGAAGAAATCAAAGAGGATATCAAAAAATACCTAGAAACAAATGACAATGAAAACACGATGACCCAAAACCTACGGGATGCAGCAAAAGCAGTTCTAAGAGGGAAGTTTGTAGCAATACAATCCTACCTCAAGAAACAAGAAACATCTCAAATAAACAACCTAACCTTACACCTAAAGCAATTAGAGAAAGAAGAACAAAAAAACCCCAAAGTTAGCAGATGGAAAGAAATCATAAAGATCAGATCAGAAATAAATGAAAAAGAAATGAAGGAAACAATAACAAGGATCAATAAAACTAAAATCTGGTTCTTTGAGAAGATAAACAAAATTGATAAACCATTAGCCAGACTCACCAATAAAAAAAGGGAGAAGACTCAAATCAATAGAATTAGAAATGAAAAAGGAGAAGTAACAAATGACACTGCAAAAATACAAAGGATCATGAGAGATTACTACAAGCAACTCTATGCCAATAAAATGGACAACCTGGAAGAAATGGAAAAATTCTTAGAAAAGCACAACCTTTTGAGACTGAACCAGGACGAAATAGAAAATATAAACAGACCAATCACAAGCACTGAAATTGAGACTGTGATTTAAAATCTTCCAACAAACAAAAGCCCAGGACCAGATGGCTTCACAGGTGAATTCTATCAAACATTTAGAGAAGAGCTAACACCTATCCTTCTCAAAGCCCTGTTAGGACTAGCAGGGCCTGAGTTAGGAGTAGTGTCAGGGCCTTAATTAGGGACAGTGTCAGGCCTTAGTTAGGGACAGTGTCAGGGCCTTAGTTAGGACTAGCATCAGAGCCTTTGTTAGGTATAATATCAGGGCCTGAGTTAGGAGTAGTGTCAGGGCTTTAGTTAGGGTCAGTGTCATGGCCAGAGTTAGGTGTACTGTCAGGGCCTTAGATAGGGACAGTATCAGGTCCTGAGTTAGTAGTAGTGTCAAGGCCTTACTTGCAGACAGTGTCAGGGCTTTAGTTAGGAGTAGCATCAGAGCCTTTGTTAGTTATCGTGCTAGGGGCTGAGTTAGGAGTAGTGTCAGGGCCTTAGTTAGGGACAGTGTCAGGGCCTTAGTTAGGACTAGCATCAGAGCCTTTGTTAGGTACTGTGTCAGGGTCTATGTTAGGAGTAGTGTCAGGTCCTTAGTTAGGGACAGTGTCAGGGCCTGAGATAGGATTAGTGCCATGGCCTGAGTTAGGAGTAGTGTCAGGCCTTGGTTAGGATTAGCATCAGAGCCTTTGTTAGGAACAATCTTGTCTTATCCTGATCTTAGAGGAATTGGTTTCAGTTTTCACCATTGAGAATGATGTTGGCTGTGGGTTTGTCATATATGGCCTTTATTATGTCGAGGTAAGTTCACTCTGTGCCTACTTTCTGGAGGGTTTTTTATCATAAATCAGTGTTGAATTTTGTCGAAAGCTTTTTCTGCATCTCAATAGATAATCAATATTACCTCAATAGAGATAGTCATATGGTTTTTCTCCTTCAATTTGTTAATATGGTTTATCACATTGATTGATTTGCGTATATTGAAGAATCCTTGCATTCCTGAGATAAACCCCACTTGATCATGGTGTATGATCCTTTTAATGTGCTGTTGGATTCTGTGTGCTAGTATTTTGTTGAGGATTTTTGTATCTATGTTCATCAGTGATATTGTCCTGTAGTTTTCTTTCTTTGTGACATCTTTGCCTGGTTTTGGTATCAGGGTGGTGGTGGCCTCGTAGAATGAGTTTGGGAGTGTCCCTCCCTCTACTATATTTTGGAACATAGAGAATAGACTTGAGGACATGGGGCAGGGGAAGGGTAAGCTGGGATGAAGTGAGAGAGTGGCATATACACTACCAAATGTAAAATAGATAGCTAGTGGGAAGCAGCCACATAGCACAGGGAGATCAGTTCGGTGCTTTGTGACCACCTAGAGGGGTGGGATAGGGAGGGTGGGAGGGAGGGAGATGCAAGAGGGAGGGGATATGGGGATATATGTATATGTATAGCTGATTCACTTTGTTATAAAGCAGAAACTAACACACCATTGTAAAGCAATTATACTCCAATAAAGATGTTTAAAAAAAAAAAGGATCCAGTTAATGTGATTTTTGGAGGCTTAAAGGGGTGACCCTGTGAAATCAAAAAAACAAATGGTAAGGAAATTAAACTCAAATTGAGCATTTATTCCTAGGAAGATGGCCTTACACTTGCACATATGGGTGGTGGTGTACCAAAGTGGTTTTACTGTCATTTAGAAGAGGAATCCCACAGTGATATTGAGGAAGCCACAACTATCCACCTACAGGATTAATTTTTTTAAATGTCCTAATGCCACAAGAATGCCTTGCTGTGGTTTGTCACAAACTCCTGATTCAAAAAGGTCTGTTTTTCTTTCCACATAGATGGAAAACAATCTGAAAAAGACATATATATGTATGTATAACTGAATCACTTTGCTGTACACCTGAAACTAACCCAACACTGTAAATGAACTATGATTTTTTTAAAAGGTAAAAAATAAATATACATAAAAAATGCTAATAACCTATAATGAAAACCTATAGTTTTCTGTTATCCTGATTTCTTGTGAAACCGGTCAGAAATTTGTATATTCCTTCAATATGTTAGGGTTTACTCCTCTTCTTAACTTGATTATCAAATAATCCAAGAGCCTAATCATTGATTCTGTTTGAAATTTATCTCTTCCTCTTCATAAATTATTGCTTTGGGTATGATACAAAAAATTTTTGTTATATTTCTCATTGTTTGGTGCATTTATAAATATATGTGCCACATTACTGACTGTATTCCACTTGGACTGGGTGACCAACAGAATTGTTGTACACACTTGAATTTCCTAACTGAACACCATAGCTTGTTCATTAAGGGAAATGGTTCCTGATCTTGCATATTTGGGGCCTGAAAATTGCAGGGGAATATGTATTGGATAGGAAATTTTTTTTTATCCGGCTGTGCTACGTGGCTTGCAAAATCTTAGTTCCCAGACGAGGGATTGAACCTGTGCCCTCAGCAGTGAAAGCGTGGAGTCCTAACCACTGGAGCACCAGGGAATTCCTGGAAATTTTTAATTTTGGTTGTTAAGGACGCAAAAAACCACCACACATCCACTGTCTCCATCATTTCATAAAAGAAAAACCGGGACTTCCCTGGTGGCGTGGTGGTTAAGAATCCGCCTGCCAATGCAGGGCACATGGGTTCGAGCCCTGGTCTGGGAAGATCCCACATGCCGCAGAGCAACTAAGCCCGTGTGCCACAACTACTAAGCCTGAGCTCTAGAGCCCGCGAGCCACAACTACTGAGCCCGCGTGCCACAACTACTGAAGCCCGCACGCCTAGAGCCCGTGCTCCACAACAAGAGAAGCCACTGTCATGAGAAGCCCGCGCACCGCAACGAAGGGTAGCCCCCCACTCTCCGCAACTATAGAAAGTCCGCGGGCAGCAACGAAGACCCAACGCAGGCAAAAATAATAAATAAATTAAAAAATGAAAAGAAAAACCATCTTAACACCTAAAGGATAGGAAGGACCTAATTTCAGCCCTAAAAAAAAAAAAAAAAAAAAGGCCTTTCCCGGGCAGGGACAGCTGGTGTTTGTACACTGACAATTTCACTGCAGAAACCTTCTGCCCCTGGCTTATGGATTTGAATCTTGTCTCTGATACTTCCTAGCTGTGTGACTTTGAGTAAGCAACTTTGCCTCTCTGTGCCTCACTGTCTCCTCCTCCGGGTCATTGTGAGGATTAAATGATTTAACCTATGTAAATTAAAGCCCTTGCTACAGAGGCTGGTGTAGATTGATCGTCGCCGAAACTCACGAGTGACAACAGCGCCACCTAGTGGCTCTTCATCCCAGGTACAGACAAGCTGCTTCGGAGGAGGCATCCACACGGGCAGTGAGTGGGAACCATGTGTAATGGCCAAGGCTGAGGGAGAAATAAGCAGAAAAGCCACAAATATTCACGGAATTATAAATAAAGTTGGATTCTCACTTTATGCCATATACAAAAGTTAATTCAAAACTGATCAAATATCTAAACGTAAGAGCTAATCCTATAAAACTCGAAGAAGAATACAGGGCAAAAATCTACATGACGTTGGGTTTGGCAATGATTTCTTGGATGTGACACCAAAAGCACAGGCAACAAAATAAAAATAGATAAATGACTACATCAAAATTAAAAACTTATGTGCATCAAAGGACACAATCAACAGAGTGAAAAAGGTAACCCAGGGGATGGGAGACAATATTTGCAAATCATAAGGGGTTAATACTCAGGATATATAAGGAACTCTTACAATCCAATAACAAAAAACTAATGTCACCATTCAAAAATGGGCAAAGGAGTTGAATAAACATTTGTTCAAAAGTGTATACAAATGGTCAGCAAGCATGTGAAAAGATGCTCAACATTACTAATCATTAGTGAAATGCAAATCAAAACTACAAGGAGGTGCCACCTCACATCCATCAGAATGGTTACTATCAAAGAAACAAAAGACAAGTGTTGGTGAGGATGTGGAGAAATTGGAAACTTTGTGCACTGTTGGTGGGAATGTAAAATGCTGCAGCCACTATGGAAAACAGTGTGGTGGTTACTAAAAAATTTTAAATAGAATTACCACATGACCCAGCAACTTCACTTCTGGGTATATACCCAAATGAATTGAAAGCAAGATCTCAAAGAGATATTTGTACACCCATGTTCATAGCAGCATCAATTACTAGAGCTAATCCACGGAAGCAATCTCCATCGTCAGACGCATGAATAAAGAAAATGTTATATATATATATATATATATATGTCATATACACACACACAATGCAATAATATTCCATTGGACACAATGAAATACCAGTCCTGGGTCATTCTAAGGAAATTGTTCCATCCAAGTATCAAATGGTTTTCTAAATTTATAACCCATCACAGGCTCAAAGTCATGCCTCATTTTAATTGGCCTCCTATTTGGCCCATGACTTTCTTGCATAGACTTATTTTACTAGAACTTGTAATTGGCTTCCTTAGTTGTTACTGACATAACAAGCATATGTGTTCTCCTTATTTCCAAGATTTTCAGTCACAGCTTCTTTTTTTTAATTTTTTTTTATTGAAGTATAGATGATTTACAATGTTGTGTTAATTTCTTCTGTGCAGCAGAGTGATTCAATTATACATATATACATTCTTTTTTATATTCTTTTCCATTATGGTTTATCACAGGATACTGAATATAGTTCCTTATGATATACAATAGGATCTTGTTGTTTATCCATTCTACATGTAATATTTTGCAACTACTAACCCCAAACTCCGTCCATCCTTTCCTCACCCCCCTTCCCCTTGGCAACCACAAGTTTGTTCTCTGTGAGTCTGTTTCTGTTTCATAGATAGGTTCATTTGTGCTGCATTTTAGATTACACATATAAGTGATATAATATGGTATTTGTCCTTCACTTTCTTACTTCACTTAGTATGATAATTCTAGTTGCATCCATGTTGTTGTAAATGGCATTATTTCATTCTTTTTTTATGGCTGAGTAGTAGTATTCCATTGTATATATGTGCCACATCTTCTTTATCCATTCATCTGCCAATGGACATTTAGGTTGTTTCCATGTCTTGGCTATTGTGAATAGTGCTGCTATGAACACAGGGGTGCATTTATTTTTTTGAATTATAGTTTTGTCCAGATATATGCCCAGGAGTGGGACTGCTGGATCATATGGTAATTCTATTTTTAGTTTTCTGAGGAACCTCCATACTGTTTTCCATAGTGGCTGCACCAACTTATTAATACATTCCAACCAACAGTGTAGGTGGGTTCCTTTTTCTCTACACCCTCTTCAGCATTTGTTATTTGTAGATTTTTTAATGATGGCCATTCTGACTGGTACGAGGTGGTACCTCTTTGTATTGTAGTTTTGATTTGCATTTCTCTAATAATTAGTGATGTTAAACATCTTTTCTTTTTTTTTTAAACACCTTTATTAGAGTATAATTGCTTTACAATGGTGTGCTAGTTTCTGCTTTATAACAAAGTGAGCATCTTTTCATGTGCCTATTGGCCATCTGTATGTCTTCTTTGGAGAAATGTCTATTTAGGTCTTCTGCCCATTTTTCAATTGGGTTGTTTGTTTTTTTTGTTGTTGTTGAGTTGTATGAGTTGTTTGTATATTTTGGAAATAAAGCTCTTGCAAATATTTTCTCCCATTCCATAGGTTGTCTTTTCATTTTGTTTATGGTTCTCAGTCATAACTTTTTTTTAGTCATAAGTTCTTTTTTTTTTTCGGTACGCGGGCCTCTCACTGCTGCGGGTCTCTCACAGGCTCTGGACGCGCAGGCTCAGCGGCCATGGCTCACAGGCCCAGCCGCTCTGCGGCATGTGGGATCTTCCCAGTCCAGGGCACGAACCTGCGTCCCCTGCATCGGCAGGCAGACTCTCAACCACTGCACCACCAGGGAAGCCCTAATAAAATTTTTAAATGGCAAAGCCAAAGAATGACAGAACCTGGAGGCAATTAACAAAAAGACTGATACAACAAATATCATTTACAAAAACAACCTCCAATAGTTAGCTTAAATATCACTGCAAATCCACTTGTAGGGATCTGTGCCAGGGAGACAACTAGGGATGAGCCCAGGTTTGAGTCCAAAGACAGCCACAGTAGCTACAACTGAGTTAGTTATATTGGCCACAGCAGGGATTTAGTTCAAGTATTAAGTGCTAAGGACATAAGTTTCTGGAGTTCTAAGTGAACATCATTTGGTAAAGTCACTCGGCAGGTTAATCTGCGGATGGCTGATGGGTGGGATCAGGTGGGCCCAAGGGCAGGCAGAGCCACTCCCCCTCCCACCTTCCCATCCCACTGACACTCGGAGCATCTCTTAATTCACCAGGTGCAGCTTAGAGTTGGCTGCATTTGGGTCAGGATGGAGGCGGCGCCGGAAGAGGCTGGGCAGCAGGGTTGAAAACGAAATTGAGGTGGGCCTGCACCGGGCACCTGCCCTGCTTGGGGTGAGGCGCATCCCACAAAGCGGCCAGGCTAGTTCTCCTTCCAATCCCACCCCTGCTTGGTGACTGCTTTGGGGGCACAGGGTTGTGTCCTGGGAAGGGCTAACCCTTTTAGAAAGGAGTTTTGCACCTCTAACCCTGCAGAAATCGGCGCTCAGACACTGTGGGGCTGGAGGAGAGGGACCCGAGGGCACAAAACTGTGGGTGCATCACGCACAGATCTTCCTAATTGCAGAAGAGGAAGGAGGGTAGGTGAGCTGTGTGGGCTGAGGACCAAGACTGGAGATAGGTGGGTGGAGTAGCAGTTCAGAGGGGGTGTGTGTGTGTGTGTGTGTGTGTGTGTGTGTGTGTGTGTGTGTGTGTGTGTGTGTGTGTGTGTGTGTGTGTGTTAGAGAAAGTCTAGGGGACACTGTGTGTGTGTGTGTGTGTGTTAGAGAAAGTCTAGGGGACACCGTGTGTGTGTGTGTGTGTGTGTGTGTGTTAGAGAAAGTCTAGGGGACACCGTGTGTGTGGGTGTGTGTGTGTGTTAGAGAAAGTCTAGGGGACACCCAGGCTCCTCACTGTGCTATGGGGATGCCTAGTAGGTAAGAAGAACCCAGTACACACCTGACTTGTACTAGCAAGCACTTTGACCATAGTGTCTCGTGAATCTGTGTGTGGAAAAGAATCATAATCAACAATTTTCTTAAATTCCCATGAGTATCTTCCCAGGTCCCCTGTCTTTTACTACAGGACACTTCTCTGACAATTTAGGGGCAGTCCCTCTTGTTGGTGTGACTGGAAAACGTGTGTAGCTAGAAACCTGATGCTTTATTTGAAGTCGTAGTTTAAAAAAAAGTTCCCAGGCAACTACGCAGAGATGTTTAACAAAACCATGTTTTTTAAGGGCCTCCCCCCTTCAGGGTCATCGCCTTCAGGACAGCAATGACCGGCAGGGCCAGGGTTCGAGCCCGAGGCAGAGCGTGCAATCCAGCATCCGTGGAGCCTGCTAAGCCTGAGGTGGCTAGGGGGTCCTGAAGTACCCAGAACCGACCCACCACGGAGCTTCGCTGACATAGTGAGACGTGGCACAGCAGTGAGCTTCCTAATGTTCCTAAAGATGCCTTGCTGAGTCAGTACAGTTCAGGTTTAGAGTTCTCTCCTGCTGAGAGGGAACTAATGCATCTTGTAAGAAAAGTCCGATTCCACGGCTGTCGGTGTGGGTAGGCTTTATCTACCTGGATACCCTCTCTACCCCCTCCCTTTCATGTGCATCTTCATAGATGCAAATAGACTTTCTTCCAAACTCCAGTGGATGGAAAGTCATCTACATCTCTTGGTCTCAGCCAGTGACTCCTCTTTGGGGAGTGATTTCAAAACGGGCAATTTCAGGCGAGTGTTTGAACAGACTGAGTTGGATAGAATTTTTTAGTCTTGTTTAAAACTTGCTACCCCTGCTGTCTCTATGCACTTCTGTCCTCTCTTATCCCGCATCCACTTTGCATGCTTTAGGGGGTCTTGCTTTGAACTCTGATGGGTCCCAGTGCTGGCCAGCAGTCACATGACCCCATCAGGTCCTGTTTCTTCGCCTCCCCCACCTGCTCAAGCCTCAACCCTTCCTGCTGCTCCTCCCCCGTCTTAATTTTCAGCCTTTAACATCAACTCCTATGTCACTGAGACAAATAAAGCATCAAAGCAGAACTTCAATGCTGTCTTCACCGAATCTCCACATCCTGGCCTTGGCCCCTCACCTGAGACCCTAGGGCACTGGCTCTGCTCCTACCTAAAGGAAAAATCTCCTGGGCCCCTTAGCCAATTCTCTATCCCCTGGCATCTCTCCTGCAATTCTCCTATCTCCCAAGTCCTAGGTCATCCCCATCTGCCTACAACCAGCTGAGTTGACTGCCATCCAACGAGAATCCTCTCCTGGATCTGCTTTCCTCACAATTACTTCCTTTCTCTTTGCTTCTCATCAACGAAGTCTTGTCTCTATTCTGAACTCCAATCCTTATCTCCCTCTTGTCCCTTCACTCCAATCAGGTGCTCTCCCCATTGCTCCACTGAAATGGCTCTTGTCAGGCTTCCTCAGTATCCTCCACTTTGTCAAATCCCCAGGTCCGTCCTAGGTCTTGCCTATCACTTGTACTTGGAATAGCTGAGCCCTCCTTTCTCCTTGATTAACTCCTTCCATGTGGTGGTCAGGTCACCGCACACCCTTGGTTTTCCGCCAACCTCACTGGCCACTGCTGTAGCTTCCCTTGGCTGGGTTCTCCTCCTGTCCTGTCCATATGCCCAGGACCTAGTCCTTGGGCCTCTTCTCCTTGGTACATGTACTCACACCCTTGGTCATCTTTTCAGTATCATGGCTTTAGGTGTGATCTGGTATGTGGACAAGTTCCCTCTCCTGCACTAAACGAACATCCCCATGCATGTCTCACACTCCTGATTTGCCCTCCCAGACAATTCCTAACTACTTCATCTGATGAAATCCCTTTCTTCCAGTTGTTTAGGCCAAAGTCTTTGGATTCATCTTCTCTTGACCTCAAACCCTTCACATAAACAACCAGGAAATACTGTTGTCCCTGACGTTCAAAAAATATCCAGTCTCTGATCATTTCTCATCCCCTCTATTACTACCCTCTGGGCCAAACCACCAGCATCCCTGGCTGGACCCCACAAATGGCCTCATAACTGGTCTTCTTGCTTCTGCCCTGGTCTCATCCTCAGTCTGTTCCCAGCACAGAGCCAGTAAATTGGATTCACGTTCAACCCACAGCCTGTAAGCATTCCCATTTTCTCAGAGTCACAGGAGATTTCCTTAACATGGCCTCCCTCCCACTACCTCTCCGGGTCCCTCTGCTTCCCCCTCCCTTGTTCATCTTGCTCTCCCTTCAACATTTCTTCCTTAGGAGCTTGCTCTTTCCTCCACCTGAGGCTTGTGTAACCTTGTTAACTCACTGCCTCTGAGTCTTTGTTTCAGCGTCAACTTCGCACTGAGGCTCTGCTTTGTCTCCCATGAATTAATGCAACCAGCCCCTTTCATACCCCACCTTCCCAATAACTCCCAATTTTCCATACTTGGCTTTGTTCTACTTTTTTCATTTCCCTAGCAATTATCATATTCATGCCATATAAGTTAGTCATCAATTTATTTTCTGTCACTGGAATATGAGATTTTCAAGGAAGTTCCTTTGCTTTATGCTCTGATACATGCATCGTGGCACATGGCAGGCATATGATAATTTTTGGGTGACGGTCGAACATATGGATAACATTACTCTTTATTTTTATCTCCAAAAACTTGCAGGCTCAGCAACCTCGTCAAATCCAGCCTAGACTCAAGCAGCTGTGGGGTGTTAGCCATGTGGCTGGGGCTGGACCACCAACAGAAGCAGAAGGAACACCGCAGCCTTCAGGTAAAAAGAGGGAAGAAGAAAGATATGGTGAGGGGCAGAGGATACTTAATATGTGACGGTACATGACAGCGATAAAATTCTAGACAGATAGCCTCGGTGCTCCCGTGATGTTTGGCAGGATGGGAAGAAGGTACAGCTCTCAACTATCTCCTGCAGTGAATTATCTGGCTATCAATGCTTTATTCCCCTTATATTTTAAGGCTTATGGAAAAAGAAATAGAGGTCATTATTCATTAGCTAATTCAATGTAATTGCTTTTCAAATTTAGAAAATGCATTGGTATGACAACTATAAGTTAACTAGTTCGGGGAACAAGATTTTTCTTGGGTTCGTGAATCGCTATACTGAAAGGTTGAGCAGTTCCTCAAATGTCTACCTACGTTGTATTATCCTCACAGGTGAACGGTTATCATTATACAGGTAAGCCCACAGGCTCAGATGTTGTCGTTTGCCAAGGATTTGGGTAATGCAGTGAAACCTTAGATCTGATTCTCCAACCACCTTTTTAAAACATTTTTTAAATTTGTATTGTGGTAAGAACAATAGAGCTCTACCCTCTTATTGTATTTTTTTCCCTCTTATTGTATTTTTAAATGTACAGCACGGTATTAACTATAGGCACAATGTCGTCCCGCAGATCTCAAGAACTAACTTACCTTGCATAACTCTAATTTTACACCTGTTGATTAGCAAATCCCTATTTCCCCTCTCCCACTCCCTGAAAAGCACCATTCTACTCTCCGCTTCTGAGTGTGACTATTTTCATTGTATAAGTGGAATTATGCAGTATTTGTCCTTTTGTGACTGTCTTCAAGGTTCATTCATGTTGTTACATATTGCAAGATTTTTCTAAAATTTATTTTTATTTATTTTTGGCTTCATTGGGTCTTCGTTGCTATGCCTGGGCTTTCTCTAGTTGTGGCGAGCGGGGGCTACTCTTTGTTGTGGTGCATGGGCTTCTCATTGTGGTGGCTTCTCTTGCGGAGCATGGGTTCTAGGCGTGCGGGCTTCAGTAGTTGTGGCACGTGGGCTCAGTAGTTGTGGTGCACGGGCTTAGTTGCTGTGCGGCATGTGGGATCTTCCCGGACCAGGGCTTAAACTATTATATATACTCATATGTGAGGATATATATGATATATACATATATCATATATATGGGCAAAGGATCTGAATAGACATTTCTCCAAATAAAATATACAAATGGCCAATAATCACATGAGAAGATGCTCAACATCATCAGCCATCAGGGAAATGCAAATTAAAGCCACAATGAAATGCCACTTCCTATCTACTAGGATTGCTAAAAGTTAAAAAGGAAGATGTTAACAAGTGTTGGCAAGGATGTGGAAAAATTGAAACCAACCATTATACACTGCTGGTATAAGTATGGCCTCTTTGGGAAACAGTCTGGCATTTCCTCAATGGGCTAAATATAGCATTACCATATGACCCAGCAATTCCACTCCAGGTTATATACCCAAAAGAAATAAAAACATATCCACCACAATTGGAATATGAATGTCCACAACATCACTATTCATACTAGCTTGAGGATAAACAATCCCAAATGTTCATCAACTGGTAAATGGATAAACATAAATGTGGTATATCTATACAATGATATATTATTTGTCAATAAAATGGAATGAAGTATAAATACATGCTACAGCATGAATGAACCCTGAAAATATTATGCTAAGTGAAAGAAGCCAGTCAGGGAAGATCACATATTATATGACTCAATTTATATGAAATGTGATGAGTAGGCAAATGCATAGGGACAGTAAGTGAACTAGTGGTGGTTTAAGGACCAGGGGAATTGGATGGAAACAGGGAGTGACTGCTCATTGTTCAGGTGTTTCTTCTTTGGGTGATGAAAATATTCTAAAATCACGTGATGGTTGCACCACTCAGTAAGTATACTAAAAACCATTGGACTGCACACTTAAATGGCTGAATTGCATGTTATGTGAATTAATCTTAGTAAAGCTATATATCCTGCAATTACCTGTAGGATTTTAAACCACTTCTTTCTTACATGCTTCCATGCAATAACGTCAGGAATAATACCACATATTACAATTATTCCACACGTATGACAACAGAACCTATAGGGCGGATGGTATTACTTGGGAGAAGTCTCCCAGCTCTACATTTACAAGATCGGATGGCAGTGAAACCTCCTTTGTAGACTATTACAGGGAGGTATGAAATTTTATTTCTTCAAACATACTTGTCTTAAAAATTTTCATATTATATAGTTAAGTATATTTCTCAAGTCTTATTTAGACACATATATATGTATTTGTATATATTCTCCTTTTGGGGTATTATAGCTTGGCTTATATTATCCATGTATTAGAGTGTTTTGTGTATAGGGTAATGTCACATAATTAGAATGGCTCCAAGATGGCCCTCCCTGTCAGGCTTAGAAGTGGCTATGGTAGTTTTGAACATGTAGATGGATTGTTAGGTAGAAAATAAAATATGGTAAGACTTCAGAAATGAGAACTTTATGTAGGAGTTTCAGCCCTACAGAACTTGGTTCAAAAAGAAGAAAAAAATGACCAATTACAATCTGAGATGATGTCTGTTACGTGCTAAATCTCATAATCTCCGTTGCTGTGCACGGGCTTTCTCTAGTTTCGGCGAGTAGGGAATACTCTTCATTGCGGTGCGTGGTCTTCTCATTACGGTGGCTTAGTTGCTCTGCGACATGTGGGATCTTCCCAGACCACGGAACGAACCCATGTCCCCTGCATTGTCAGGCGGATTCTTAACCACTGCGCCACCAGGGAAGTCCTTCCTTTTTCTTTTCTTTTCTTTTTTTTCTTTTTTTTGCGGTACGCGGGCCTCTCACTGCTGTGGCCTCTCCTGTTGCGGAGCACAGGCTCCGGACGCGCAGGCTCAGCGGCCATGGCTCACGGGCCTAGCCGCTCCGCGGCACGGTGGGATCTTCCCGGACCGCGGCACAAACCCGCGTCCCCTGCATCAGCAGGCTGAGTCTCAACCACTGCGCCACCAGGGAAGCCCTCCCTCCTATATTTTTAATTTGCGTGCTCACAAATAAACTCAGGCCAGTTGGTGAGGTTGGTTTTCTAGCTTTAGCAGATGAGAGAAAGGTAATTAAAGGAATGGCAGATATTTGTGGCAAATGGAAACAACTTATAAATGGATGTTTTTAAAAAAGCTTGCATTATATTGGGACTCAAAACATAGCTACTTGGAACAATTGCAGGTACATAGCCTTCTGACATCCCTTCAAGGGAGGGTTATTATGACATTATCCTCATTTGTGTTTCACACTTATTGCTTGTTCATTCAATCCCAAGAGCATTTAGTGCCTATTGTATATCTTGGGTATACATTAGTAAGACAATTTAGTTCTCAGCTCTTAAGGCACTTGCATTCTCATGGCAGACAGAGATATGACAAACAAGAAGAAAACTATTCTAATAGTTATAAGGGATATGGAGATAATTAAAATCGGGTGGTATTATGGAGAATATCTGGTGGCTATTAGTCTGCAAGGTCATGGAAAGCTTCTCTGCGAAGCTGATATGTAAATGGAAGCAAGGAGCAAGCTAGGTGCAGATGAGGGAGAAGAGGTAGTACAAAGGCACTATTTTCGGGGTGGGCATTGTGTACCCAGAGCCCAAACTAGGCTGGAGTGTTCTCTAGAGAAGTAAATTGGATTTTATTGTCAAATCATATTGTGTAGATATTTGTAAGATTTCTGTCTAATATACAGAGAATGGGCTGTATGGGTGTAAAAATGGAGGCAGGGAAACCAGTGAGGAGGTTATTAAATCAGTTGACTTAAATGATGATGGTGGCCTGGAGCAGGGTGGGAGAAGTAGGTGAAAATGGAGAGGACATAGTGAAGGCTTGGTTGTAATAAGTGAGGGGATTGTTCTGGGATGAGACAGGCACAGATGGAATTGCAAACTGAAATATCAATAAGTTAATTTTAAAAGGTTTATTTCTGGCTTGAATAAAGCCTAAT
Organism: Delphinus delphis; assembly: GCF_949987515.2. NCBI lineage: Eukaryota > Metazoa > Chordata > Mammalia > Artiodactyla > Delphinidae > Delphinus > Delphinus delphis. Next base: position 18,725,673 of record NC_082695.1, on the reverse strand, counting down.
GAGAGTCAGGGAGACTCAGTGATCTCATCTGTTACCATTTTGTGGCTCTACCATCTCAACAAGAGGACTCCAAGGTTGTCATGTTAGAAGAAAAGAGGTAGAAGCAGCATACTGGCTCTTAGGTCCCTTAGACTGAAAGTGATAGGCTGATGCACTACTTTCACTCATATTTCTTTGTTAAAATTCAGTCCTATAGCCTGAACCTATCTAAGTGGACACTCTTTTCTTTCGTGTACAGATGTGGTGAGTTCAGTATCATCTCTCTGCCAAAGGGTGTAAATAAAGTATGCTCTTTGGGCATGCGGATGAGTCAGGAGTCCCAGGGTGTAAAGCCTGGAGTTTTCATTTTGGGAATTATTAGCTCTTACCTAGTCCTTGGATTTTGATATGCAGTCACCTAGGCAGAATATATAGATGACCAAGAGAATGAAATATTTCAGGAAAGAAGGATATGCGTCTCTGTAGAATGTTAAGATGAGGTTAAATGAGAGTGTATACATATGCCCCAATTCACCAAACTGTACACATTATGGGCAGATTTTTGTATACCAATTATACCTCAATAGAGCTGGGGGAAAACACACAGTGAAGAGTACATTGAGTTTGATAGCATGGAGTTCACTGCCAAGAGCAAATTGTGTAATGGTGGCAATTGAAGTCCAGGTGGAAGGCACTGAAGGAAAAATTTAGCAACGCTTGCTGTAGAAGGGAAGAGAAATGTTATGTAGATGAAGGATTTTTTTAAGTTAGAGAATACTACAGTATGTGTTTATCCTGGTATAAATTGTCCAATAGAGAAGGAGAAATTGTTAATACAGAAGGCAAGATAAATGAGGGGTAATGATAGGAACAAAATCCCTGAAGGAAAGAAGAGGTTAGTATCCATAGCTGTAGTAGAGATTACGGACCCTTTTCTGGAGCAGGACACATCCTCCATAGTAATCGGAAGGCAAGAAGAACATACATATGTGTAGAGAGAAGGCAAACACCGGGCAGAATATAAGTGTATTCCTGTCTGAATCCTCAGACATTCACTTCTCAGTGAAGTATGAAGCAAGATCATCGGCTGAGTTAGTTGATGGGCAGCGATGAGGGAGATGTATAGGAGATTTGAGAAGAGATGAGAAAGTGTGAAATGTTGGTTTTTTGAATGGGTAGGAAGCATAACTAGGGCATCTGAACAGAGCACCCCTTTTAGATTGTGGCAGACTAACTCTAGAACCACTCAGCAGGGTTTGGCTGTTGGTTGCATGGGCAGAACAGACAGCTGGGTTTTACCAGGGTTTGAGACTTGCCAACGTAGCATGATCAAGGCATAGTCAAGGAATGAATGGTATTTGTGAGGACGTAATTGTGACAGGCTATGGAATGCAAGCTGGGGAAGTAAGGGAGGTGACGCTGTGAGAGAGTTAAGGACCTCTCTCCTCAATTTATGTGTGCTGATTCCTCCACCTAGGCTGACGTTTGCTTGTTCATCCTACAAATTTTATCTCAAAGATCTTTGACTAAGAAGAGCCGCTCTGGGTCCGTCCATGTTGCTGCTAATGGCATTATTTCATTCTTTTTTATGGCTGAGTAATATTCAATTGTGTGTGTATGTGTGTATACACCACATCTTCTTTATCCATTCATCTGTCGATGGACATATGGTATTACTTATACGTGCAATCTAAAATATGACACAAATGAACATATCTATGAAACAAACAGACTCACAGATACAGAGAATAGACTTGTGGTTTCCAAGTGGGAGGGAGTGGGGGAGGGAAAGATTGGGAGTTTGGGATTAGCAGATGCAAACTATTATATATAGGATGGAACGACAACAAGGTCCTACTGCATAGCACAGGGAGCTATATTCAATATCCTGTGATAAACCATAATGGAAAAGAATATGAAAAAGAATATACATATGTATAACTGAGTCACTTTGCTATATAGCACAAATTAATACAATATTGTAAATCAACTATACTTCATAAAATGTTTTTAAAAAGAGCCATTCTGGATAACCCAACAGTACCCCTCCCTCTCGTGCATACACTGACCTGCAACATCAGGCCTCTGTGAGGTCACCCTGTTCTGTTATGTACTTGTATTTCATAACACTTATCCCAGTTTGTAATTATATATTTGGGTGATTTTATTAATCTCTCCCCTCCCCAACAGACTATGAGTTTCATAGGACTAGGAGAGCTATGATTCTGCTCTTTGCAATACATATCTCTTATACCTTACACCATGACTGGCACATAGTAGTTCATACACATAGGTTGTAATAGATAATTCATGCATGTTAGCATCACAGAGTAGTGGGATTAGTAATAATTTGAGGGAGTGTGTCACATTAAGGCAAACTACCTTCATGGCATGTGTTGATATATAGAGTCTTACATGTAAACGTAAGAAAATGGTTCCAGCAGATTTACTTGAGTGAAATGGATGTGCTGAAATAGTTGAATGACTAGGGTAGTCTCAGGATGCCCTGGTGGGAACTGAGTCTCATAAGAGATGACAACTTTGTCGTAGGGTTGTAATGAGATCTGGGGAAAACTGCTGAATTCATAGATGAGGCATTAGAAAGTAAGCGCAATCCTACCTTTCAAATAATGGAAATAGGGACAACAGAACTGATTTGTTTTTTGGACCTAAAACAATAGACTGCAGGTTTTTTCTTCAGCAAAGATGGGTTGATTTGGGATCAGTGGAGAATTGCAATTTGGGGTCTGCAACCCTGGCGAGCCACGTGCAAGTCCCACTTGATGAGGAAAGGAGAACCCCTTCATAGAAGAGAAAAGCAAGTTGGAAGGGCTTTAGTAAACAAAGAGTCCATTGCTTTTCATTGGCCAAGGTCTTGCCAGGGAAGAAAAGAAGTCTTTCTTCTTCTTGTTGGGCTCTGCTATCGTTGCAGGGTATGAGAGCTCCCCCTCTGGTCTCCTGACTCTATTTAATTGAGGTTTGTTTATTTTTTACAAAAGCTATAAGAAATGGGAAGTGTGATTTCCAAAGTTCATAGTTGGGGGTTAAAGAAATATTAGGAGAACACCATGGGCTAGAGTGGGCCACTAAGTTTGAAATAGGTTGTTTATATTTTTCTAAAAACTGGTTAGTGTGGTGAATTATAGTGTGGTGAATATTTCTCTTAGTCCACGCAGGTAATGCATTTAATAAAATCTCATACTTTTTCATGTGAAAAGAAAAACTCACTTAATCTACAATGAGAAAAGAATTACCCTAATCTGAAAAAGAACGTCTGCCAAAAACTTCTATAAGCATCATTATGTTAAAAAGAATATACTGGGCTTCCCTGGTGGCGCAGTGGTTGAGAGTGCGCCTGCTGATGTAGGGGACACGGGTTCGTGCCCTGGTCTGGGAGGATCCCACGTGCCGTGAAGCGGCTGGGCCCGTGAGCCATGGCCGCTGAGCCTGCACGTCCGGAGCCTGTGCTCCGCAATGGGAGAGGCCACAGCAGCGAGAGGCCCGCGTACCACAAAAAAAAAAAAAAAAAAAAAAAAATATATATATATATATATATATATATATATATACACTGATGATTTTTCCCATTAGTCAGAAACAAGCCAAGCAGTAGCCTCTCTTCCTAACTGCTCAGTGTCCTACTGGAGGTCCTGGCGAGGGTTTGGAAACTTGCTCTGCTGCTTGTAAATCAGGCAGTTTCCACAACAGCCCCCAAGCTTGTTTGCTAGTGGGGGCACATAACAGTATTTATCTCAGTTGACTGGTGAGAGAATTAACTGAATCAAGTAGAATGCTTGGGAAGCGCCCCACACACAGCGATCATCCCATCGACGGTGACTGTCCTGAGGACGGTATAGTTCAGTCTATGTTTTTAACCCATCCATGTTGACTTCATGATAAACTTCTGGAAATGGAATGACTCCTGGGAATGGAATGACTAGGATGAAAGGGTTTTGCAAGTTTAAAGGATCGATGCATATTTCCAAATGCCTGTCTCGCAGCCTGTCTCTTCCATACACTCACACTCACACTTGTTGAATGCAGTGTGATTCTAGACCCTTCACCCTCATGGATTCAGATATCTATTTAATAGTCTCTACTTTGTCAGTGCTCCACCTATATAGCTTCCTCGACACGCATCCATTTCTCACGTCACTGCATTCTTGCATTTTGGGGAATGTCATGTTTGCTTTCTTTCAAGGTCCTTTTCTTGCTGCCCACTGAAAATAAAGAAATTTGTGATGGCATAAAAAGACACCTGTGTGTCAATTACCCGATCCCAAGCCAGTGTGTGTTGAAACGGACCTTAGAGAGACCACCGCTACAAAGATTGCCCTGCAGATGAACTGCAAGCTAGGAGGTGCCCTCTGGAAGGTGGATAGAGAAGTACGTGGGGATTTTGTTGCCTTCTCTTGCTTTCATCTGTCTTTGGTAGAATTTGTTATGGTCCTACTTAATTGGAAATTTGCTTCGTGTTCTAACTCAATCTGCTACCTTGTTTAAAATTTAAGTTGCAGAATGCAATGTTCATCGGTATCGATTGTTTCCACGGTATTGTACATCGATGGAAGTCAGTCGCAGGATTTGTGGCAAGCATCGATCCAGACTTGACGCGGTGGGTAAGCTTTGGCAGACAGTGTTTAGTGGGGAGCTATCTGGAGGCCAGATAGGAGAGGTGGACTTAACACACATTATTGGCAAGCTCCATGGACAAGTTGTTCTTAGAGATGTGCTCTCCTGATCTTCTGGCAAAGTTAGGCTCCCAGAACATTTTGTATGGAAGCCTCTGATCATTCTCTATTGCTGCCTAACAACCATGACAAAATATGGCAACTTAAGACGACACTCACATGACCATGGACAGTCCTGTGGGTCAGATGTTGGGCACTGCATGGCTCTCAGGGCCTTACAAGGCCGAGATTTTGTTTGTTTTTTTGGCTGCACTGCGCAGCATGCGGGATCTTAGTTCCCCGACCAGGGATCGAACCCATGGCCCCTGCGGAGGAAGTGCAGATTCTTAAACACTGGAGCACCAGGGAAGTCCCAAGGCTGAGTGAAAAGTGCCACATAAGCCACATTCTCACCTGGAGGCTTGGGATCCTCTTCCCAGCATACGTCGATGTGGCAGAGCCAATTTTCTTGTGATTGTGGCACAGAGGACCCCACTTCCTTGCTGGCTGTCACCTACAGCTAGTCTCAGCTTCTAGAGTTTCATCCACGTTCCTTCTGATGTGCTCCCTGCCTCCCCTCCAACTTCCAACCCGCCAATTCACACTGTGCTATTGTTCTCTTTTGAATCTCTCCATCTTCCTCTTCTGTCATCAGCCAAAGAAAACTTGCTGATTTTAAAGGAGCTCATGAGGTCAGATATCATCCATCTGGAGACTCTCCTTATCCTAAAGTCAACTGTGCCATATAACATCACCACAGGGGCCAGATCTCAGTATGTTCACAAGTTCCAAGGATGAGGACAGATAGAATTCTGCCAACCGCAGAATTTGATCAGTAAGCCTCTGCATAGGGACACATGAGGAAGCACTTAGGATATATGTGGGTGAAGACACATATTATACCTTCAGTGGCCTGTAGGTATAATAAGATCTTGTCTTCATACATTTGTATATAATGTACCTGAATAAGGAGATGTGCTTCTATATCCTATGATTCTCCTTTTCTCCAGGGACCTTTTATTTTCTGTGCTTAGAGTAGAAAATAAAACCCATAGTGCAGATGGGTCTGCATATTCTTCTCCTGTGCATTATGGTATGTGGGACAGTCACAAACCACTACTATGTTCAATGCTGTTTGTGGCCCACCAGGTATAATTCCACAGTATCCTTTAAGGATCTTTTTTTTTCTAGTCATACTCTAAATACAGTAACATGGATTTACTCTGCCTTTTTTAGTAGAAAATGCTGTGATAATAGGTAAAAAGTTAAGCTTGCATTCATGCAATAGATATTTTTGAGCACTTGCTATGTGTAAATACTGAGAATGCAGCAGTGAAGATATAAAGCCAAAATACCTGATCCCATCCATTGGAGTACAGATTCAGATGAAGAGGCAAACATACATCATACCCTATCACGTCATCCTAATACTCTGAAGTAAACAAAGACGCAATAAGGGGATAGAAACTCGAGACAAACAGGTGATTTTACTCGATACCTCGAGCAGTGGTCACAATAGCTATTACTGTTTGGAAGCAAACTGCTCCCTCCAAAGCAGATTCATGTGGATGAACCATTGTTTAAGACACTGAACTAAAGTAGGAGTCTCCAGAAAAACACCGGGTTTGCACTTTGTGGAATTCCCCAGGAGCTGAAACAATATGAGTCATATGTATTCAAAGCATGTATAATTTGTAGTTAACGTTAACAAATGTTTCCATTCTATCTTACTCCTTCTGTGCATTCAAAATGTTACAAAATGCCTAAGATATGTGAAGAGACCAATACCTGGATCTCTGCAGCGGGATGAAGAATGGATCTTTAGGGCTTCCCTGGTGGCGCAGTGGTTGAGAGTCCGCCTACCGATGCAAGGGACACGGGTTCGTGCCCCGGTCCGGGAAGATCCCACATGCCGCGGAGCGGCTGGGCCCGTGAGCCATGGCCGCTGAGCCTGCGTGTCTGGAGCCTGTGCTCCGCAACGGGAGAGGCCACAACAGTGAGAGGCCCGTGTACCACAAAAAAAAAAAAAAAAAAAGGATCTTTAATTGGATCCTCAACTACTGATAGTGAATTTTTTTTTTGGTCATAGATTAATGTCATCATTTTGATTCTGAATTAATCTTGTTTTCCAAACTAATGGCTTATTTTTCTCCATACAGGTGGTTCTCTCAATGCATCATCCAGCAATCAGGGCAGGAGCTTGTCAATGGGCTGACAACCTGCTTGCACAGTCAGTGCCTGGTGGAGGCTGGAGGGCTTGAGTCTATACTGGTGGAGATACTGCTCCCCCACCTGGGACATCTGGCAATGAGTGAAGACACTTTTGGTTGTCACAATGGGGATAGAGGTGCTATTGGCATCTAGTGGACAGAAGTTTAGGGATGCTGTTAAATGTCTTACCATGCATGGGACAGCAACACTCCCTGCCCCTGACCACCACAAAGAATTATCTGGCTCAAAATTTTCATACTCTTGTTAAGTATGGACTAGACTGAGGACTTAAGCAGTGTCCTGAAAGCTACCATGTTGACAAATGAACACAGAAGTTGTCTAAAATAGTGGCCACTTTGTTCCAAGTTATGGTTTATTTATATGTGTTTCTGACTTCCTTTCAGCTGCCTTGAAGCTCTGGTATGAACAAAATTCATCTCTGCCACATTCACCATTGTGTATCGAGATGGAGTGGGAGATGGACAGCTTCAAGCACTGACTGACCAAGAACTAAGACAGATGGAGTCCTACTTAGAAAATGCTTACAGAGGACAAAAGTGGGTATATTACTCTTGAAGTGCAGATTTTGTAAGCTTTACATTTTAGTTTCCGGGGGCAGGGGGAAATATCTACAACAATTGTGATGTGTGAATTGGAAAGCTGGATACAGAGGGCTTCAGTGGATGGGGTGGGGAGAAAAAACAGACCCTTCCCCCTTTGTGTTCCATGCCCACGTCAGAGGAGAAAGCAGAACTGAAGCCTTGCAGTAGCAGGTTGTTTCCCCATATGGAACCCCATGATTCTTTCTCTGTTTCCAATCTCCTTCCAAACCTTGATGGAGGAGGGCTTGCTAACCTCAGATATTCCTAAAAGTCCATGAACATAGCCAATCAATGGTTTGTACTTATCCAGCTCCTTTATCCTGGAGTTCTGTACGTCCCAGGACTGGGGATTACTCTCAGTTCCCTTCTCTGGCCTCACCTGTTTGTCAGTGAAGCTTGGTGCCCAGCATAGACAGTACAAGTAATCCTGACCTTGGGAGGAAGGGACCCTTCCCCTAGGATCTGAATGGCTATGAATAGAAACCTCCTCCTTTACTTCCTGAATTAGGCTCTTGGATCTAAGACAGTAAAATTGGGGTGTGTGGAGAGCTAACATCTGCAGACTCCTTTTAATGACTCCTACGTGTGGGCTGTTTTCGACATTCTGAATGCTTCTGAGATAACACAGAGCAAACAGAGTGACACTGATCATAATCTTTTAAGTGTCAGAGTAACTTTCATCGTGGTGAAGAAACAAATAAACATCAGATTTTTTATTGAAAAGGATGAAGGAAGACTTGACAATCCATCTCCAGGAACGGTTATTGATTTAGAGGTGACTAGGATGGAATGGTAAGCCATCTTTATTTTAAAGATTCCTTTTTATTCAAATAGTAACAGAATTTTTTAAGGTTTGCATGATTTGGACGAGAAAGGAAGAATTGACCTAAAGAAGGTTAAAAATGATAGGTATATTAGATGATAATTTTTTCTGTCTTCAATCATTTTGTTTCTCAGAGAATTTTATTTTTTTTTAATTATTATTATTTTTTTGCGGTACGCGGGCCTCTCACTGCTGTGGCCTCTCTTGCTGCGGAGCACAGGCTCCAGACGCGCAGGCTCAGCGGCCATGGCTCACGGGCCCAGCTGCTCCGCGGCATGTGGGATCTTCCCGGACTGGGGCACGAACCTGTGTCCCCTGCATCGGCAGGCGGACTCCCAACCACTGCGCCACCAGGGAAGCCCTCTCAGAGAATTTTAAAAACAGACAAATATTTATTGATCGTTCTAAGATGATTCCGTTGTTAGGAAGAAGGCTAGAACTTCTGGTTAACTTTAGACTTGTAAAGTGAATTATGCAAATGAGAAAGTTATGCAAAACCACAGCAAGAAATAAAACAGGACATTCATACCAACAGATAGGGAGAAATGAATTAAGTTTGAAGAAAGGCAGAAACACTGATTTTTCTAGTAGAAGGCATGAAAGGATTGAAGAAAACAAAGCAAATGAAAAGTACAATTAACATAAAGTATAACATAAAATGATATAAACATTCAATATTTACAATAAATTGGTTAAGCTTACCACTTATATAACTTAGGGAGTTTGAATATATTCTGGTGATATGCAGGGATGGATATTCCCATCTTTCCCTGAATCTCTGAATCACATTACCTATGACCATGTCTAACGTGCTAATTTGAGGTTTGCTGCCTCTAGGCATCAGTGCATATGCTTTTGAGTTTAAATCCCATGAGTGTTATTAATTGTCAATGATTTCACTGTCCTTTGTAGATTTGCTTTAGCAAATCATTGCTCAACAGTTAGCCAGGCTTCTAAATATAAAGGAAACTCTGTATCATAGATTTCTGTAAATTGTTACTTCAGAGACTAGGTTTGCTACATTGTTTTTCTTCTAAAATAAGCTTGATACCAATTAGGTTCTATAATTCTAGGTATGACTGTTTTATTGTGAGTCAGTCTGTGAAAGAAGGCACTGGTATTGTCACTCCCACTCATTATAATGTCATCCATGACACGCTTTACTTGAGCCCAGATGCAGTACAGAGTCTAACTTACAAACTATGCCACATGTATTACAATTTTTCAGTAAGTACTTTTTTTCTTTAATTTGGTAACGTGCATCTGTTAATCCTATACTCCTGATTTATTCCTCCCCCCTGCAGTTTCTTCTTTGGTAACCATAGGTTTGTTTTCTGTGTCTGTGAGTCTGTTTCTACTTTGTAAATAAAAATAAGTTCATTTGTATGCTATTTTTTAGGTTCTACATGTAAGTGATATCAAATAATATTTGTCTGTGATTTACTTCACTTAGTATGATAATATCTAGGTCCATCCATGTTACTGCAAGTGGCATTATTGCATTCTTTCTGAATGAGTACTATTCTATTGTATACACATACCACATCTTTGTCCGTTCATCTGCTGATGGACATTTAGGTTGCTTTTGTGTCTTGGCTATTGTAAATAGTGCTGCTATGAACATTGGGGTACATGCATATTTTTGAATTAGAGCTTCCGTCTTTTCTGGATATACATCCAGGAGTGGGATTGCTGGGTCATATGGTAGCTCTGTTTTTAGTTTTAAGGAGCCACCATACTGTTCTCCATAGTGGCTGTGGTAAGTATTTTTTGATACTGATTTTCCTTCAGATCTGTGAAACTGTTCAAAATTGAATCTGCTTTTTGAACCTTAGATATCTATAAAAATTTAAACTTAGGGAAAGTAGACATAAAGGTGAGAAAATTGTTTTGGTTGATCTTTCTCCTAAAGGGTATCATCTGAGTCCCTGCTCCTTGCCATTATGCCCATAAGCTGGCTTACCTGGTGGGCCAGAGTCTTCACCAAGAACCACATGGGTCTCTGTCAAAACGTCTCTTTTACCTTTAACATAGAGAAGAAAGCATGATGGGATGTTGAAAACCACAATTTGTAAATTTATTTTCTCATTCTGCATCTGTACATCTGAAATTTTTTCCTAGATGCACAATCAGAGTTTAAAACCATTCTTGACTGGACATGGACGAGACTCCAAGTGTGTTACGCTATTTTCAATACTACCACTAACTTAACATGAGGCTTCTCTTCTCCAGGCTGGAGAACTGACAGTGAGAGTTTTGTTTTAGAATTTACCTCTCAAATGTGTTACAAGGACTTTATGATTAAATATGCCTGAATATTCTGTACTCCAAGCAATGCTGCTCTAATTGTAAAGGTTGGGGGACTTCCCTGGTGGTGCAGTGGTTAAGAATCCACCTGCCAATGCAGGGGACACTGGTTCGAGCCCTGGTCCAGGAAGATCCCACATGCCGTGGCGCAACAAAGCCCATGCGCCACAACTACTGAGCCTGTGTTCTAGAGCCCACGAGCCACAACTACTGAGCCCACATGCCACAACTACTGAAGCCCATGTACACTAGGGCCCATTCCCCGCAACAAGAGAAGCCACCGCAATGAGAAGCCCATGCACCACAATGAAGAGTAGCCCCCACTCACCACAACTAGAGAAAAGCCTGCACACACCAATGAAGACACAACGCAGCCAAAAATAAATTAATTAATTTTAAAAAAAGGTTGGGCATTAGTCACATGGAGAATATATATATCTATGAACAAGTAAATTCTACTTGGAAAATCATACCTACTTTATTTTTGTAACATCCTTTTTCTCAAGGACAGCGAAGACATAAAAGTGGCAAAATTAAATGGGAATTTATTTGTGTTTAATATTTTGTATGAAAGAAACAACCTATATATGAAATAGTTTGTTCTTTGTACCTGCATGGCAATCTGAATTTTTTCTGGTGGAGCTGTAGTAAGGAGAGCTTTGCGATTTAAAAGTTGGTGGCTCAGGAATGTAACATTTTGTCACTTTTTCCACAAAGAAGGTAAATTAAGGGCTTTGTTAGCATTTCCGTTTAATTCATTCTCTTGTGCATGTTCTAAGTGTGACATTATTGTGTTAGCTGTACCATCATCAGAAGAAAGTCTTGAATAAGTTGTTTAAATGAAGCTATCATGTTTTTCCTGAAAGCAGACACAGTTTTTTTCTCTCTCCACTTAAAACTATCTGTAAATAGACTTAAGAAACAATATGTGGGACTTCCCTGTGGCTCAGTGGTTAAGAATCCGCCTGTCAATGCAAGGGACACGGGTTCAAGCCCTGGTCTGGGAAGACCCCACATGCCGCAGAGCAGCTAAGCCCGGGCGTGACAACTACTGAGCCTGCGCTCTGGAGCCCGCGAGCCACAACTACTGAGCCCACGCACCACAACTACTGAAGCCCACACGCCTAGAGCCTGTGCTCCACAACGAGAAGCCACCGCAATGAGAAGCCCACGCACCATGACAAAGAGTAACCCCCGCTCACCGCAACTAGAGAAAGCCCGCACACAGCAACAAAGACCCAACGTAGCCAAAAATAAATACATAAATAACTTAATTAACTAAAAAAACAATATGTGAAACTTTCATTCTCTTATACTCCTAGAGTGGTATTTTTTCCTTTTGAGGTGGGGTAGTTAGGGGGCTTCAAATACGTCGGAAAGGATATGTTTAAAAACAATATAATTGCTTTGATTATAGGTTAATCAATTTAGGTTTGCAATTTGAACCCATCTTATAAGAAATAAAATTAAAACAAGTCTTTTAAGTATACTGTAATCCAGGTAACGTCCTACCTAGCTGTATTGCTAATAATGATAAATATAGGATATGGTCTCCATGATTAAAGATAACACATTCTTTTCTAAAGCTAGAATTTGATTTATGATAATACATTTATGGTAGTACATTTTTAGAGAGCTACAAAAATCACTTGGAACAAATTCAAAGTAATGAGCACTTTCTGAACATTTCCTATAAATGCAATACAAATATTATTCATAAAACTATAATGTCTAGAATTATAAATTTAAAATGTGATTCAATAAAGGTATTCATGTTAAAATCACTGAATTCAGTCTTGTTCTTAAAAATATGGTCTTAGGCTTCTTAATCTACTGATTAGAAAAAATTGTTGCTTTTGTAAGATGAACAGAAGTATTGTGACCAGGACACCATCTGACTTTATTAGCCTACTAGTCCTTTATAAATTAGATGAAGGAAACTGGGTATCAAATATTTCTAGGAGAAAGCTTTATTGTTCCAAAGGCTTACAGATAAACTTTCTCCAGTGTATCATAGTACCTAAGTTTCACGTTACTGAGTAGGTTAGGAATGAATTTGGCCTAAGCAGCAATATAATATATAATCTAAGAATAATGAATTTCCTGACTCTGAGTTAGAGGTCTGATGTGGGCATTACTGGGCTAAAATAAATGTCAGCAGGGCTGCATTCCTTTCTGGAGGCTCTAGGAGTCTGTTTCCTTCATTCTAGCTTCCAGAAGTTGTCTGCATTCCTTGCCTCCTGGCCCCGCTTCCATCTTCAAAGCCTGCAATGGCCAATGGAGTCATTCTCATATCCCACTGACACTGATTCTTCTGCCTCCCACTTCCACTTTTAATGGCCCTTGTGATGATGTTGGGACCGCTTGGATAATCCAAGATATTCTCCCTATTTTAATGTTAGCTGATAGGCAGCCTAGCTCCATCTGCAACCTTAATTCCCTTTCCCCATATAAGGCAACATTTGGGTAGAATCCAAGGATTAGAATATAGACATCTTTGGAGGGGCCATCAACCTGCCACAGAGACATTGCCCAGGGCTGAGCGTGTCGGGGAACAGGGACACATGTGAATGTAGGAACTCCTCCCTCCCATGGGTGCCTCAGAATAAGAGAGACTTAGGGGAGCACCCACTGGAGTCTCAGGCAGCACAGCTCTTGAGCACCTGCCCCATGACCTGCACCCCTCTCCTCATCATTCTCCTCCCTCTCTGCAGCAGGTGAGGGCTGACCTGTTCTGGGTGGAATATTTGTGGGGGACCCCTCAGTTCTGCCCTGTACCCTCATTCACTTGGCTCACTGTTCCCTCTCTCCCTCTAGGGTCTACGGCCCAGGCAGGGCTGACTTAGCCACCCTCAGCATCCAAGGGCCCAGGACAGATGGCCACCATCACCTGTACTGGAAATAGCAACAATATGGGCAACCAGGGAGCAGCTTGGCTGCAGCAACACTCAGGCTGTGTCCTCAAACTCCTGACCCACAACTATGTTAACCGACTCTCAGGAATCACAGAGAGATTCGTGGGCTCTGGGTCAAGGCAGACTGGCCTCTCTCTCTCTGGTCTCCAGCCTGGAGATGAGGCTAATTATTACTGCTCAGCATGGGACAGCAGCTGAGTGCTTGCATTGCGCTCAAGGTCCACAGGGAAGTGAGAGAAAGACCTTTGGGCTTCAGGCTACCTACTCGCTGCCCAGAGCATCGGGGTGCAATGGATCCCTGAGGAGATATGGAGTAGACAATACTGGGTACTTGAAGGGGCTTTTTAAAGTTGGGACTGCCAACAAAACTCAATAAATCCAGTTAAGGATGTTTAGAATTACTCATTCAAAAATATTCAAAACAGTTCTAAACCTACTGGGATCTACTTGATGATGTGTATTACATGTATTTATTAATGAAGAGGAGCTAGGTTAAATATGTTTATTTAACCTCCGATTTTTTCCATAAAGGAACTGTAAACAATGCCAAGAATAGCTAAAGGGACATTTACTTACCCAACTTCTTCCTAACAATCTTTAAATTCCATGCAATCATCTAATTTTTCAGTCCTGTGGATTACCCACCATTACAGCATACATTGGCCACTTCCTGGGGTCCCTAACACTAGAACAGTAATGCTCTCACACAGCTTATGTTTTTGGATGTCAGTCTCCTCAATTGTGCCTCCAAAGCCCCACCTTCACCTTTTTCTACCAGTCCCTGAACACAACAGTGTGAGAATTAGAAGGGTGCCGTGGGAGCACATATTGAGTTAAATCCCCAGTGAGGGTTTAGGCTTGGGGGAAGCATTTAGGAGACAGAAACCTGACCCCAGAGGGTGATATCTTTAGGATTTATGGAAATGAGCTAGAAGGAGAAATGAGGGGGAAAATGCTCTAGGTGTTGGTAACAGCATATGTCAACAACAACAAAAAATTTTTTTGGTTGTTCATCCAAGTAAATAATAGAATTTGCACTGGGCCTAAGTGTGGCAGATGGCAGTGGGGACAGGGTCAGGAGAAGTGACTCTAGATGAGTCTGGATGAGATGAAGGAAGGGTGCAGCCATGTCGTAAAGATGACACACCCTACGAAGTATGCATTTGGCTGTAGAGGTCATGTGGAGCCTGGGCTAGTCAGAGTTCTCTAGAGAAACAAACAGAGATAGAAGGAGGTAGAAGGAGATTTATTATGAGGAATTGGCTCACATACTCAGGGCTGTGCACATGCTCAGGAAAGACCTGCGAAGGTTCTAAGCTCTCACCTCTGGCTGACCTTGACGTTCTGCACAAGCAGGAAGTGAAGGCTTAGGTGGGGATTTCCGCTGCCTGGCTGAGTGCTAAGACAAAAATCCCCATGCTCACAGAGCCCCTCAGTAAAGACTGGGTGACTTCTTGGTTCCAGGCTGTTAATGAAATCTCTATCCAATCAACAAATGACCACCAAGTAACCAAACAGGGACGACAGTGGTCACACACGACACAGAATACACTTAGTGAATTCGCTCAGAAAAGTCAATAGCAAAACAACAACAACAACAAAAACCAAAAACCAAAAACACAACAAGTACAAGAAAACAGCATAACAACAAATCCTGGGGAGGGGTGAGAATCTGATTCTCAGAGTTTCCATGTGATATTATTTTAAATGTCCAGTTTATGCCCCCCACCCACCAAAAAAAAAAAGTGTGGTCCTACGTGGTCCAGAAAAGAGTTGACATAGTAGGGTTGAGACTGCTTTCCTTAGAAAAGCCTGCTTGCTAGATTGGCCCTTGGCTAGAGTCTGGGAACTTGGAATCAGGACAGTCCCCACCATTCTCCAGTAAGAGTGGCTCACTGTGCCCAAGCTGTTTTTGCAAACACTGTGCTTTATGCTGAACATCTCTTTCCTGGTGAAATTCTTGAGTTTAGGTATGTGCTAGGCAGAGGATGACTAAATGACCAGCCCCCAGTAACAACCTCTGGACACATAGTCTCTAATGAGGTTCCCTGGAAGACAGCATTTCACATGTGCTGTCACAAGTTTTGTTGGAGGAGCTCAGTGTGCCTGTGTGACTCCACTGGAGCAGGATTCCTAAAAGCCTGTGCCTGGTTTCCTCTGGACCTCCTCCATGCACTTTTCCCCTGAGCTTATTTTGCTTCGTGTGCTGTCATTGTAATAAATGATAGCAACTAGTATGACAATATACTGAGTTCGGTGAGAGAATCACATAGCCTGGGGATGTTTTCACCCCCCCCCCAAAACAGGCTGACACACAAGGGGAAAAAAACCCTAGTAGACAGTATCTTCATGAAACTCCTGACAATGGACAAATACTTTATATCAGCTATTTTTTTAAACCATTTTTTAAAACTGAAGTGTAGTGAATTTACAATGTTGTGTTAGTTTCAGGTGTACAGCAACATGGTTTGGTTTATATATATATGTGTTCTTTTTCAGAATCTTTTCCATTATAGGTTATTATAAGATATTGAATATAATTCCCTGTGCTATACAGTAGGTCCTTGCTGTTTATCTACTTTATACATAGTAGTGTGTATATGTTAATCCCAAACTCCTAACTTATCTCTACTCCCTCCTTCTGCTATCCCCTTTGGTAACCATAAGTTTGTTTTCTATGTCTGTGAGTCTATTTTTGTAAATAAGTTCACTTCTATCATTTTTTTAGATTCCACATATAAGTGATATCATATGATATTTGTCTTTCTCTGTCTGACTTCACTTAATATGATAATCTCTAGGTCCATCCATGTTGCTGCAAATGGCATTATTTCATTCTTGTTTATGCCTGAGTATTATTCCATTATATATATGTACACCACATCTTCTTTATCCAGTCATCTGTTGATGAAGATATAGGTTGCTTCCATGTCTTGGCTATTGTAAATAGTGCTGCTATGAACCCTGAAACATTTTTTGAGTATGTTCAAAGAATTAAAAGAAATCATATTTTAAAAACTAAACAATAGTATGAAAATTATATTCCTCCAAGTAGAGAATGGCAATAAAGAAGATAAAATTATAAAAGAGAACCAAATGGAATATCTGTAGTTGAAAAGGACAGTAATAACTGAAAATTTCACTGGAGGGGCTTAGATTTTCCCGGGGCTGCTGTAACAAATTACTATAAACCACATGTCTTAAAACAACAGAAATTTACTGTTTCACACTTCTGGAGCCTGGAAGTCTGGAGTCAAGCTGTAGGCCCGGCTATGCTCCCTATGAAAGATCTAGAAAATTATTCTTCCTTGCTTCTTTCTAGCTTTTGGTATTTTCTGGAACTCATTGGTTTTCCTTATCTTGCAGCTGTATCACTCCAATCTCTGCTTTCATTATCACGGGGCCTTCTCTCCTCTGTGTCTGTGTATCCAAACTTCCCTGCTCTTATAAGGACAACAGCCATTGGGTTAGGGCCCACAGTAATCCCATATGACCATATCTTAACTTGAGACCTTATTTCCAAATAAGGACACTGTCACAGGTACTGGGCATTAGAGATTTAATATATAATTGGGGGGACACAAACCCACAATAGGGCTGAACAGATGTGAGCAGCAGGAAGACAGAATCAGCGAATTTGAAGACAGGTTAATTGAGTTCCAGTCTGATGAACAGTAAGTTAAAATAAGGGGGGGGATAGGGATGAAAAATGAACAGAGCCTAATGAGACCTGGGTAATACTATCAAGCATACCAACACGTGCATAAAGAAGAGTCCCAAAAAGGCACGAGAGAGAGAAAGGGAGGCCATGTGAAGTAACAGCCAAAATCTCACCAAATTTGATGGAAAACACAATCAATATTCAAGCAGTTCGATGACCATCAAATTGAATAAGCTCACATCACACTAAAATGGTTCAAGGTCAAAGACAAAGAGAGAATCATGAAAGCAACAAGAAAGAAGTGACTAATCACAGGCAAAGGCTCCCCACTAAGTTTAAGGGCCGACTTTCATTAAAAATCATGGAGAACAGAAGGCAGTGGGATGACGTAGTAAAAGTGCTAAAAAAGGAAATTTCCTGGCAGTCCAGTGGTTAGGACTCCACGCTTTCACCACAGAGGGGCCGGGTTCAATCCCTGGTTGGGGAACTGAGATCCCACAAGCTGTGCGCAGCGTGGCCAAAAAAAACACAAAGAAGTGCTGAAAGACATTGACTGTCAGCCAAGAATTCTCTAGTAGAGATGCCCTTCAGTAATGAAGGAGACATTAAGACATTCCCAGATAAATAAAACCTGAGAGACTCCATTGCTATCACCAGGCCTATAAGAAATATGGAGTCCTTTAGGCTGAAATGAAAAGACAACAGAGTAACGCAAATCTACATGAAGAAATTGTTACATATGTAAATATAAAAGAAAGTGTAAATGTAAGTACATAAGATGTATATAGTATAAACATATAAACAATGTACTATTTTCTTCTATCTGCTTAAAAAGGACACTCTAAGAATATAATAATCTACATTGCTGAACACACAACATATAAAATATGTAATTTATATGACAGTAACAGTATACAGAAGGGTACGTGGAACAGATCCACAGATGAGTAAAGTCTCTGTAAGTCACTGAAATTAATTTGGTATTAATCCAGATTAGAATGCTATAAATTAAGATGTTAATTGTCCCCAGGGAATTCACTAAGACTATAACTCAGAATCTATAGTAAAAGAAACAACATGGGAATTAAATTGGTACACTAGAAAATAACCAGCACAAAAGAAAGCAGCAATGGAGGAATATTAGAACAAAAAGACATAACTCATACAGAAAACAGATGGCAAAATGACAGATTTCAATGCTACCTGATTAGTGATTAAATTAAATGTATTCATACATGGTTTACACACTCCAATAGGCAGACATTGGCAGAATGGATGAAAAGCTATGATCTAGCTGTATGCTATCTACAGAGTTGCACTTTAAATTCAAGATACAAAGACATCTAAAGTAAAAAGGTGGGAAAACATATACCAAGCAAATATTAACCAAAAGAGAATTAGACTGGCTTTACTGTATAAGACAAATAAACATTATGGCATTTTTTTCTAGAGACAAGCAAGGACATTTTAGAGTGACAAAAGGGTCCATTTCTCAAGGAGGAAACATTATAAACATTTTGCACTTAACAAGATAGTTCCAAAATACATGAAGCAAACTGACAGAATTGAAAAGAGAAACAGACTCCTCAACAATAATAGTGAGAAACTTCAATACTCAACTTTCAATAGTGGAGAGAATCTGTTATTTCTTGGGATTCTCACATCAGCACTATGGGTTGGACAGAGTAGGAGCTGTGGCCCATATTCTATGGTTCAGGGCACTGAAATTTAGAGAGATTGAGTAACTTGCCCAGAGTCACAACACTGATGAGTGATGGGTCTAAGGCAGGGGAGGGAGTTGATTCCCTGGGGATAGAGATTCCTGAACACATGGACATGAGATCATGCCCTGGATACAAAAACCAAGAGCTCTCCTCACTCCCTTTCCCACATCCTCCTGCCCCAAGGATGCTGCAAGGAGACAGCTGGTACTCGGAGGAGGTGCCTGGCCCAAGAGAATGGCTCAAATCTGGACCCAACTCCTGGCTCTACGTTTCAATTCCTGACCCCCAATACAATGCCTTTCCCCCAAATGCAGACCCCCTGATGGACCAGGGTATCCAAATATGTGTGCATCTCCCCTCCCTTCCCCCTCAGCACTTGATTCTAGCAGCTGACTTGCAGTGAGACTTCCTGGTGGTCAGGTGACCACCCTGAATGACCAGTAGTCTACTTGACTCCCTAACTGACTCAGAACTCAGGACATTCCAAACCAACTGCCCACATGACAGTTGCACAGAGAATTAGCATCATCTTCAACTGATCAAACCTGGATGATGAGCAGTTAATATTCATGAGCTGGGAACAGGGTCTACTGGGCTGGTGTTTTGGTGGCTTAACAGATGAAGTTTACAGGCCCCCAAGGTCTCACTGACTAGAAACTGACCAATTGTCTGAGCAGCTTGGACTAAGGCCTGGCTAAGAGCGGGCAGTGGCTGCAAGGGCTCTGAGTGGGCGCCTTCCCTGCCCAATCCTCCCTCAGCCAGATCCAAGTTCTGCTGTACAAACTACAGCCATTACTCCTGAATCTACTTGCTGGTATTATTTCCACAGTACCTTCAATGGAGTGGTTAGTGGGGGTGATATTTGTGTCCCCACCCTGTTGTTTGGCCAGATGCTGATTCTGATGTGTCTGAACCACCGCTGCGGATGGCCAGCAGATTATCTTGATCGCAGATGATATTCTTGTGCATCCTGTGTTTGATTCCTTTATAATCTTCCTTTTCTTCTTGGTACCCGAGTCATGATCCTGGAAAACACAACAAAAACTGAGAGAACTATTGATATGTTGCTGGGAGAAGACCATGCAGAGGTGTCAATTCATTCCCAGGTCACACGTCTGTTCTCTTTGTTCACCAGCCTCCTAGGGGAGTCTAGGGGAGTCAAGCGAATCAAAGTTGGGCTTGGGAAGAGGGTGTTGCAATGTGGGGTGCACTTAAAATAGCCAATGGGCTGACTGCATGGGGACATGACTTTATTTAGTGAGATAATACAGAAAAGGAACACAGCACAGTGACCGACACAGTGGGGGCTGGTGCCTGATGGTCTGGATTCAAATCATACCAGAAGCCACATGAACCTGGGAAAGTTATGCAGACCCTCTGTCCTCAGTTCCTTGTTCTGTGATATGGAAATATTAATAGGGCCCACTTATTAGTATTACATGATAAAGCTTAATACAACAAATCAGGTAGACCCTGACGAAAAATGATGGGTACTTCATAAGTGCTACCTAAGTGTTCAAATATTAAATGTCTGGAAGAATAAGCAAGAAATGTGGTAGTGCTGCCTCCAGAGAGGGGACCTGGATGCCACAGGGCAGGGAAGTGGGGAAGGTTATGGGTGTGATGCTTTAGAGCTTGTGAAGAGTATCTGTTATCATCTCCTGTGATCCCCACATCAGCCCCGTGGGGAACACACGGCAGGTGCTGTGATCCATATTTTATGGTACATGGCACTAAAATGTTGAGATTTTAAGTGACTTTCCCGGAGTCGCAAAGCTGATGACAGATGGATGTGGGACAGGAATGTAGTTGGTTCCCTGGGACAGAAATCCCTGAACCCCTGAATCCTCTAGATGGTACCCTGGACTCCTGAGCCCAGGGCTCCCCTCCCTCCATCCCCCCAATCCTCCTGCCTGCTCCATGGTTGCTCCAAGGACAGGAGGGGTCTGAGCCAACAGGAGGGCCCATGCCTGACCCGCTGCCTCCCTTACATGTTGATCCCTGACCCCACAGCTCTTAAATATCCATGAAAGAAGGTCCCTTGAAGGATCAGGGGGTCCCATCTACGTCCCTCCTCCCTCAGCGTCTTCACACACTGGGTGAGCCTCCTAGTGGTCTGACCAGTGGTCGGCTTGTCTCCATGTGGCTCAGAGCCCCAGTCTCTCCAAGCCAGCTGCCCACATGGCACGTCTCTAACAAATTAGCTTTGTCTTCAACAACCAGCCCTGGATGCACAGTTAGTGCTGATTAATGAGGACAGTGGCCTGCTGGGTTGTGCTTGGTGGTTTAGTGGGTGAAGCTGGCGTGCCCCACTGTCGCCTGACTATTGATGTGAGCAACTGTCTGAGTAGCCTGGGCTACGGCCTGGCTGGGGAGGGGCCGTGGCTGCACTGGCTCTGAGGGCGCACCTTCCCTGCTCATCCTTCCTCATCAAAATCCAGCCCTTACAAACTCAACCATCCCTAGACCCTGCAGTGGCACAGGAGAGAGGCCCATGTCCTCCTAGAGGGACCCCTCCATAGCCACAGCCTAGAGACCCCATCACAGGACTGTCTCTGAGGATGACCCAGGCCCTCCTAATCTCTGTCACCAAATGTTCATTCCACTAACCCGATGGCATTGCCCCTTCTCTCCACGTTCCCAGGCAGCACCCAAACACCCAGTGATCCTGTCCACATCAACCACTGGAAATACCGCCACGAAATCCCAGTTTCCTTCCTTTCTGAAAACCTCTAGATTTAGACTGCTAATATTTGCTTTTGGATTTTGACATCGACATTCAGAAGTGTTTAGCCTGTAATTTCTCCTGTCCTGTAACATCTGCTGCTTGTATGACATCCATATTCTCCTGGTCCAGTGAAAGCAGTGTGGGTGTGTTCCCTCTGTATCTGTTCTCTGGAAGAGTGTGTAGGAGACGGGCATCATTTCTGTCTTAAATGTTTGATAGAAATCAGAGGCAGCCACCTGGGCCTGAAGTTTGTTTTGTGGGGAAAGTTTTTTGGATCTCTTTCTAATTGAAGTTTACTTGGTGTATTGTACAGGGCACAGATCTTAAGCGTAGAGCTTTATGGATTCTTGTAAATATAAACACATCTGTTACCAACACCCAGTTCAATATACAGGACGTCCCCAGCACCCTGGTAGCCCCCTGTAGAAGGGGAGAAGAATAAGTGCTAACTTATTCGGTTATAAGAATGAAATCAGTTACTCCATGTATATTCCAAGTGCAGTGATTTACACACAAATAACTCAAAATGAGTGTGGCAGCACAATCAGAAAGTAGTGGAGGGCGCTGGAGGGCTGGGAGAATCCAGTCCCTTTGGGATTTCCGCTGTGGAGGTCTGGAGCCAGAGTAAGGAAGCTGAGAGGAGCTTCTCAGGAGCATCTGGGCTTTTACAGAGGGAAAAACTACTGCTCCCCAGAGTGGAGCGCCCATTGTAATTCACTGAGCCCTCCCTTTGCGGAGGGTGCTTTTCTATACTTGTGTGTCATTTTACATAGAAGTGTTTAAAAAAAAAAACCGAGGAGGAGATCAATTTTGCTTGATGTAAAAGCCTCCAGTGTTAAAAATAAAACATATATCTAAAATTAATGCTAAATATGTACAGCTCCGACAGGAAGTAACCGGCACTCACGAGCTGACTCAGGAGCGGAGGGGGAGCAGAGAGGCGGCCGTCCTTCCTTGGCCTCGTGTCTCATTTAAGCTGCCAGACGCTGCACAAGCTCCATCCCCTCTGAGTCTCAGGCTGAGGCCTCCAGGTCACGGTCTTCACAGGTGTCAGACCAGAACCTGCCACACAAAGGCAGGGACTGGAGTCAGTGGGGAGGTGGGCTTCCTGGGGTCGGTGTGTGGGACCCAGGGGCTACTCCGACCCTGCAAGTGACTTTGGGCCCTGACATCCCCAGGGCTCACATCCCCAGGGCACTGGGGCCTGTTTGCTGCTGTTTGCCAAGTGTGTTCTGGTAGCAGAGAGACCTGTCCTCTATGGGGCGATTTAACCTGGGCATTTGGCCGGGCGGCGTTCAATTGACTGGTCCCCTGAACAGTGAAATTGATGCAGAGGAAAGGGGAGGCTCTGGGGCTCCAGGGTGAAAAGTGTGGGCGCTGTGAGGAGTGGGAGGTCTGATGACACAGGTGGGAGTAGTGACCCTCTCCCTCCAGCCCTACTCAACCCGACCCATCAGGAGACCTGCACAGTGGAAATGAACAATTAATTAAGTCACATTTTACCCCCAATAATTTTTTTCCTAACATCCCCACCAAGCCTTGCTTGCTTCTTTCACTTTAGAAAAAGATTATTCAGTGGTAATAAAAAAATAAGGTTTATGGCCTAAGTACTCCAATGTGAAAAGGTTATAGAAAACACTGCTATGTAAAATATAATGAGGGCTTCCCTCATGGTGCAGTGGTTAAGAATCTGCCTGCCAATGCAGGGGACACAGGTTCGAGCCCTGGTCTGGGAAGATCCCACATGCTGCGGAGCAACTAGGCCCATGTGCCACAACTACTGAGCCTGTGCTCTAGAGCCTGCGAGCCACAACTACCAAGCCCACGTGCCACAACTACCGAAGCCTGTGTGCCTAGAGCCCAAGCTCCGCAACGAGAAGCCACCGCAATGAGAAGGCTGCACACCGCAACGAAGAGTAGCCCCCGCTCACCACAACTAGAGAAAGCTGGCACGCAGCAATGAAGACCCAACGCAGCCAATAAATAAATAAATAGATAACTTTATTTAAAAAAAATAATAAAATAAAATATAATGAAATAGGGACTTCCCTGGTGGGCCAATGGCTAAGACTCCGTGCTCCCAATGCAGGGGGCCCAGGTTCGATCCCTGGTCAGGGAACTAGATCACACATGCCCCAACTAAGAGCTTGTATGCCACAACTAGGAGTCCACATGCACAACTAAAGATCCCATGTGCTGCAACTAAAGATCCCACATGCCACAACCAAGACCTGATACAGCCAAATAAATATTTAAAAAATAAATAAAAAATGAAATATAATCAAATATATATTTTTTTTACTTATTTACAAATTTGGAAATTAAAGAAACATAAGCGATTTATAATTCTGCCCCCTTACCCTATCCCAAATGAGCATGGCATTGAGTTTCCTTCCACTTTTGTCTGCCTGTTTTGTTCTTATATACATATGACAAATCTACAGAACCTCAGCCTGAGAAACGTTGCCATGAGGTGACTCGGGCCCTCCGCAGGGCTCTGTAGAGGCTGAGGGGCCCCCAGGGGTTGGCTCCCTCCCAGCTGGGTGTGGATCCTGCAGAGTCCCCTACTCGATCCTGAGACTACTACGGGCAGACAGGGCTCTAAGCTGGCCCACTTGAGCTGTCCTGATTGCATGAGAAGGCGTCCCAGGTGCCTCTGTCCTTCTCACCCTTTTCCTAGGAGGCCTGAGGGAGGGGGAGGGTCAGGGCCTCACCATGCTATCTCATCATATCCAATGTTAGCAGATCTAGCATTCAGCCGCTGAGTGGGGGATGCCCCCTGTTGATGTTAAGAGGGTTGGTGGAGCAGAGCTGGGTCCCGCACTACCAAGATATTAAATAAATCCTGGCAGACTCTTACAAACGTGTATGATGTGAACAACGCAGCCTGGAGTCAGGCACAGGTGGCCTTACAGTAACCTACAGGCCTCCCCTCCAAATGGAGGAGCCATTGGAGGGTTTGGCCCAGCAACCTTAAAACGTTATGTGGAGTGGGTTATCGCTTCCAGGAAAGATGTTCTCAGGGCACCCTTCATTTGTCTGCATAGATTTTTACCATCCTCTTGTCTCCCCTGCATGCAATACTGGCCACCCCAGTGTGCTCCTCAGTTTTGCTGGTTCTACCAAAGTGCCAGAAAGAAAGTTAGGAAGCGATGGAACCCATGTGCCCTTATTTGCCTCCCCTCCACAGTTTACTTGTTTCATGCTCCCATTTCCTCTTATTCTTCCACTTTATCTCCTTCCTTCATTCTAATAGAGTAGGAGAGAATTTCTTGACAGCTGGAGAGAAAACAATGGCACTTGTCAGAGGCGCCCAGGGCAGGACTACACCCATTAGTGGCAGTGGTGGGAGGGGGCAGCGCAGAGCCAGACTTCACAGGTGGGGCTGGGGGGGCTCCAGCAGGGTGGGCCCAGTCCTTCTGACTCCGACCTGCCTCCTGCCCCAGGGAGGGGGGCACTCAGGGCTGCTCAACACGATTCAGTGATACAGACAGCGTGGTAGGCGGGCACTCTGGAGCCAGGGCAATGCTAAGAAAGTGGAGGAGGACGGCTGCAGAGGATTTTATAGAAGATCCCAGGACCTCAAGTGCCTGGATGAGAACAGGTCCTTCTGGATGAGAATCATTAAAAAGAGGGAAGGAGGGAACGGGGAAGAGCTACACAGAGGAGCTTATGGATTAGAAAAAGAGAGAAAATGTAAAGGAGATGAAAGAGTAAGTAAGTTACATGCAGATTGTTGCCCTCCTGTTCAGAGTCTGCACTGTCAGCCAAGGAGTGTTTTAGTGCCCAAGGACAGCAATGATGCTGGGGGTGGGGGCATGTGAAAGGAGAGCTGAGAATCAGAGTCAAGGTCAGAACTTGGGGCCCCTTCTGTCCCCATCTCTCCTAGGGCCTGGATGGCTTCACCTCTGCAATGAGGGAGAGGGTCTAGGATCTCTAGGGCCCCTTTTCCAGCCCTCGAATTCTGTAACTATGACCAGGAAGCCACGCCTGTGTCCTCCTGTGCCTCCAACAGCCAGTCACATCGCCACGGCTTTCTGTGCATAACACTGCCCTCCTCCCAGCTCCCTCCTCTTCCTTACTTCTTCCCTTCCTTGTCAGCTTAAAGTCCCTTCTCCTTGACAACCTCCACCAACCATATTGTTCCCCAACATATGGGAACATTGCAGGAACAATTGTGGGTATCCTGCCACTCTCCCTAATCAACCAATGGATCGTTGAACCAATCCAACCAAATGCAGGAAGCACCTGTCATGGACCCAGGGTTTTGATGGGCCTCCTGGGAGAGAATGGCAGCCAATTCCACATACAACTTATCTGTCCTGTGCCTGAGGCGATGACCTTAGTTACTTGCTAGATACTTACTTCTCACAACAACCCTGTAAGTTTTTTAGCTCCTTAGAGGGGATGAACACAAGCTTAGAGGTAAAGTAACTTGTCCAAATTCTCTTGGTCTGCAAGTGATGCAACAAGGGTTCTCCAGCAGGAGGATATATGCCCACATGAGTAAACAGTACCTGCTAGATTTCCCCGGAGTCCTGGAAGGACTGGGGAGGAGGGGACCTGGGCCGGCCAGGGGGAAGGGCACAGGGTGGGCATGGCTGGGGTGTGGGGGAGCAGGGGCAGCGCTGCCTGGCTGCAGCAGTGGGTTCTGAGAGGAGAAGCGATCCCCTGGCCCTGCCTCCCAGACGCTCTGTCCTGGGGCAGGTCAGTCCCAGAGGACCAGGTCAGCAGGGCTATGAGGACAAGTGTGTGGGGCCAGCCCGGCAACCCTTCACAGCATCCTCGAGAATTCCTGCCATCCGTGGAGGGGCTCGAGGGGCAGCTGAACATGGGCCTCATTCCTGGTCCCAGGATTTGGGTTGTGGGTGAGGAGTGGAGGTGAGAAATGTGCTCCAGGGTGTGCTCCCCCCTCACCTCTCCAGGAGGACCCAGGAACCCATGCAGGAAGCTGGGAGGAGGTCATCTCTAACCTCCCCACCCCTGGGAGCGCCCTTAAACTAGGAGTAAACCTGAGGACAGGACGTGAAGGTGCTGCCATAAGACCTGAATGTGCAAAGGGAGAGTCTGCTTCTCACCCAGCACCGGGGTCACACACGAAGAACTGTGTCTCCAGGTTCAAGTGTTCATGAGGGAGTCCAGTCCCACCAGATGGCCTCATCCCAGCTCAACCCCCAAACCCCAACCCAGTAGCACTTGTGCTTTATTCCCAAGAGATGCCAACCAAACGTAAGCAAAGGTTCTGGTGTTTGGCAGTGGCAAAGGCAGCAAGAACTGGTCTCCTGGAAATGATTATCTTAAATAACAAAGCCAGAAAAGGTGATTACAAACATAGCACCCTCAAAGCCCACAGACGTAATACCTCTTCCTATTAGGTCATTAAAATACAGACAACATGGGACTTCCCTGGTGACGCAGTGGTTAAGAATCCACCTTCCAATGCAGGGGACACGGGTTCGAGCCCTGGCCCGGGAAGATCCCACATGCCGCGGTGCAACTAAGTCCATGCACCACAACTACTAAGCCTGCGCTCTAGAGCCCACGAGCCACAACTACTGAAGCCCGTGCACCCAGAGCCCATGCTCTGCAACAAGAGAAGCCACTGCAATGAGAAGTCCGCGCACCGCAACAAAGAGTAGCCCCGCTTGCTCAAACTAGAGAAAGCCTGCACACAGCAATGAAGACCCAATGCAGCCAAAAATAAAATGCAGCCAAAAATTAATTAATTAATTAACTTTAAAAAATACGGAAAACACAAAACAAGCCTCCATGTTTCCTCTTCTTTCTGATTTTACACCTTTCTTCCTCAGCCTACTAAAGCAGCTGAGCCTTGTTCCCTACCTGGAAAGTCTTCATCCTTGCTGCTTGAGTCATATATGCTCTCCTCAAGCCATTCTTTAGAAACACAAACTTGAGCAATAAGGTTGTTAGAGAGAGTAGCTCACTCCTTCCTTCTACTCCAGTGGAGGCCATGCTGGCTCACTCAGCATCACCCAGCTCTTTCCTCTGGGTTCTCAGCCTTCCCTGGGCTCCCTGGAGCCAGAGCCCTTCACCAAGATTATAGCTGCAAATCTTCTAATGAGAGAGAGGATCCCTCTTCAACTTCTCACTACCCCAATTCCCACCGGATAAGTACCACTGTCACCTGCAAATTTATCAACCTGAAATTCCACCTGTGATGGAAACACTTTGAATTAGATGAGTTCAGCCAACAGACCTGTGCCCAGATCAGGTCAGCTGCACAAGACGGTGTCCTGTGAGGATGGAAATGTTCTCTCTGCCTTGTTGAATATAGTGGCTGCTAGCACATAACTCTATAAGGCACTTGAAACATGGCTGGTGTGATGGATGGACTGAATGTTCATTTTATTTATAATTAATTAAGTAGTTAGTTATAAACAGGCAAATCTGGCAAGGGAACACCACACTGGATGTCACAGCTATAGAATCCAAAGATGAGGAAGACATAGTCTCCCCCGCTCCGCCTTGTTCCTTGTAAGTATAGTTTGCTGGTCTTATCTGACAATGCATTTGTAGGTCCTTCCTGGACTCACGCACACGTGTCAGGCATTAAGTGAGGCCCTGGGGACACAGCCAGTAAGGTCAACACCCAGGTCCTAGAGGATTCCCAGCAGGGGGCCCACCTGTCAGCAGAGATGAAGAGCAAGGCCGGGCACACCTGTGCTGATGTAATCAGAACAGCAGGGTCAGGGGTGAGGGAGGGATGCTTCAGGAGCCCACCCGTCTCATTCCTGATCTGGATTAGAACCTGGGCAGGCCCCTGGCTTGGTGTGGACCCAGCAGGCCTGGACAAGCTGAGGAGGGACCCTTTCCACCCCTGAACTGGATCCCAGTCCAGGGTGGGGGGATGTACATTAGACATTTATGGGGCCTAAGAAGGGTTGTCCAAGGCTGACCACTGGGGTGAGAATTGATGAGGAAGATACAGGCAGTGCCCTTGCAGTGGTCACCTACGTCCAAGGTTCCTGTCCCCACGAGTGGGAGGACACAGAGTTTGGGCCTGAGAATTCCAAGACGATTTCGAAGAAACTCTCAAATTGATGCCTCTCAGTCATAGAGAAGAGTAGCAAGGACCACCTCGACTCTGGGAACATCCCTCATGTCTTTGCTGAGCTTGCCCGGTGCTAGTGCCTGTGCCCCTCCCCACCTCCACTGCACCTGGAGTGCTCTACAGCTGCCTGGCCACATGCTGTGAGCTCTCTTCAGTTTAAATGCTTTTCTGGGCCGGAAAATCCTTGGTTAATATTGTCTAGAAAAGGAGTAGCAGTCATGCAACCTCTAGAAGCTGATGAAAAGTAAAAACTGGTCCCTGTCCCAGCATGAGGGAGAAGAGGTCTCAGAGCCTCCTGTCTCTGGCCGGACCCTGTAGTCCATTCCTGCTGACCCATGTCAGACCTGACTCCTCTTCTCTGCCTCTCACCAACTGCCATGATGCAAAGTGCCGGGTATGTTCCAGTTGATGGAGAAGACAACAGAATAGGAAGGAAGCTCCTCTCTGCAGAAAATAAGGTGGATGTCCCTGTTGTTCTCACTGCAGCCACTGCACCTCATCCTCCCTCATCCCCACATGGAAGGAGCACAGAGGTACAGATGGCCATGGCTGGACACAGGTGGTGACGCTGTACTGATTTTTCCCATCTGAAGACTTTGGAATCTATCACCCCTCTTCCTTCCCATGGCCTGGGTACTCTTGTTTCCTTCTTGTGTCCCTCCATATCTTTTCCCTCTCAAGGTCCTGCCCAAGGTTCTGGGCCCTGATGTCTCCTATGGGCAGCTGCTCTTGGTATCTCTCGCTGTAATCTTTAATCACACATGGCCAGGGTCCCCTTAAGCACCCCTGGGAATCTGTGATCTAGAGATGAAGGATTTCTAGGACAATCTTGTTATGAGAAACTTGCTTCTGGGGGGGAAAAATTGATGTTTTTAATCAACTAGTCTCCTTTTTTTATTTTGTGGGGAAAAATTTCAACACTCCTGTAAGACAATCAAATTCTATTAAAATGCCATGCATTTCACACAGGAGCCATGAAACTAAAGGATCCTCAAGTCAGACTCTGCCTCATTTTATATTTGCATTGACTTCAAACAACTCCCTTGACTTGTTACTTGCTAAGGCTTCAGAAGAAACCCAGACCCTATTTCCTCTGCCAGTTTTGACAGGGACATGAGTGGCGATGTTCCTGTCCCACTGCTGAGTTCCCCTCTCCCCACCTTGCAATGCATAACTTCCCCTTCAGCCTCCCAGGAAGGGAGCCCAGGGCCTACCCTGACGCTCAGTCCCTGAAGGAGATCTCTGTACAGTGTTTCGTGCCCAGCACACAGAAACCAGGGCTGGCATAAGTGATGGGAGACTGATTTCCCACATCAGAATGGCATTTCCTATTCTTGGCAACATTTTCTGGAGCAAAATACTAGACTTTAGTTGGTGAGAGTTGGAGTATAGGTTCTTCATTTATCCCTGGAGGATCCTCCTTTCTCAGATTCCTCCAGAACTGGGTGCGACATGTGGGTTCACCTGGGGCTCCTGCAACAGGAAGGAATGCTGCCCCAGCGCCCAGCTGAGATGGGGGAGGATTAATTCTGAAGCCTCTTGTAATAACAAAAAGAAGCTTTGGGAATGTGGAGAGGGACAGGAAGGAGGCATCCTTGAGAAAATACCCCTTTAATGTTAAAGTATCTGAAGGAGCAAGGGCTGGGATTCCTGCAATCTCAGGCCTGCTGAGCATCCCACACAAGGATTGGGAACAAGGATTAAAGTCATAATTGATATGCCAAACTCATAGGAGAAGTTTAGAGTCTGTCCCAAGAAGCAGAGGCACCAGAGAAAGTCTACAGGATTTGGAACTGAAGGGTTAATCTACAGGGCCTGGTTCCCTATTTGCTGGTCGTACAACTTTGCAGAATACCCCCACGTTCTCAAGCCTCCCACTTCTCATAAGTCAAATAAATACAGTTAGAGATTCTTTTCTTGTATTTGATCAATCAAAATGAGGAGAACGTAAAGGCCAACTCAGAGTGGAGATTTATTATTAAACGAATACTTAATGTCTCAGTAATAGTGATTCTGAAGCCACAGTTTTGTCCATTTAGAACTCTGTGAATGTTTTCCTGGATGGCAACAGTATTTTGTCCCAGTTTATTGAGGTATGCTTAGCATACAGTATACTGTACATACTGAAGGTTTGCAGTTTGATAAATTTGGACATACATCCTAGAGTATAATAAAGATGGTGTCTGGTCTCTGTCCCTGGCTCCTGGCACAAAGCTTCAAAAATCCTTGGAATTTCCTTCATGCTAAGATAGCCTTTGTTAGGCCAAAGAGGTGACTCATTTTGGATCTCTGGATGGCTTTAGGATGGGAGTGAAAGGCCAACTGCAGGATTAGATGGTTATAACTTCAAGCCAAAGTGACCTCCAGGGAGAGGGGAGGGGGCTGGAGACTGACTTCAGTCATTCGGCCAATGATTTGATTAATCGTGCCTACCTAATGAAACACCAGTAAAAACTCTGGACACCAGTACACACTGGAACCTCCAGGATGGTGAACACGTGGTGGGAGGAGGATGTGTTAGGACTCCACAGGGAGGGGACATGGAAGCTCTGCATCCAGAACGCTCTTAGACCTCACCTGTGTGTATCCTTTATAGTAAAACTGTAAGTGTAAGGATAGTGCTTCCCTTAGTTCTATGAATTGTTTCCAGGGAATTATTGAACCCCAGGGGTTGTGGGAACCCATAAATATATAGCCAGTCCATCAGAAGTGTAGGTGGCTAGGGATCCCCAAATTGCATCTGGTGTCTGATGGAAGGAGAGTCTTGTGGAGGACTTTGTCCTACCTTGTGGGATCTGATGCTAATTCTGGGTGGTAAGCATCAGACTCACATTAATGTATGCCCAGATTAGGGGGGGAAACACAGCATTTGGTGTCAGAAATGGGGGATCCACTACAAGGACCCTGACCCACTGAGACATGTGGTTTGTGAAGAGAAAGGATAAAAGGGTGGCGGGTGAGGATGTTTTGATTCCTGGGTGGCCACAAGGTCATTTACAGTATGGAAGAGCAGTTGTGCTGCAGTCCCTTACTCAAAAGTGAACAATAGAGTTTAGAGATGATGGACCCAGCTCCTGGGGTTTTGCCTCACTGGATGCATAAGAATTGTAAAATAACAAGAAAAAAGTTCAGTATGTAGTCCGCTGGTTACTGTTATCTGTAATAGCTACAGCTGAATTGAAAGAAAGTTCTGAGTCAGATCTTGGTGTTGACAAAGCTCAGATTTTGGACAGGGGAGAGGACCTCTGAGACCTCTGGTCATCAAAAAGGTAGTCTAGGTCGAGGATGGCAAAAAGAAGAAATTCCTGAAACCAGGAGGTAGAGTGTGCAGTTGTCTCATTTTGTGGATTGGTATTATCAGCTTCCTGAAAAACCTGTACTGAAATGGCACGTGAGACGATTAATGTGGGGGCTGTGTCTTTGGCTTTGAAGGCTGCACAGTGGAAGGGTGTGTTTGCTCTGATCCAGGACCCACATGTCACTATGGAACAATCACAGAAGGTTGTGCATGATTCAGACACACCAAAGGTTATTCCCAACAGCCTTGTGGGCTGGATAAAAGGCCCTGTGAAGTCTGTTTCCCCTGACAGGAAAGACTGTCTGACTCCCCCTATAAATGCCAACTAGTACATCTCAGATGAAGCAGCTGAAATGCTTTGCACACAAGCCATGCTACACTGGCTTTATGGAGATCAGGATTTTAATCCACAGAGTATGCCCCTTACCCAGGACATGGCACGTGCTGTGATTAAAGAGCCTCTTCTGCATGGACACGCCTTGTAACCTAACTGCTGCCAAATCAAACAGCACCCCAAAATGATTTGTGAGATTTTTCTGTCTCAGTTTTCCCCTTACGGGTCTTATAGATGCTAATTAAAAAATAGACTAATTAACTTTAAACAATGGCAAAAGGCAGAAGGGAGAGTCAAGGGACTCATTCCAGCAGAATGGAAATCTTTGCATGGTTTTTGAGGAATGGGATGAATAAAGCTGACCTTCATGGCATTGAAACAAAAGTCTTAATGGAGCACCATCAAAGGATGAGTGGACCAATGGGACATGGGTCCTCAAACATGTCTTTCCACTCTATTTATCCCAGTTTGGAGCAATTTTAAAAGTCAGGAGGCAAAGACTACAGTGAGAAACCCAACTGGGAGTCACCTGGGATGACAGTCAAGCAGACTCACCTAGATAAAGACTGACAAAGGGGCCAGTGTATCTTGGCTCATGGCTCTGCTGGGGACCCAAAGCCTTATGCACATGAGTGGGTGGGATGATTGGGGAGGGAGGAAGGGAAGTTTCTTGGGCTCCTTGACAAAAGAACTTCATGCACTGTGTAGCACCCAAATCTGTGCGTGAGACAGGACCTCAAAGAGCCCACAATTAAACTGAGAAAATAAAAGAAATGCATGATTTAATCGGATTAAGGTGGAAAGTTTGGATGAAAACTGGAATGTTTATGCAGGCTCTGTGTGAAGTGGCTGTGTCTGTGTTACCTGAACATATTATAGGGATGGATATTGGGTCTGACTGAGGAATGTTTCCCTTGCCTGGCATAAAACAGAAGGCACATAAGTCCACTCTTCAAGCAATACTAATTGCTAAATGGGAAGCAGTAAAAATGTCAGAACCTAGAGTATAAAATAGAAGCTTAAGTGTTGGTACAGACAAATTCTCGTTACAGTAAACCCATGTAAGAGTGTAGACTGGGGTTTATGGCAAAACCCTGTGTTCCCCTCCCAGTGACCACTGCTGGGATAACAGACTAGAGAATTTCCATAAGAGGAGCAATTATTATCTTGCTATCGGACATTAACTGACTCTGCCCTACAACTGAAGGATATAAAATAATCTTGAAACCTGAAATACCCATAATATCTTGGGTGATAGCAGAGGGACACTCTAATAGGGAGGGCAGTGCCCAGATGAGTTCCATAATAAAATGGAAATGGTTTGCACAGGAGCATGCTGTGAGGGGATTGCAAAGACTTGTTCAGTGTATTTGTGGGCAAGTACACTCATTTTCTCTAGGACTGACTTTGGAATCACATGAGGAGCTACTGATTCCATTGCCACTTGGGACAGTGCCCTATAAACAGCTCTTGACTGACCAAAAAAGAGCGGCTTAGCTTTTAGATGACAGTTCCAAGATGAGGAGATAGTTTCCTGTTTGGAAGACCATCACTCTGATCGAAGAAGGTAAAAATAAACTAGCTCCATGCCGCTAAATTGCATGCTGTTTGGGTTTTTACTGATGCATTGGGTGGTGACCAATAGCTTGGCCATATGGTCAGGCCAAAAGGCAATGGAAAACTGGCCTATGAGAAGGATGCCCAGATGGGGCATGGCCCTATGGAAATCACTATGGAAATCTGAAGACTGAATTCAAGTAGGATATGTCAATGCCCATCAGAAAAACCATTCTTCAGATTTGTAAGATGACTGGAATCGATGAGTTTGGATATACTAATGTGCTTGCCTGAGGTGGCCTCCTCGGTCCACGGACTGTAGTAATGGACTGAATCTGCATGCATTCCTCTTGCTCCCTCTGAGACACAAAATGCCAAGAACTGTTCTGTCTGTCGACAAGAGAGACACAGACTGCTGATGGCCGTGGAGTGGATTCCCCAGGGGGAAAGCTGGCAAGTGGATTACACTGGACTAATGCTGGGGCCCCAGGGGGCTATACCTAAGTCCTGACAGGAATAGATACTGACTATGGACTGGAGTGTATGTTATCAGGTGGTACATGCCAATGCTCACACTACAACAAAAGAGTCAGAACAGAAGGTCCTGCACCGAGCAACACAGTGCTCATCCCCAGAGTAATGGCTTGGTAGACGATTGGAATAGGCAACTAAAGCACTGATTTGTCTAAAACAGGGGGAGATAGAGGCATAACAGACGTGCTTATGTGCCCTCACAAGCGTTTGCTCACTCTCACCGTGACAGGCGCCAAAGGCATTTCCCCACTAGAAAGATCCTTCTGCTTTTTTGGTGGATCTGAGGGAGAGGGCATGGGAGAGGATGCTGCTTTGACTATGCAGTTCTTCCCACTGGGGGAAGATGATGGTATGATTATATATTTTTCTTTTCCTCACCCATCACCTCAACTTTCTTCCCCTACCTGATGTAAATAGTAGTCACAGGACTGGGCTGTAACTACAATCAGAAGCAGGCATGGGTCCTAGGCAAGAAATTGTAACTCTACTTTTACACGTTTATGTCAATTTTCCTAAGGGCCTGATTGAGTGAGTCCTGGTTTCACTCCCTCAAGCCAAAATGGGGTTAATGGTGCATGCTCTTATATTGCCCAGCGGTAGAAATAGCCCATTCATTCTGTACAAATGGAGAGAAGCAGAAATAATAGCCGAAGGTAAAGGAATGAATACATGGGTTATGCAGAGGGAAATCCAATGTTCTTCCAAAAAGGCTCTTAGCTCAATTATGCCAGATGCCTGAAAGGCTGAAGCCACATAGAGCTGAGACCACTCCTTCTTTTGGAACCTGACAATGTCAAACGGAAGCCTGCAAACCTGTGTGGCCCTGGCCCAGGAGACATTTGGTCATGTAATATGATGATGGGCTGGACTATTTATTCATAACGAAAAGGAACTCATTTTTCAGGTTGCATCTATAATATCGAGATGCGGTCTAACACCGGCATTGTTGGCAAGATTATAATACTGATAGTTAAATGTATTGGGAAATACATTTGAGTTAAAAACCTACTATCTGTACCCTACACTTGCTCCTCCAAATATTAGCTATATTCACATCAGTACTATTGCTGTATCTATTACATAAATGCTACTCCAAATGTAGATGCTCAGACAGGTATGATCATTCTGCTGTAAGGTAACCATGGTCAAAGACTAGGAGAGGGGAGGGCAGACAAAGATTGGCTTCAGTGTTTAAATCAATTATGCCTGCAGAGTGACACCCCAATAAAAATTATGGACACCGAAGCTCAGTGGTGTTTTTTGTTTGGGGAACAGACAGTTGTGCTGGGACGGTGACGTGCCTGACTCCACAGGGAGAGGGGATGGGAGCTCTGCTTCCAAGACCCCCTCAGGCCTCGCCCTATGTGTATCCTTTATACTAAAACTGTAATAACAAGTATAGCACTTTCTTGAGTTTTCTGAGTCATTTATAGTGAATTATCAAACCTGAGGGGGTCATGGGAACCCCTGAATTTATAGCCAGTCTTTTGGAAGTTTGGGTAGCCTGGGAACCCGCAAAATGTGGCTGGTATCTGAAGAAATGGCAGTCATATGGAGGACTTTGTCCTTAACTTGTGGGATCTGATAGTAACTCTTGATGGTTAGCGTCAGAATGACATTGCAGTACACCTAACACATATACCCATGAGGCAATGGCAATGGGATATTTTACTGAGAAAGCTGACACTTGCAATTTTGCTGTGTAAAAGGAATATAGGGGAAAGACACACACACACACACACACACACACACACACACACACAACTGCACCACACGAACTCACATACAGACACACCCCACCCCCTAGGACACAAACCTGTACCATCTAAAGGGATTACAGTGGCTTGCAGAAACACAGCCAAAGTTCTTTATCTAGAAAATTCACCTATAACCTCCTGTTTGACTAGATACCTAAGGGCTTGAGATTCTATAATTGTCAGAATCATAAAGACCTTTTAAATATTTTAAAAATTAAATGTAGAACTAAAAACATGGAAAGGAATCACAGATGATCAGAAATGTCCAGCCAGATTATTAAAGGAAACAACTGAACTACTAGAAGTGAAAAATACAGAAATTAAAATTAAAAACTCATTTAATGAGCTACAGCAGAAGATTAGAGATAGGTGAAGAAAGAAACATAGAAATGGACATTAGGTCTGACATATTTTCCCAATTTAGTATACAAAGAAATGGAACGCTCAAATAAAGAGGTAAAACAATATGAAACACAGAATGAGAAGCTTTCATCATCTTCCAACTTTATTCCAAGGAGAAAATGAAGAGAATGGGAGAAAGAAAACACTGGAAGTAATCACGGCCGAGCATTTCCTAGATGTGATAAAAATATGTGAATTCTCATCTTCAGAAAGCAGGATGAAAACCCTAGCACGTGAATAAATAAAAAATCCATGTAGAGCTACATTGCGGTGCATCTCAAGAAAAACAAACGGAGCAACGAGAAAGGGCTATTCTTATCCCATAAGAACAACCAGCAAAAGTACAAACAAAAGGAACTGAAATAACACTTTCATATGCTAAGATTCAAAAGAAGATCAGTGTAGAATTATAGACTTTTACTTGTATTCAAATAACAGTGAAAAGAAACGGTAAAGATGATTTTTCAGAGACAAATTGAGGTAGTGAAAGGGACAATGATCTCAGAATGAAAGTTTGAGATGTTGGGATATTCAGTGAACACTGGTGAGCAGAAATGAAGTACTCACCAAATGAAAGAATAGTATTTTCCAAATTGGGAGTTAAAAAAAAAAAGAAGCAAACTACTAGACAAAAGTAACATGTAGGGTGAGAAGGATGGCAATCAGATTTGAAGAGTTCTCATTTTGTTCAGAGTGAGGTAGGCACAAAGATTACTTTGCATTGTAAGCTAACTTTGTAGGTTAAAGTTTTAAGAGTAACTTTAAAATTACATAATAGTATTATGGTAAAAATTACAGTTAGTCAATCCAAAAGAAAAAAGAAAAGGAGAAAGGAAGCATCAAACCATCAGAACAAATAGCAAAAAACATAGTAAAATAAATACAAAGATATCAAAATTATAATAGAAATAAATATGAATATAAAAATATTCACTCATACTAAATTTAAATGGGCTTAACTTGAGAGTTAAAAAGCTTTTATCCAGATTAGATAAACCATACAAGACATGACTATATATAAGTACACATACATACTTTTTTTTTTTTTAAAGGGGCCTCTCACTGTTATGGCCTCTCCCGTTGCAGAGCACAGGCTCCGGACACGCAGGCTTAGCGGCCATGGCTCACGGGCCCAGCCGCTCTGCGGCATGTGGGATCCTCCCAGACCCGGGCACGAACCCGCGTCCCCTGCATCGGCAGGCGGACTCTCAACCACTGCGCCACCAGGGAAGCCCCCACATACATACTTTTGATTAAAATGTTGGGAAGTTATACTAGGCAAACATTAGCGAAAGAGAAAGATTATTGAAGGTACATGAATAAATAGCAAACTAAATATGGTTGGAGACCAAAAGCACTGTTTTGCCTTTAGAAAGTCAATATGTAATAATAAATTGTGTGATTCAAAAAAAAGAATCATAATTCTCAACTCCAACACCAACTAGCTTGGGCAACTCACTTTCTTTCTCTGGGCTTCATTTTCCAGCTACAACCCTTGGGGATAACAGCACCCGTAGCTCAGTGGTGGTGAATGAAGGGACATAGTGAGTCCCCTATAGTAAGTGAAGTAACGGACGGCTTGTGTGATGGAGAATGAGCTCTTTGGGGGCAGGGATGGCTCCTACTCTCCCACCCGCCCCTCGGGCCCCACTCAGTGCCAGGCACACAGTAGGTGCTCAGATGCCCGAAGGAACTGAATCTTGTTTCAGTTCTTTGTGCTGCAGCCCCAGAGAGCCAGCGCCAGCTCCTGAGCGCCCTCCCCTCCAGGCTGACTCTCCTGTGTTTTTCCATCCCATTTCTGATGAGGTGGAGACAGAGCACCAGCCCTGCCCTTGCCTCTGTGCTGAGCCTGGTGGAGGTGGGGTGGCAGCTGCTCCTCCAGGGCACACCTCCCAGTGGAGGCTGGGAAGGAGGGAGGAGGGAGGGAGAGAGGAAGTCCCTCCAGAGTTAGCCCTGCTTTCCCAGGGGCCCAAGGTCCTCAGACAGGAGAGTGAGGCTTCAAGCCCAGCACCACTACTCCTAGCTGTGTGACTGTACAATGGGGCTGTTGATGACACTGGCAGCCCCTTAGGGTTGTGGGGAAGGTGGTGAAGTGTGGAGCATACCGTTGGCACTCCATAAATGCACCAGGCACTGCTGTCTCTCATTTTTTACAGTACAGCTCTTGTCTTCCACAGGTGGAGAAACTGAGATCCAGAGAGGGATGTCACTGAGCCTATATCTTGCTGGTTCCAGCGTTGGCCTTAGCCATTCTCCCTGGGCAACCCCAAATAACCAGCAGGGCTGGGCCTCTGGGTAGACCAGGCAGGGGTCTCCTGGGCTGAGGGAGTGGGGAGGGTGTGGCGTGGAGGAGAGCATCAACAGTAATACCGCCTTGCTAAGGGCCTTACTTGTATTCTCATTAAATCCTCAAAAAGCTATGAAAGCGGTGTTACTGTCATCTTCATTTTACAGATGAGGAAATTGAGGCTCAGAGAGGTGAAGTCACTTGCTCAAATCACACAGTGGTGGGAAGAAGGGTCTTAACCCCAGCCCCAGACCTATTTGTTGAATGAAGGAAGGGACAGTAGATGATTCGGGGACATACAGTGAATTCTTGGTTTGAGGGAGTTCAGCCTGCCTCCCCCAACCTGAAATGGTGAAGGGCTACAATGCCAGCATCTTCTGGGCTTCTGGCTCTTTTGAAGCTCTCAGAGCTCCAGAAGAGGACAGCCCTAACCTCACCCCACTCCCCATGCCCACATCTAGTTGGCAGAAGCCTCCCCTGCACAAGCTCAGCCCCAAGGAGCAGCAGCAGGGCAGCATTTAGAACTGCAGGGGGCCACACCCACACGGCACCCGCCCAACCAACCTCTGCTCTGTGCAACCAGGCAACATTCAGAGGCCCATCAGTCTTTCTCCCCAGGACTGCTCCAGCTCCAGCCATGGACCTGGAGCCTTAGCACCTGGTCCCATTGTATATGTTGTCTCCTCCAAGCCTGGCACCTCCCCCTACCCCCCAGTCTCCTACAGCCCTCTAGGCTCCAGGAGGAGGGTCCTGGCTGTGGGCCCCATGTGCCTGCAGGTCTCCAGGTGCACTGTTTCCAGTGCACCCTCAAGGAGACACAGGGAGGTGTCTCAGCCTCTGATTCCCCAAGTGGGAAGGCCAGTCCCAAAGTCTCATAGGAAGAAGGCAGAATCTCCCACCTGAAAAGATATTCACAGTAAGCCTCCAGGAGGTGCTGTGACCCCATTT
The DNA here is from genome assembly GCF_949987515.2 of Delphinus delphis. Classification (NCBI taxonomy): domain Eukaryota; kingdom Metazoa; phylum Chordata; class Mammalia; order Artiodactyla; family Delphinidae; genus Delphinus; species Delphinus delphis. The sequence goes on along the minus strand of NC_082695.1, from coordinate 18,685,864 downwards.
TATGTGAAAACTGAGAGTCAAGAGTGAGTGGATGAGAGTTTTGGAAATGAAAACTGGAGTCTCCCACCCCCTGTGTTATCAGTAACTGGCCCTGCTTCATGGGGCTGGGGATGTCAGAAGGGGCCTCACCCTGATGATGTAGTGGAAAGAGACTGAACTGTGGCTCCACGGTTTCAAGCAAACCTCACTTTCTTCAGTCTGTAAAATGGGAGGATAAGGTTTCTGTATCAGTTTTCTAGTGCTGTGTAACAAACCATCCCAAAGTGTTGTGATGGGGTCCTAAGTAGCATAAAAATAATAGCAATTATTTGTTCACAGTAGGAACTCAAAACGTGTTACATTAACAATTCTCATTTTATAGATGAGGATCAGAGAAGTTGAATAACTTACCCAGGGTCACACAGCTAATTAGTGGAAGAGCTGGAATTTGCACCCAGGGCTATCTGATTCCCAAGCTCATGTTCACGACTGCTATCCTCTGCAGCTGTGCCAGAGTGTGTTATTCAGTTCCAACATTAATAGGGATTAAAAATTTACAGTACTTATTCTGGGTTGCAAGCCCTGTTTCTTCCTTCTGACCCTTTCCCTCATTGTTCTCAGACAATGAGAATGTCTGGCCACATTTCAAAGAAGCCAGTTGACTGGTCTGCTTTTCATCTATATCCCAGGGTCAAGGGAAGTTGATCCAGGCACACAGTAGAAACCAGGGGTAATTAGTCTGAATAAGTCACCCACCCATACCTGCAAAGACTGAGTAAATAAACTCGACTTCCACTCTCTCCAGGCTGTAATGAGGAACTCCAACCCCCTTCTGGCGGGACAGGGGTATGGTGGTGCCAGAGAAGGCTGAGTATGGAGTCAGGACTTTCATCCCTGCCAGGTGATGAGGAAGTCCTCCACTCTTCAGTGTCAGTGGATTTTGGAGAGAGCCTGGACTTCCAACAACACCCAGCCGTAAAGAGGTGGCCTCCCTCTCCCCGCTGAGGTGATGTCAGAGGAGGATTTTACCACCACTCAGTGTTACTGAGGCCACCCTCCCTACCCTTGATGTCAGTGAGGTCACATGGGGAGCACTAATGAGGCACTCATACCCCTCCCTCCCACCGATGTATCACTGGAGCCCTAGTGGGGAGCTGGAACTCCACTCTCCTGGCCCATCCTGACCAGCAGTAAGGAGAACCTCAGCCCTCGAGGGTTAATGGAGGCCAACTGGGAGACCTGGATTCCACACTCAACTGGCAGTAATGAGGCAAGACCCTCTTCCCCTTGAACAGGGTCAGAAAATCCAGCTAAAACAGAACATTTAAATAAGATCCAGAGTCTCATCATACTCATAATGTCCAGGTTTCAATAGATAATTACTCATCACATCAAGAACTAGGAAGATTTCAAACGGACTGAACAAAGACAGTCAGTAGATGCCCACACTGATGTGACAGAGGTGGTGAAGTATCTGACAAGGATTTTAAAGCAGCCATTGTAAAAATCCTCAAATTAGCAATTAAGAATATACTTGAAATCATGGGCTTCCCTGGTGATGCAGTGGTTGAGAGTCCGCCTGCCGATGCAGGGGACACGGGTTCGTGCCCCGGTCCGGGAAGATCCCACATGCCGCGAAGCGGCTGGGCCCGTGAGCCATGGCCGCTGAGCCTGCGCGTCCGGAGCCTGTGCTCCGCAACGGGAGAGGCCACAACAGTGAGAGGCCCGCGTACCGCAAAAAAGAAAGAAAAAAAAAAACACCCCAATTTTAATATTGGTAAAAGACGTGAAGGGTCATTTCACCAAAGAGGAATTTACAGAGAAAAAATAATTTTTGACATTCATTAGCCATCAGGGATGAAAACCACAATGAGATACCACTATATATCTATCAGAATGGCTAAAATAAAAAACAGTGACAACACCAAATTTTGCTGAGGTCGGAGAGGATCTGGATCACTCATAGATTGCTGGCAGAATGTAAAATGGTACAGCCACTCCAGGAAACATTTGGGCAGTTTTTACCGGTAAACTAAACATGCCCCAGCAATTGTGCATCTCTTTTTTTTCCCAGAAACATGAACACTTATGTTTACACAGAAACCTTGTACATGGATGTTTATAGCAGCTATATTCATAATAGCTAAAAACTAGAAAGAACCCAGATGTCCTTCAGTGGGTGAAAGGCTAAACTGACTGCAGAACGTCCATACTACCGAATAGTATTTAGCCATAAAGAGGAACAGACTATTTACCTAACATCTTGGATGAACCTTCAGAGAATTACGTGAGTGGAAAAAGCCAATCTCCAAAGGACTGTATGGTGTATTTACACAACATTCTTGCAGCTACAGAGAAAAAAAAGTAGTGGAATCCAGGGGTTAAGGAGAGGCTGCATGAGAAGGGAAGAGGATGTGGGAGTTAAAGGGATATGAGGGACCCTTGTAGTCATGGATCAATTCTGTACCCTGACTGGACCAATGTCAATATCCAGGTTGTGACACTGTACTATTGTTTTGCAAGATGTTACCATTAGGGGAAACTGGGTCAAAGATCCATGGGATCTCTTTGTATTATTTCTCACAACTGCGTGGGAATCGACAGTGATCTCAAAATAAAAACTTTGATTACAAAAAAATGAGGCATCTCATTCGCAGCGGGATCATTCGGTACCTTTCCAGCCCCCTATTTTCCAGGAAGAAGCACCCCCATTGCAGTGAGACTCCAAGATAAGGACTAATTGACTCACCTTCCAGGGTCCAGGACTGTTGAGGAGATTTCAGGTGATTACGGAAATAAAGCACTCAACATAGCATCTGGCGCATATAAGTAGAGCTGAATGTTAGCCATAAAGGGCAAAGTCTGGCTGGGGAAAGCCTGCTGGGACTCCATTTGGGCCCAACCTTCCTCCTTGGCACATCTGCTTCCCTCAGAGTGACAAGAGGCGGCGCAAAATGGCGCGGGTCTTGGTGTAGGAATTGGCCTTCTCTCCGGCATGCGGGAGGGGCGGGGCGGGGGCGGGGGCGGGCCCCGCGGGGCCCGCCCCAGTCCATCCCCAGTCAGGAGGTCCTGGTTGGACACGGTGTTGAGGGGGCGGGGCCTCAGCGCAGGGCGCGGCCTGCATTGCCCGCGCTTTTTCGTCCAGGCCTTCAGCAGGGAGGAGGCAGACGTATCGCTTTAAAGTAGCCCACCTATATAGTCTGTCATACAGAGTGAAGTAAGTCAGAAAGAGAAAAACAAATACGGTATGCTAACACATATATATGGAATCTAAAAAAGAAAAAAACGGTTCTGAAGAGCCTAGGGGCAGGGCAGGAATAAAGATGCAGACGTAGAGAATGGACTTGAGGACACGGGGAGGGGAAAGGCAACCTTCCCTTTTCTAGTCTATATAATCTGCAACTGTAGCACAATAAAATTTGCCCTGCAACCATCAGTTGTCTTGGTCATTCTGACACCATTCGTCGGTGAACACTCAGAAAAGAAACTTCTGAAAATGTAATTTAAAAGTATTCAATATTGTTTAAAAATGTAACACAATTTGGAAATTTTATTTCTTAAATAACATTATCAAAATAATATGTACATAATATAAAAGACTAAAAAAGGTCAATTTGAGCTCTTGGTAAAACAAAGCAAACGTTATCCACAGTGAATTTTAAGCGATGATGCCATCAATATTTCCATCATTCACAAAATTAATTATAGTAGTAACCAACATCTAAAAAATTGGCACACCTGCTGTCTGATGCTCCTGCCCCCAGGTGTCGACCTCACAGCCCACCCACTGCCTGGATCACCCCTGGCTCCGTGCAGGTGGGACCTGGTAGCGCCTCACCCTCTGGCATCCCATCAACCCTCCACTGGCTGCCTCAGAATCGTGGACGCTCACCCACAGTTCCCACGTGTCCTGAGCTGATTCTCTGAAGGTTCCACCCTCTGCTTCCATCACCGGAGTTGGCGTCTCCTTGGTTACACTGCTGCCTTGCTGGACCTCTGCTGGGGACTGTGCTCTTTCAGCATCTTGCTTAGGGCCATACATGGATTCACTGCAGGGACGCAATAGCTGCCGGGCCTACCCCGTCATTGCTCCAAGACTTCAGCTCCTTGCTCTCTGTTAACTTTCCCCAAAACCATGACTGTCTTCATCCTGGTCTCAGCACCCAGCCATCCCCGCCACGTAAGATGCTCATCAGCGCAGCTGCTGGGAGCACCGCAGGCAAATACCGTACATCCTTCCACAGGTCACAGAATACCGTCCTCGCGCCACCTCGTGGACATACTGTGCATTTGCCCATTAGTGCGGTCATCAGGGTCCACCTATTCCCTACAAGTTACATCTACAGAATTAATAAACACGGGACTTCCCTGGCGGTCCAGTGGTTAAGAGTCCACGCTCACAGTGCAGGAGCCGTGGGTTCGATCCCTGGTCAGGGAACTAAGATCCCCCATGCCGCGTAGTGGGAACAAAAGGTAAAAAACCAGCCTATGTTGTTTTCACTCTTCCAGCGACATCCACATGCCCTCCTTTCAGCCCAGAGATGAGTGTGTTTGGCTCCACAAAAACTGAAAGCCCAGCTCACTGGTTGCATGCTGTATAAACTTGTTCTGATATTGAGATAAATTATTTCCACTGTCTTTTGTTTTTACACTTGAAATTTAGCCCCCACCTCACAGAACACGTGTCACAGTTTTCAGCTAGAGATGTGTCTTTTTCCGTTTTTCTTAATTAGATAATACAGGAGCGCTGGGCTCTGTCTTTACAATGACCAAAGAACCCAGCAAAAAGCAAACACCGGGCGATTACTTTCTAGATGCAATACAATTTAATCCAACCATTTAGAATTAACCTGGCCTCTTACAGACCATCTCCCCGAGTCTTTATTCCCATTGCTAAAACATTGAATCTGTAAGAGTCATCTAATCACGTGATTTCTTTTTGATATTAAAAAAATTTTTTTTTAAATTTTGTTGAAGTATAGTTGATTTACAATGTTGTGTTAATTTCTACTGTATGGAAAAGTGGTTCAGATATATATATATATATATATATTCTTTTCCATATTCTTTTCCTTTATGGTTTATCACACGATATTGCATATAGTTCCCTGTGCTATACAGTAGGACCTTGTTTATCCATCCTATGTATAATAGTTTGCATCTGCTAATCCCAAACTCCCAGTCCATCCCTCCTTTACCCCCCTACCCCTTGGCAACCACAAGTCTGTTCTCTGTGTCTGCTAATCACATGATAAATCATTATCAAATAGGACCAAAATTTGGTCTTACAAAAAATGTACACAAAGAAAGGAAAGATACTTAATTTATGATACATTTTTAGGTGGGGGAAAACAGTAAGATTATGTTCAGTTGTTTGTAATTTGAAAACAAAGCTGTTATTTCACAAATTAAGCACAATTTACTCAGTCAAATTAATCAGACCAGTTTCTTCCATGATATCTGGAGATTCATTGTTCCTCTTTACTTTGCTTAAGGCCTCACGTCCCACGTAGTATGGAAAATACTCTTCCATTTAGTTCCACATCCTCCTTCTGTCCATGGACACCTACTGGTGTCCAGCAATGGTACCTCTGTCCCCATATTGCCATCTGCAGAGATATCCCATCTCCCACAAACTACAAAGCATTGCTAAACAAAAATACAGAAGACACAAATAAATGGAAAGATATGCTGTGTTCACAGAGTGGAAGATTTTGTGATACATTATTTAAGAAGACTTTGCAGGTTTTGCTTCCAGTAAAATTGTGATCTGAACCTACAGAGGTCCTGCCTGACTCTGTCACATGAAGGTGCTGCAGACCAATGACCTGTCAGGACCACAAAGAAAACTGATTTGTTTACAAACAGGGAAAACAAAAGGCTGGAGTCAGGCCTTAGATTGCTCCTGCACTAGGAGTAGCAAAACGTGGAAACAGAAAAATGTGTTTGAACATTGCTAACTTACATGGTCTTAATTATCCTGAGAGCTGGGCACTTGGGGGCAGCGGAGGCAATGCCCTTAGCTGGACACGGGGCAGGTGGAGCAGAACATGGAAGATGAGCCTCTGAGTCCACAGGACCCAGAGACCCAGCACCCAGAGAGGCCTGGGGAGGGGGAGGGGGGAGTCTTCCATTAGTACGTGGGGCTCAGGCACATGCGAGGGAGTCCTGAGTGCAGCCGAGGGCAGTTTGTGTACCTCCCCTGCTGGGGACACAAGTACGTGCCAGTCACCTTCCTGGCTTTTCTGCCAGTATTGAAAACGTTCTCTTCCAAACATCCTTGTGACACTTTGTCATTTTTTCTTCCTCTCCACTAGGTGCCACTCTACACCCACCCAACACAACAGCCATTTCTTTTTTTTCTTCTTTTTTGTTAACATCTTTATTGGAGTATAATTGCTTTACATTGTTGTGTTAGTTTCTGCTGTATAACAAAGTGAATCAGCTATACATATACATATATCCCCATATCTCCTCCCTCTTGCGTCTCCCTCCCACCCTCCCTATCCCACCCCTCTAGGTGGTCACAAAGCACCAAGCTGATCTCCCTGTGCTATGCGGCTGCTTCCCACTAGCTATCTATTTTACATTTGGCAGTGTATATAAGTCCATGCCACTCTCTCACTTTGTCCCATCTTACCCTTCCCCCTCTCCGTGTCCTCAAGTCCATTCTCTACGTCTGCGTTTTTATTCCTGTCCTGCCACTAGGTTCTTCAAAACAATTTTTTTTGTTTTTAGATTCCATATATATGTGCTAGCATATGGTATTTCTTTTTCTCTTTCTAACTTACTTCACTCTGTATGACACACTCTAGGTCCATCCACCTCACTACAAATAACTCAATTTCATTTCCTTTTATGGCTGAGTAATATTCCATTGTATATGTATGCCACATCTTCTTTATCCATTCATCTGTCGATGGACACTTAGGTTGCTTCCATGTCCTGACTATTATAAATAGAGCTGCAATGAACATTGTGGTACATGACTCTTTTTGAATTATGGTTTTCTCAGGGTATATGCCTGAGAAACCCCTGAGTAGTGGGATTGCTGGGTCGTATGGTAGTTCTATTTTTAGTTTTATAAGGAAACTCCATACTGTTCTCCATAGTGGCTGTATCAATTTACACTCCCACCAACAGTGCAAGAGGGTTCCCTTTACTCCACACCCTCTCCAGCATTTATTGTTTCTAGATTTTTTGATGATGGCCATTCTGACTGGTGTGAGGTGATATCTCATTGTAGTTTTGATTTGCATTTCTCTAATGATTAGTGATGTTGAGCATTCTTTCATGTGTTTGTTGGCCACCTGTATGTCTTCTTTGGAGAAATGTCTATTTAGGTCTTCTGCCCATTTTTGGATTGGGTTGTTTGTTTTTTTGTTATTGAGCTGTATGAGCTGCTTGTAAATTTTGGAGATTAATCCTTTGTCAGTTGCTTCATTTGCGAATATTTTCTCCCATTCTGAGGGTTATCTTTTCGTCTTGTTTATAGTTTCCTTTGCTGTGCAAAAGCTTTTAAGTTTCATTAGGTCCCATTTGTTTATTTTTGTTTTTATTTCCATTTCTCTAGGAGGCGGCTCAAAAAGGATCTTGCTGTGATTTTTGCCATAGAGTGTTCTGCCTATGTTTTCCTCTAAGATTTTTATAGTGCCTGGCCTTACATTCAGGTCTTTAATCCACTGTGAGTTTATTTTTGTGTATGGTGCTAGGGAGTGTTCTAATTTCACTCTTTTACATGTAGCTGTCCAGTTTTCCCAGCACCACTTATTGAAGAGACTGTCTTTTCTCCATTGTATATTCTTGCCTCCTTTATCAAAATAAGGTGACCATAGGTACATGGGTTTATCTCTGGGCTTTCTATCCTATTCCATTGATCTATATTTCTGTTTTTGTGCCAGTACCATACTGTCTTGATGACTGTAGCTTTGTAGTATAGTCTGAAGTCAGAGAGCCTGATTTCTCCAGCTCCGTTTTTCTTTCTCAAGATTGCTTTGGCTATTCAGGGTCTTTTGTGTTTCCACACAAATTATGAAATTTTTTGTTCTAGTTCTGTGAAAAATGCCTTTGGTAGTTTGATAGGGATTGCATTGAATCTGTAGATTGCTTTGGGTAGTATATTCATTTTCACAATATTGATTCTTCCAATCCAAGAACATGGTGTACCTCTCCATCTATTTGTATCATCTTTAATTTCTTTCATCAGTGTCTTATAGTTTTCTGCATACAGGTCTTTGGTCTGCTTAGGTAGGTTTATTCCCAGGTATTTTATTCTTTTGTTGCAATGGTAAAATGGGAGTGTTTCCTTAACTTCTCTTTCAGATTTTTCATCACTAGTGTTTAGGACTGCAAGAGATTTCTCTGCATTAATTTTGTATCCTGCAACTTTACCAAATTCATTAATTAGCTCTAGTAGTTTTCTGGTAGCATCTTTAGGATTCTCTATGTATAGTATCATGTCATCTGCAAACAGTGATAGCTTTACTTCTTCTTTTCCGATTTGTATTCCTTTTATTTCTTTTTCTTCTCTGATTGCTGTGGCTAAAACTTCCAAAACTATGTTGAATAATAGCAGTGAGAGTGGGCAACCTTGTCTTGTTCCTGATCTTAGTGGAAATGGTTCAGTTTTTCACCATTGAGAACGATGTTGGCTGTGGGTTTGTCATATATGGCCTTTATTATGTTGAGGTAGGTTCCCTCTATGCCCATTTTCAGGAGAGTTTTTATCATAAATGGGTGTTGAATTTTGTCAAAAGCTTTTTCTGCATCTATTGAGATGATCATATAATTTTTATCCTTCAATTTGTTAATATGGTGTATCACATTGATTGGTTTGAGTATATTGAAGAATCTTTGCATTCCTGGGATAAACCCCACTTGATCATGGTGTATGATCCTTTTAATATGCTCTTGGATTCTGTTTGCTAGTATTTTGTTGAGGATTTTTGCATCTATTATCATCAGTAATATTGGCCTGTAGTTTTCTTTCATTGTGACATCTTTGTCTGGTTTTGGTATCAGGGTGATGGTGGCCTCGTAGAATGAGTTTGGGAGTGTTCCTCCCTCTGCTCTATTTTGGAAGAGTTTGAGAAGGATAGGTGTTAACTCTTCTCTAAATGTTTGATAGAATTCGCCTGTGAAGCCATCTGGTCCTGGGCTTTTGTTTGTTGGAAGATTTTTAATCACAGCCTCAATTTCAGTGCTTGTGATTGGTCTGTTTATATTTTCTATTTCTTCCTGGTTCAGTCTTAGAAGGTTGCGCTTTTCTAAGAATTTGTCCATTTCTTCCAGGTTGTTCATTTTATTGGCATATAGTTGCTTGTAGTAATCTCTCATGATCCTTTGTATTCTGCAGTGTCAGTTGTTACTTCTCCTTTTTCATTTCTAATTCTATTGATTTGAGTCTTCTTTTTTTTTTGATGAGTCTGGCTAATGGTTTTTTTTCTTGATGAGTCTGGCTAATGGTTTTTTTTCTTGATGAGTCTGGCTAATGGTTTATCAATTTTGTTTATCTTCTCAAAGAACCAGCTTTTAGTTTTATTGATCCTTGTTATTGTTTCCTTCATTCCTTTTTCATTTATTTCTGATCTGATCTTTATGATTTCTTTCCTTCTGCTAACTTTGTGGGTTTTTTGTTCTTCTTTCTCTAATTGCTTTAGGTGTAAGGTTAGGTTGTTTATTTGAGATGTTTCTTGTTTCTTGAGGTAGGATTGTATTGCTATAAACTTCCCTCTTAGAACTGCTTTTGCTGCATCCCATAGGTTTCGGGTCATCGTGTTTTCATTGTCATTTGTTTCTAGGTATTTTTTGATTTCCTCTTTGATTTCTTCAGTGATCTCTTGGTTATTAAGTAGTGTATTATTTAGCCTCCATGTGTTTGTATTTTTTACAGATTTTTTCCTGTAATTGATATCTAGTCTCATAGCATTGTGGTTGGAAAAGATACTTGATACGATTTCAATTTTCTTAAATTTACCAAGGCTTGATTTGTGATTCAGGATATGATCTATCCTGGAGAATGTTCCATGAGCACTTGAGAAGAAAATGTATTCTGTTGTTTTTGGATGGCATGTCCTATAAATATCAATTAATGTATAATTTAAAGCTTGTCTTTCCTTATTTATTTTCATTTTGGATGATCTGTCCATTGGTGACACTGGGGTGTTAAAGTCCCCTACTATGATTGTGTTACTGTCGATTTCCACTTTTATGGCTGTTAGCATTTGCCTTACATATTGAGGTGCTCCTATGTTGGATGCATAAATATTTACAATTGTTATATCTTCTTGGATTGATCCCTTGATCATTATGTAGTGTCCTTCTTTGTCTTTTGTAATAGTCTTTATTTTAAAGTCTATTTCCTATTAGAGAATGGACTTCAGGATATGGGGAGGGGGAAGGGTAAGCTGTGACAAAGTGAGAGAGTGGCATGGACATATATACACTACCAAACGTAAAATAGATAGCTAGTGGGAAGCAGCCGCATAGCACAGGGAGATCAGCTTGGTGCTTTGTGACCACCTAGAGGGGTGGGATAGGGAGGGTGGGAGGGAGGGAGACGCAAGAGGAAAGAGAGATGGGAACGTATGCCTATGTATAATTGACTCACCTTGTTATAAAGCAGAAACTAACACATCATTGTAAAGCAATTATACTCCAATAAGGATGTTAAAAAAAAATCTATTTTGTCTGATATGAGAATTGCTACTCCAGCTTTTTTTTGATTTCCATTTGCATGGAATATCTTTTTCCATCCCCTCACTATCAGTCTGTATGTGTCCCTAGGTCTGAAGTGGGTCTCTTGTAGGCAGAATATATACGGGTCTTGTTTTTGTATCTATTCAGCCAGTCTATGTCTTTTGGTTGGAGCATTTAATCCATTTACATTTAAGGTAATTATCGATATGTATGTTCCTATTACCATTTTCTTAATTGTTTTGGGTTTGTTATTGTAGGTCTTTTCCTGCTCTTGTGTTTCCTGCCTAGAGGAGTTCCTTTAGCATTTGTTGTAAAGCTGGTTTGGTGGTGCTGAATTCTCTTAGCTTTTGCTTGTCTGTAAAGGTTTTAATTTCTCCATCAAATCTGAATGAGACAACTGCTGGGTAGAGTAATCTTGGTTGTAGGTTTTTCCCTTTCATCAGTTTAAACATGTCCTGCCACCCCCTCCTGGCTTGCAGAGTTTCTGCTGAAAGATCAGCTGTTAACCTTATGGGGATGTCCTTGTATGTTATTTGTTGTTTTTGCCTTGCTGCTTTTAATATTTTTTCTTTGTATTTAATTTTTGCTAGTTTGATTAATATGTGTCTTGGTGTGTTTCTCCTTGGATTCATCCTGTATGGGACTCTGTACTTCCTGGACTTGATTAACTATTTCCTTTCCCATATTAGGGAAGTTTTCAACTATAATCTCTTCAAATATTTTCTCAGTCCCTTTCTTTTTCTCTTCTCCTTCTGAGACCCCTATAATTCAAATGTTGGTGTGTTTAATGTTGTCCCAGAGGTCTCTGAGACTGTCCTCAATTCTTTTCATTCTTTTTTCTTTATTCTGCTCTGCAGTAGTTATTTCCACTATTTTATCTTCCAGGTCACTTATCTGGTCTTCTGCCTCAGTTATTCTGCTATTGATTCCTTCTAGAGAATTTTTAATTTCATTTATTGTGTTGTTCATCATTGTTTGTTTGCTCTTTATTTCTTCTAGGTCCTTGTTAAATGTTTCTTGTATTTTCTCCATTCTATTTCCAAGATTCTGGATCATCTTTACTATCATTACTCTGAATTCTTTTTCAGGTAGACTGCCTATTTTCTCTTCATTTGTTTGGTCTGGTGGGTTTTTACCTTGCTCCTTCAACTGCTGTGTGTTTCTTTGTCTTCTCATTTTGCTTAACTTATTGTGTTTGGGGTCTCCTTTTTGCAGGCTGCAGGTTCATAGTTCCCATTGGTTTTGGTGTCTGTTCCCAGTGGCTAAGTTTGGTTCAGTGGGTTGTGTAGGCTTCCCGGTGGAGGGGGCCGGTGCCTGTGTTCTGGTGGATGAGGCTGGATCTTGTCTTTCTGGAGGGCAGGACCATGTCTGGTGGTGTGTTTTGGGGTGTCTGTGGCCTTATTATGATTTTAGGCAGCCTCTGTGCTAATGGGGGGGGGGTTGTGTTCCTGTCTTCCTAGTTGTTTGGCATAGGGTGTCCAGCACTGTAGCTTGCTGGTTGTTGCGTGGAGCTGGGTCTTAGCACTGGGATGGAGAGCTCTGGGAGAGCTTTCGTCGTTTGATATTACATGGAGCTGGGAGGTCTCTGGTGGGCCAAAGTCCTGCACTCGGCTCTCCCACCTCAGAGGCACAGGCCTGACACCCAGCTGGAGCACCAAGACCCTGTCAGCCACACGGCTTAGAAGAAAAGGGAGAAAAAAAGATAGAAAAATAAATAAAATAGTTATTAAAATAAAAAATAATTAAAAGTTAAAAAGTAATTAGAAAAAGAAAAAAAGAGCAACCAAACCAAAAAACAAATCCGCCAATGATAACAAGTGCTAAAAACTGTACTAAAAAACAAACAAAAAAAATGGACAGATAGAACCCTAGGACAGACGGTAAAACAAAGCTATACAGACAAAATCACACAAAGAAGCATACACATACACAGAAAAAGAGAAAAAGGAAAAATATATATATATCGTTGCTCCCAAAGTCCACCGCCTCAATTTGGGACGATTCGGTGTCTATTCAGGTATTCCACAGATGTAGGGTATATCGAGTTGATTGCGGAGATTTAATCCGCTGCTCCTGAGGCTGCTGGGAGACATTTCCCTCTCTCTTTGTTCTCACAGCTCCCGGGGCTCAGCTTTGGATTTGGCCCCGCCTCTGCACGTAGGTCGCGTGAGGGCGTGTTCCCGCTCAGACAGGGCGGGGTTAAAGGAGCAGCTGGTTAAGCGGCTCTGGCTCACTCAGGCCGGGGGGGAGTGAGGGTACGGAGTGCGGGGCGAGCCTGCGGCGGCAGAGGCCAGCGTGACGTTCCACCAGCCTGAGGTACGCCATGTGTTCTCCCGGGGAAGGTGTCCCTGGATCCCGGGACCCTGGCAGTGGCAGCTGCACAGGCTCCCGGGAGGGGAGGTGTGGAGAGCGACCTGTGCTTCCACACAGGCTTCTTGGTGGCGGCAGCAGCAGCCTTAGCGTCTCATGCCCGCCTCTGGGGTCCGCGCTGTTAGCCGCCGCTCGCGCCTGTCTCTGGAGCTCATTGAGGCGGTGCTCTGAGTCCCCTCTCCTCACACACTCCGTAACAATATTCTCCTGCCGCTTCGGCAGCTCGAGACGTTTTCCCGGACTCCCTCCCGGGTAGCTGTGGCGCACTAACCCCTTCAGGCTGTGTTCACGCAGCCGACCCCAGGCCTCTCCCTGGGGTCTGACCTCCGCAGCCCGCGCCTCAGCTCCCAGCCCCCACCTGCCCCGGCGGGTGAGCAGACAAGCCTCTCGGGCTGGTGAGTGCCGGTCGGCACCGATCCTCTGTGCGGGAATCTCCCCGCTTTGCTCCGCACCCCGGTGGCTGCGTTCTCCTCCGCGGCGCCGAAGCCCCCCCACCTCCGTACCCACCCCCTCCGCCCCGCCATCCCCTGTCTGCACCGGTGAAGGGCCTTCCTAGTGTGTGGAGACTTTTCCTCCTTCACAGCTCCCTCCCACAGGTGCAGGTCCCATCCCTATTCTTTTGTCTGTTTTTTCTTTTTTTTTTTTTTTTTGCCCTAACCGGGTACGTGGGGAGTTTCTTGCCTTTTGGGAGTCTGAGGTCTTCTGCCAGCGTTCAGTAGGGGTTCTGTAGGAGCTGTTCCACATGTAGATGTATTTGTGGGGAGGAAGGTGATCTCCGCGTCTTGCTCTTCCGCCATCTTGAAGGTCTCACAGCAGCCGTGTCTGATCCTTTAGGGTCCTGGTGCGGAGGAGACAGAGGTGATGTGGTCCGTCCTCTTTATTTTCCAGAAGGGAGAATGGAGACCGTAGTATTTACCAAGGCTTGTTGACATCATGGTGACAATATTAACTCCAAAAACTATAAGTTGTCACGCACTCAGTGTGTGCCAGGCTCTTTTCATGGATTAGCTCCTTAAACCCCCAGGAGACCCTGCGATGTAAATTCGCATCCTACGTACCAGGGAATCGAGCCTCAGAGAGATGGTGTGACCTGCCCAGAGTCACACAGCACATAACTGGACAGGCTGTGGTTTGACAAAGTTTTTGTCCAAGTCCAGATGCCAGAGACATAATATTTTTCTGTTGCCCAAGGCAGTTGCTGTTTATTGAGCTCCTACTATGGGCTGGGCACTGTGTGGGGCTTGGAGAATACAGAGATGAATGACAGATCCATTCAATGGACCGTATGTCCTGTGTCCACTCCCCAGGGAATCTTGAGGGCAGCACCCGTGTGTCTACAGTGCCCAGCACAGAGCTTGGCACGAAGTACAACCTCAGTTAATGTTGGCTGAATAAATGAATAAACTACTGCAGGTTCTACGACAAGCACTGAAAGATGATTGCAGCTAAAACACCTCACTCTTGGAAGTGAAAACAAAAATAAATTTGGCCATGCTTTTCAATAAATTTTCCACATGGAAATCTTTAAACCGACCTCAAAATCAGTTCCAGGTCTGTTGTGGATCTAATTATGCAAGGTAGAACAATACACTTGTAGAATAAAACAAAGGAGAATGTTTTCATGACTTTGGGAGTAGGCAAAGATTACGTAACTAGGTTAAAATTGTGCTAACCATGAAGGGAAAAAATTGACTTTTAAGATAAGAAGTTCCATTCATCAGTAGACACCATTAAGTGAAAGAAACAGTAAAGTGCAATGGAAAAGGCTTTCTGCAAAACACATTTCCTACAAAGGATGTGGCAAAAAAAAAAAAAAAAAGGAAAAATGAACAAAGGACGTGAATAGACATTTCCCAACAGAGGATATCCATTGCTAAAACTCAAATGAAAATGTGCTCATTATTCTTCAGTGAAATGCGGTTTGACACCCCAATGTGACAGTTCCACACATTTGCCAGAATGTCGAAAGTATATAAAAGTTCTCATATCTAGTGTTGCTGAGGATGTGGAGGAACTGGAACTCCTCCAGGGCTGACAGTTGGGTAAGTTGACACACACTCTGGGAAGCTATGTGTCAGTATCTTCTAAAAGTGAGTACATCCAGACCTTGGACACTACAGTCTCCGCTCTGCATAATCCCAACACAGATGTGTACTTATGTTCACAAATACACATGTATTGGAATGTTCATAGGACCACAGTCCCTAAGATTGTGAAATCCCAGACGTGAAACAGTCCACATGCCCATTAATGGCAGGATGAATAAAGCGTGGCATATTCACACAGTGGGACGCTACACACGCAGAGAATGAGCAAACCACAACTGCATGGAACAAGATAGATGAACCTCACAGAGGAAGGAAATCAGACACCAGATTACCTACTGTTGGCCAGATAATGTGATAAGCAAGTTACACGCATCATCTCACTCAGTCCTCATCACAAGACGGTGAGTTGCTGTAATTATCCCATTTTACTAGTGAGGAGACTGAGGCCCAGAGAGCTTGGGTCCCGTCTACATCCACTTGTACCAGACGATGCGTTACTGATTGTACTCCTGTGTGACTGGGGTACCAACAGAATTCTGTTGTACAAACTTGAATTTCCTCCTAACTGAACACCAGAGCTTGTCCATTAAGGGAAATGGTCCTTGATCTTGAATATCTGGGGCTTGAAAATTGGGGGGAAAAAGTTTTGGATAGGAAATTTTATTTATTAAATTTTTTTAATTGAAGTATAGCTGATTTACAAAGTTGTGTTAGTTTCTGGTGTACAGCAAAGTGATTCAGTTATACGTATATATATTTTTTCAGATTCTTTTCTCTTATAGTTTATTACAAAATATTGAGTATAGTTCCCAGTGCTATACAGTAGGTCCTTGCTGGTTATCTATGGTAGTGTGTATATGTTAATCCCAAACTCCTAATTTATCCCTCCCCCCTCCTTCCCCTTCAGTAATTTAAGTTTGTTTTCTATGTCTGTGGGTCTATTTCTGTTTTGTATATAAGTTCATTTGTATCTTTTTTTAAGATTCCACATATAAGCCATATCATATGATATTTTTGTCTTTATCTGGTTTATTTCACTTAGTATGATAATCTCTAGGTCCATTGGATAGGAAATTTAGAATTTTGCTTATTAAAGACATGAAAACCCACCACGCATCCCGTCTCCATCATTTCAAAAAAGAAAATCCATCTTAACACCTAAACGTAAGAAGGACATAACTTCAGGAAAAAAAAAAAAAACCATAGCCTTTCCCAGGCAGGGACAGTCGGTGTTTGTATACTGACATTTTTGCTACAGAAATTTTCTGCCGCCGGCGTATAGATTTGAATCTTGTCTTCGATACTTCCTAGCTGTGTGACCTTGGGTAAGTAGCTTCTCCTCTCTGCGCCTCACTGCCTCCTCCTCGGGGTCGTTTCGAGGATTAAATGATGTAACCTGTGTAAAGCTCTTAGAACACTCCATAAACTACAGAGGCTGATGTAGATTTATCGTCGCCGACATTCACGAGAGACAACAGCGCCACCTGGTGGCTCTTCACCCCGGGGACAGAGAAGCGGCTTCTGCGGAGCAATAATGAGGCATCTGCCGGCAGTGAGGGGAACCTTGTGTAATGGCCAAGGCTGAGGAAGAAGCAGGGAGAAAAGCCATAAATATTCATGGCATCACTTAAAGCTCAGGCCTGTCGGTCTGCCTGAGAATAAAGTTTGTTCCTCAGAAGCTACTGTCCAAGCTGTCAGCTCTGGAAGAGGAGAGAAAATGAAATCTCTCTTCCGGGCGCCGCCTCCGTTTCCGCCCCACCTCCCGAGCCTTGGGGCCAGGAAGGGGGGCTGCTTTCATTGGGGTGGGGGGAGCCGTCTCTTCACGGGCCTAGGTGCTGTCACCTACTGGGGTCGGGGCTGGGCGTGGGGTGGCTGTCAGCCACAGCCCTCCTTGCCTCTTTCCTGCGAGGTCTGAAGATGGAAAAAGGGACGGCAACCTGAACGTGGGAGCCTTTTTGTGACGGTCACAAAACAGGGACACATGTAAGCTCAGTGTTATCCCCGATATGGGTCTTTCACAGACCAAGCCATTAACCACTGGAAACAGCCCTTTGTCTTCAGAAGAGTCATTTCAGGAGAGGCTGTGAGACCTGAAAGACGACTTGAAGACTCTCTTTTTACATTCCTTCCCCAGGGTGAGAGATTGATATTGATTTTTCTTTCCTGTCTCTGCCTGCAGACTTTCACGTAGCCCGCGAGCCTGGGAAGGAAACTCGGCAAAGGACAAAGAAGGTTGGCTCTGGGAGAAGGTAGGCTTACGTTGGAATCTCGGTCCTGACGCTCACTGACTGGGTGACCTTGGGCAAGTCACGGTCTCCTTGACCGTGCTTCTGCACCTGGGAGTGACGATGGCACATCCCCTCAGGGGTTCGAGTGTGCTAATGTATTCCACAGTCTCAGGTGCCTCCAGGGGCCAGGCAGGCGTTGTGAACGTGAGAAGTAGGCCAGGTGTAGGGCAGCAGGGAGTGCTGGGAGCTGTGGTAAACCAGGAGCCCTAACCCCGTGGAGTGGTGGCAGCTGCTGGCCAGCGTCATCTGCTCCAGGGCACTCAGGCATTTGATCCAGGCATTCTAGTAAACCTCAAAATCCCAGAATTTTTTTTTTCAAGAGTCTGGGCAGATTTAGGCATTGTGGGGCTTAGCTGATGGGAGGGAACAGATTTGGTTAGCAGAAAAATATGGTGGAAAGAAAGGTGAGCTCAGTGCTGCCAGTTTTTTTCCCCAATGTTCAAGAGAAACAGGAAGTCATCTCTATTTTTCGGTGTTGGCAGTTGAACATTTTATAAACAATGCACTGTGATCTATAATAAAACCCCATGTTGGCTGTGTGACCTTGGGCAAGTCTCTTAACATCCCTGAGCTTCTGTTTCTTTATGAATAGTGAGGGTAAGAGTACACCTAGCTCCTGATCTTAGCAATTTACATAAATCACTTCATTTAACCTTTCCCCCACTGTGATAAGGGAGCTGTTCATATTATTCCTCATTTTACAGCTGAGGGAACAGAGGTGCAGAGAAGCTAAGTAACTTGCCCAGAATCCCATAGCTAATAAGTAACAGGGCTTTTGTGAGCATGAAATACTGCATGGAAAGGGGTCAGTGAGTATTAGCTATATTGTTGTGCCATGGTCATTATTACCACTATTATTAATAACAGAAATGGCTCACGGTCAGGTCTCAAACTTAATTCAATGGCCAAAGTAAGCCGCTAAGACTTTGACCCATCAGCCAAGACCAGGGCCAGCTCTGCATCACGTGGTATGTATTTTTACAGGTAGCTCTTGGCCATCTTAATAGTTCTTTTCACGTAGACATTGGATCACACTGCCAGTGGGTTTTCTGGGATGATAATTAGATTTAGACCCCTGGTGCAGTGGATAGATCCTCATCTTGAGGTGACCAAGCCAATCATGACCAGTTAGTTACAGCCTGAGTTGTTCTGAGATCAATACGAATTTGCTCTTCATCGAGTGAGCTGTAAACCATGGGTGACAGGCAGCCTGAAAAGCAGTTGACATGGGGGTGGAGAGCTTGCAGGGTCTGGAGAGGGGCCAGGCTATTAGAGGAGAGACGAGGCAGAGGGTGGAGGAGGCAGACCTCTGTCCAGGGGCTGTGGACAGAGCTGCCCAGAGTTCCCACTGGGACCTGCTCAGGACATCGTCTCGTTGAGAGAGTAGATTTGATTGGCAGTGAGGCGTGGAAGAAAGACATTAAGTTCTGGAGTGGACAGAACTGGATTTGTATTTTCGTTGTGCTGTTTTCTACCTGTGATTCTCTGAGGAAATTGGGCCCTGTTCCCTGGTTTTCTCCTCAGTAAGATGGGCAATTAGCTGAACCAGTTGCACAGATGAGGACGAAATGAGTCTGTGTTTGCAAAGCCCTTGTTTTTACTGCAATGTGGGGCTGTCAAGTGCAGTCCTTAAGAGACTGTGGAGTCAGGCAGACCTGGCATGGAATCCTGCCTCTTTCACCTCCAAGCTGAGTAACCTTGGGAAGTTACTCTACCACTCTGAGCCTCAGTTTTCATATATAGGGATAGTAATAGAAGTCCCTGCCCAGGGCGGCTATGATCATTAAATGAGATAACTCACATAAAGATAAATCAGCACCACGCACAGGATACAGTGTGAGCTCAGCAGGAGGATGGCGTGATTTTTGTCCATCTGATTCTTAATTACCCCAAGCTGGCAGCGCAGTTAAGAGCAAAAGAGGGTGTGTGGGGCACTTGAATTAACAAAGCACTGTGGGGCTTTGCACAAGGAGCCTCATCTATGTACAGCCCTTTGGGCACCTTCTCAGTCTCCCTGGTTTTCTCTTGCTCTGGCCAGTGATGGGGAACGGTCTTTGGGATCTCTCCGTGGACTTAGCCAGAAGGGCTTCCTTGAACAATCTTACAGTTATTTCAGGAATTTCCCCCCTCCCCAATACATCAGCCAAGCAAGAGCCATTCCCAAGATTATTATGGTTGAGAGGGGGATTTAGAGAATATTTGTTTGAATCTGTGCCTCCCAATGTCTTTATCAAAACCATGTGTTGCAAGAGATTGTTCACAAGAGGCCCAGCTCTGTCCTGTCCTCTCCAAGTATCTTGCTAGTCAAGAGACAAGGCGTTTCTTCTCCTTGGACGGGAACAGTTTAGAACACAAGTGCAGAACGAAAGTTTTAAAGTCAGATCGAAGTGGTTGTGAAGCCCAAGTTCCCCTCTTGGCAGCTGGGTGACCTTGAAGGATGACCTCACCTG
Organism: Delphinus delphis; assembly: GCF_949987515.2. Lineage (NCBI taxonomy): Eukaryota > Metazoa > Chordata > Mammalia > Artiodactyla > Delphinidae > Delphinus > Delphinus delphis. The sequence continues at coordinate 18,666,031 of NC_082695.1, read as the reverse complement.
ATTCCTGAACTAATGGGCCACTTTGAGGATTAAATGGGATGTACATTAATGCCCTTGGCAGAGTTCTTTGCTAATGCTTGTTAAACTGTTATTGTAACTACACATGTCCTAAATGAGCTCAGGGTAAAGACTGAGACTCCGGAATAGGCTGGGATATCACAGAATGCTCCATTTGATGCTGCAGCACTGGGTTACCCACCCCTGCTATCGGGAGGGCTATGCACAGTTCTTCGGTCAGTGGGATATCATCGGCTCTTAGAAAAGTAAAATTCTTCTCCTTTCCAGGCAGGTAGGAGCTGAGGCATCCCTCAGCCTTCCAAAGCTCTGGGATGCACTGGGCAGGGAATTTCTCCTAGGATCAACCTCTTGGTGGTCTGGGGTCATCCACCTAGTAAACAGCCATTCAGCTTGCTACGTTCTAGAGAAACAGGGCTCTGCCAGTCCCTGTAATAGCCTAGGATTTGTGAATTCTTGAATCCAAATATACATTTATGGGTATCAAGCCAATGACGAACTTAGGCCAGCCTGAATCTTGTAGATACATGATGTGTACAGTATAAGAGGATTACAGGGGGAAAGTAGAAAATGTCTAGGAAGCTATTCAGAGAGAAGTTACTATCTGTTTCTACCCAGTTATCTCATACCCATACCCATCTCCTACCAACTCAGCCACACGTTCATCCCTCCACCCACTGCCCAGTCCATATCCAACCTAATACCCACCCCATTCTTCATCCATCTATTCCTCTACCCACTCCATCTCCCTTCAGACCCACCCATCTGTCCCATCCATCCATCCATCCATCTATCCATCTATCCATCCAGACATCCACCACTTGCCCACCCTATCCATCCATTTAGCAAACGTTTATGAATTACTCATTATGTGCTACAACTTGTGTTATAGATCTAGGACACATATAACTTGAGACCTGGCTCCTTTTCCCAAGAACATCCTGTGTGCAAGAGCTATACTCTAGAATAAAAAAGACAAAACTCAACCAGGTTTTTTTTTTTAATATAAATTTATTTATTTATTTTTGGCTGCGTTGGGTCTTTGTTGCTGCGCGCGGGCTTTCTCTAGCTGTGGCGAGCGGGGGCTACTCTTCATTGTGGTGTGCGGGCTTCTCATTGCGGTGGCTTCTCTTGTTGCAGAGCACGGGCTCTAGGCATGCAGGCTTCAGTAGTTGTGGCACATAGGCTCAGTAGTTGCGGCTCGTGGGCTCTAAAGCGCAGGCTCAGTAGTGGTGGCGCACGGGCTTGGTTGCTCTGTGGCATGTGGGATCTTCCCGGACCAGGGCTCAAACCCACGTCCCCTGCATTGGCAGGCAGATTCTTAACCACTTCGCCACCAGGGAAGCCCTCAGCCAGGTTTTAATAAGATACAACACGCGGAATCTTGTAGTGGTTACGTAAGCACATGGGTTTTGTAGCCAGACCAACTTGACTTTGTTTTGGGCTCTGCCACTTGCCAGATGGATATCCTTGTACCAATCGTAGCACATTATTAAACCCCAGTTTCCTCATCTGCTAAGTAGGAATAATAATTGCATCTCCTTCAGAGGATCTTGGTGAACACTACACAAGTTAATGCTAAGGAAATTAGCATGTTTACAAAGGGTCGCATAGCAAAGAACTGTAGGTGTCCTCTGGGAATTGAGAGCAGCCCCAGGCGACAACCAGGAAGACAATGGGAACCTCAGTCCTACCGCTGCAAGGAACTGAATTCTGCCAATACTGCTGCAGGCTTGGAAGGGGACCCTGAGCTCTGGGAAGGAGCCCGCTTGACACCTTGATTGAAGCATCGTGGGGCCCTGAGAAGACCCAGCTAAGCCATGCCTGGACTACTGACTTATGGAAACAGCGAGATATTGATTGCGTGTGGTTTTAAGACACTAAGCTTGAGGAAATTTGTGATGTGGCAATAGATAACTAAGATATTCAGTAACTTGCCCAAGGCTACAGAGCTCCTCAAGGATAGAGCTGGGATTCAGAGCAGGAGAGAACCACAACATGGTATTGAAAGATAACCAGCCAGAGGGATTAAAACGCGAAAGCTTTCCTGATTAGCCTTCAATTGACTGGAAAATCCAGTTAATCAGAATTTCTAATTCTTGGGCCTTATGATTTGTCAGGGATTTTCTGGATTTGAAATCAAGTTTTCCATGGCAATTGGGGCAAATACCCATGGATGCCCTGATGACGCTGGATAAATGTAGCCACTGTAGAGTCGGGAGAAGAAAGTTCTGTTTCTTTTTACGTAAAGGTCTGATTTAGAGCAACCAAGTGTTAGAAGATAGTAAGGAATGTGAAGGAAGCATAGGGTGATGTGACAGGGGGCAACTGTGGGATCTACGTGGAGAAAACAAGTAGGAGAGGACAGCAGAGCTGACACATGAATGGAGAGAGGGAGGCAGCAAGGCCAGGACTGGAGGAAGCAGAGCATTCAAGGCACAGGGAAGAGCAGGTGTAAAGGCCCTGTGGTGGGAGCAAACGTGGGCCAGACAGGGAAGCGGAAGGATGCTGTTAGGAGGCTGACACACAGTGTGTGTGGTGAATCAGAGGAGCCTGGTGTGTCAGGAGGGCCAGAGATGAGGTCGGCAGGGGTCAGTTAGGGTAAGAAAAGGAACTTGGACTTCATCCTGCTGGCCTCAGGGAGCCATAAAAAGGAGCAGCAGGGGGCTTCCCTGGTGGCGCAGTGGTTGAGAGTCCGCCTGCAGGTGCAGGGGACACAGGTTCGTGCCCCGGTCCGGGAAGATCCCACGTGCTGCGGAGCGGCTGGGCCTGTGAGCCACGGCCGCTGAGCCTGCGTGTCCGGAGCCTGTGCTCCACAACGGGAGAGGCCGCGACAGTGAGAGCCCCGCGTACCGCAAAAAAAAAAAAAAAGGAGCAGCAGGATCCGAGTTATATTGTTCAGTGATCCCTCTGATTGCTGTGGGCAGGACGGAGAAGGCGGCTGGAAGGATGGTACTGAGAACAGGTAGGAGACCCTGCAGCAGTCCTAGCACAGGACGTTCTGAGGGATTTGTCTCATCCCACTGCGATCCTTGGCAGATCCTTTAACTCACCAAGCCCTTTCCTGGCTCAGGGTTCCTCACATGGAGGTCCCTCACCTACAATCCTCTTTCAGCACCTTTCCCTCGCTACCTCTCCAACTCTTTTCTTACATCTTCTCTCATGTCTTTTCATCTGGAATTCTTCTCTGACCCCAAGTCCAGGGGGGTGCTCATGGCATCGAGCTCTCACTGAGCTTGCAAAGTGCAGCTTACCCATCGTTTCTCCTTCGGGAGCCTATGAAAGCAAGAATTGCATCATTGCTGCCCTACACAGAAAGCATGCAGAAGACTCTCAGCAAATCTTTCTGTTTGAGATTTATGCTGCTGACCCTAAATGATTTTTAAACAATTAAGTAGGGTCGGTCTTTCAAACAAATGTGTTTTTAGAGCAATAACTACGATTGGCCGCGTGCCTCACATGTACCAGGAACGGCGTTAAGCTCATGAAATCCACTCACTCATTTAATCATCTTGAGAGCCATGCCAACTAGAAATGTTCACCCCCATCTTTCAAATGGGAAACTGTGGATGAAAATGGCTCCATAACTTGCCCAAGAAAACCTTCTGACTACGTGATGGAGATCACAATTTAAGTCCATGTCCATTTGGGTGCAGAGCTCGTGCTCTTCTGACCAATGACTCCTAAAGATCGGCACAGTCACTCCTTCCACAAGGATGTAGCAAAGCACCAGCTTTGGAGGTGGTGGAGGATATGATGTGTCATTAGCCAGAGTTCCTGCCTTCTAGGGGATGAGCACCTGGAAGAAGAAAAGAGAGATGGAGAGAAGTGTTGATGTAGTGCTTATACCTCAGGGATCCATGTAACCCAGTCTCAAGAGCTGTTGAGATCAACAGAAGAGTCTCATGATCCCAAGAATAATTTCAAAATAACTTACATTCATTTATCATAATTCCCCAACACTAGGAGACGACTTATGCTCCACAGAAGTATTTCTTAAACCTCTTCCTCTATCCCAGTCACACCCCAAACCACCTTCTCCTCTCTTAACTGATGCATCTGCTTCCCTTCTCTTACCTTTTGCATTAAGATTCCATATCACTGAAGCTCCAAACAGCTGACAAAACCCAAAGCAGCCCCTTTGACTGTTTGGTGGAAGCCATGGACTTTCCCCTGGGGAAGTACTCAAACGCATGTGTGTGCACGCAGACACACACACACACACACACACACACACACACACACACACACACACACACACACACACACACACACACACACACACACACACCACCCCCCCCCCCCCCCCGCACACACTGGTTTCACTGGTTTGCCAGTCATTTCAGGGGGTCCATAGACCTCCTGAATCTTACCCCAGTTTCTGAGTGAGAACCCCCGCCATTGGCAATCTGAAAAGCCGTCAGCTCCTTAGCATTTGCCAAAGGAAAAGAGCTTCTCCTCCTAACCACGTGCATGAGAGAACTTCTCTCCCCCCGCCCCGCTAACCAACCTAACCCCATGCTTGCTGCTTCAGAAGCTTGTCATTCTGCAGTTTCCAGCCTGGAATGACTTTCTCTTCCAGGGAGCGGGGAGCTCTGGAATTAGGAGAGCAGAGGACAAAGGCCTTAGCAGCACTCTAGATGTTGAAACACCAGCAGAAAGAGCTCTCCGTTTACAACTCCCTCCGTTTACAGTCCAAGTTGAGCTTCTTGATACCCAAGGTGGTTTTAATTTAACCACGTGGCATGGTTCTGGAGACCAGCAGTTCTCAGCCACAGCATGGCGTCACCACTGGGTGGCCATAAGTTATCAAGGACGTTGGAAAATAGTCTGAGCTATTGGTGACATACCAAAGGTAGCAGATTATTTGCTTAAACAATGAGTTTGAGAACATTCAAGTTTCTTTCTATAATGATGCTGTTTTCAATGCTTTACTTCCAGATGTGCTTTCCTGCGGGTGGGGGATGGGTGGGAATAGGCAGTGGGTACCATCTGGGGAATTCGGAACAACCCTGAGATACCCACAATCTTACCCTTCATGGTTCCTGATTTTTTTATGTTTAAAACATAAACATATGTTTATGCTGACCCCAAGATTTGCTTTGCTAACCCCAAGAGTTTTTATTTTTCTCCTTTCAGAACAGTGCTTTCCAAACCCCGGTTATTTTAATATCACCTTCAAGGTTTTTGCCCTATCTTTGGTTACACATTCTTTTTTTCTAAGATTTGTTCTAGGAGTCGTTCCTCTATAGTTTTGGCTCAAGCAGTCATGTTCACAAAATCACGAGGTTGAGTGTTTATTATTTCCCTTCAAGACCCACTAAAATAAGCACATAACTTTAAAAATAAAATTCACCATCCATGTTCCATCAAAAATCATTCCCTACACCCCCGAGTAGTACAGTTACCACATTAAAAAAATTTTTTAATACAATTTATTTATTCATTTTTTGGCTGCACCGTGCAGCATGTGGGATCTGAGTTCTCCAGCTAGGGATCGAACCCGTGCCCCCTGCAGTGGAAGCGTGGAATCTTAACCACTGGACCGCCAGGGAAGTCCCTGGTTACCACATTTTTGAGGACACACTGTTCTAATAAGTGCCCTCATGAGTTGAAGAAATTAACTTTGATCCACTTATTCATTTGTAAATTCCAGTTCTTCTTTAAAAACCATCCATTAGAAGCTCACGACATGCCAGGCACCGGCCTAGGCAGGTGCACGCTCAGTATTTCATTTAATCCTGGCAACAGAACTCTGAGGTTACTATTGCTATTCCCATTTTACAGATGGAGAAAAAGGCTTAGAGAGGTGTAAGGGTCTTGCCCGAGGTCACACAGCCTGTGATTTCCAGGAGGACAGAACCAGGTGTCTCTCTAAGGGTAGTGAGAAACTTCCAACCATGATGGAGGTGCTGGTTGACCTACTCGAGTACTTGGGTACTGGGTTTCTTTTTTTTAATTTAATTTTTTAAAAATTTAAAATTATTTTTACTTCTTATTTTAATTTTTATTATTTATTTATTTATTGGCTGTGCCGTGCGGCATGTGGGATCTTAGTTCCCCAACCAGGGACTGAACCTGTGTCCCCTGCATTGAGAGTGCAGAGTCTTAACCACTGGTCTGCCGGGGAAGTCCCTTTATTTTTTTATTTTTATTTTTTTGCGGTACGTGGGCCTCTCACTGTTGTGGCCTCTCCCGTTGCGGAGCACAGGCTCCGGATGCGCAGGCTCAGCGGCCATGGCTCACGGGCCCAGCCGCTCCGCGGCATGTGGGATCTTCCCGGACCGGGGCACGAACGCGTGTCCCCTGCATCGGCAGGCGGACTCTCAACCACTGCGCCACCACGGAAGCCCCCCTTTATTTTTAAATATAAAAATTTTTAATTTTTAAATTTATTTTTAAAATCAAAAAAAGTTTTTAGGGTGCTGGGTTTCTAAGGCAGCCCCAGCTCCTCTAAACAGTCAAACTGCAGTGGAGACATTTGTTTGTGAAATATGTCACTGTGTTCCAACAGCCTAGATTCTTTCCAAGAGTTTCTCAAAAATCCAGAACAATAAATATCAGATTCTTTATTGCCCACCACATAATAGGAATATAACTTATTACCATCAGAGCACCATCCTTTCGGCAGCCTCCATAAATCTGGCGCTCCACTGACTCCAAATGCATTTAAGCAAAACCCGGCCCACGTAGTGGAGCAGTGGATGTAATTGGAATATGGAGCGGAGCTTTTGGATTAATCATATGCTGAATATTAACTGTGTATTATGCTGATTTCCTTGTAAATATATTCAGAAGCCCCAGCATGTGTACCTGACTCGAGCTTATACAATCAGAATAGCAAATATCCTGAATGTGGGGTTGGAAGCAGTTCCAACTGCAGTGTACGAGGCCAGGTTTAATTTCTCCTGAGAAAAAGAATACTTCAGCCCTCTCCAGGAGGCCTCAAAACACAATATATGGTTTTCTGACACCAGTGGAAGAAGCAATGTTTGTTTTCAGCTGCCTGGTTCAGAGTGGATTTTGTCAAAGATCAAGACTCTGTTTTGCAGTACATTCTTGGGGAACTCTTCTGGCTCTAGAACTTCTTTGGGAATAAGCCACTCTGTGTGATTGTCTTTACTGGGTGGGGTGGGCAGCGGGGGTTGGAAGGTGCAGATGAGGGAATAGGATGGGAGACAGTGTGACCAAAATTGAGGCTTAGAAAGAAAATCCTGAATGACTCCCAGCTCTGCCAAGGGCATTGCCAGGTGCCTTGTTTCATGAGATCAGTCACCTCCCTGAGTCACACACTTCACTGTTCACAAAGCAAGGCTTAAACCTGCAGAATCTTGTCTAGAACTCACGGCAACTCTGAGAGGTTAAGTATTAAGATACCCATTTCACAGATATAGAAAATGAGACTTGGACAAGTTTTGCTTTGAGGAAACGTGAATAAATAAGTCATGGGAGGAGGACCTGGACTCAGGCACAAAGTTAAGGGGACACCAGAAAAACTCGGCAATCAAGAGCAACGATATTCTAATGCCATATTGTTTAATTACTGCAAAAAAATCTATGATGAACAAAGAACCAACATTTTAAATTAAGACAGGATTAATAACAGGGCTTTGCTGAGCCATATTGAAGCCTGGGGAGAAAGGAAATATCAGTAATACGGATTCTGTCTTTATTTATCATGTTAATGAGTCTTTTCAGCTTCTCGTTAAATTTTGTGCCTGAGGTAGGTGCCTTGCTCGCCTCACCTTAGTTCCGGCCCTGCATGGGAGCCAGAATTATCTCCCTTAATCACACATGTGATCACATCAGCCTCCTGATCGAATCCCTCCCGGGGCTCCCTATTACCTACAGGAAAGAGTCCCGGTGCCCAAGCCTGGCTCAGAGAGGCTTCTGGAATTGAGGGGACACACACAGCACGCCCTGAACCAGGATGTAATTCACATACATTAAATTGTTAATCATCTTTGGTCCAAGGGCACTGGCTCCAGACTTAGACTGGATCCTGGGTTTGGATCTTGTTCGGTCATTTACTAGCAGTGTGATGTTGGATGATGCACTTAAAGTCCCAGGGTCTTAGTTTTCTCACCTGAGAGAGGGGGAAACAGTCATGTTGGTCTCATAGAGTTGCTGAGAAAATTCAGTAATAAAAAAAGGATAAAAAATAACATTTATTGAGTTTCCCCAGCATCTAGAGCACAGTAAGTGCTCAATTAATTCATTCAACAAATAGTTGTCAAGCATCTGCTATGTGTCAGGTACACAGTGCTGGAGCTTTGGGGGCTCAATAAATGCTAGTTACTGCTATTACTGTTATTTAATCCTCACAGCAGCCCACGAGGTAGGTATCACGATTTTCATCCTCATTTTACAGGCAAGGAAACTGAGGCTCAGAGGGATTAAGTAACATACCCAAGCTAAACCAATAATTAAATTGAGAAGATAGGATAGGACCCCAGCAGGAGATGTGGTTCCAAAGTCCGCAGGGTTCTTAGTGAGGGCTCCCGGAGCCTTGCCAGAGTGCGTTTGTCTCTCCCTCAGGACCACGAGCTTCTGGTGGTAGCACCCCTGGTGTCTTCAGCCTCGTGTCTGCCTCAGGCTTAGCAAGGAGCTTTGCACACATTAGGTGCTCAACAAAGGGCCAACAAAATAAACTGCATCTGGTCTTGTAGGGTTCTTGAATACGCTTTGTGGTGTGTGCCCTGGTATTTACTCCCATGATGGAGAATGTGTGTGGCTCTTCTCTGAACTCCTAGTTCCCTTCAAGGATAGAGAACCTGGCTCAGGTGGTGGAGGTGAGTCCAGACTGCAACTCTTCTTTCCCCCACCCCACCCCATGCACCTGCTTCTCCTCAAGGTTTCAGTGAACACAGCACAGTGCACCAACTGCCGATACAAGACACCCAGGCATTCTGTCCCTTTCTTCCTTCCCTGTCCCCTGACAGTCACTCAACCTCCTCATGCTGGAGATCCCACCTCCTAAGTCTTTTTCCCATCAGCCACTTTTCTCCATCCTCCCACCACCCTTGTCCAGGCTGCCATTGTGTCTTGCTTGGATGCCTATAGCCACTTCCTACTGCTCTGCCCGCTTCCAACCTTCCCCCCGTCCCATTCTATTCTTTATCGGGCAACCAGAGACCTCTTTTCAAACCACAGGTTTGACCCCAGCCTCTTTCCTCCTTCAAACCCTGCCAAGGCTCAGCTTGCCTGTAGCAGTGGTCTCTGGAGTGGGGCATCTGCAAACTGGGGGCAACACAGGAGGATCCTCCCAGGTGTGGGAAAAAGGTATAAGAACTTCTGTTTCTGTGTATTTTCTATTATATCTGTTTTGAAAGTTATACTTCTGGGCATGTTTTATAATGTACTGTCTTAGTTCAGTTTATAAGGTACTGTCTTAGTTCAGGTTCCCTGGAAGTGGAGCCTGAGGCAAGGATTTGGATCCGTGTGACTTACTGGGGTGGGGAGCATTCAGGAGAAACCTATGCGAGAGTCAGGGAAGCAGTATAGAGAAGAGGGAAAAACCTATGCAAGGGTGTGATGTCAACTGGAGTCTAGCTTCAGCCTAGTCCATACGGGATCTCTGGCAGGTGAATTGCATCACAGGGGGTTGACCTTTTGTGTCCCTCTGTCAGCCACCTGACTCTAGGGTGGTGAGGGGTGTCAACTTCAAAGTGAGACATCTCCCTTTAGCCAAGGGAAGTTGCTCAGATGAGAGGACAGCTCTTTTATGAATGAGTATACCCCCTGGGAAAGGGAACGGTCACCAAGACTGTCGACTGTATGTACAGGGGTGTGGGAAGAAAGGATTAGACTGTCTATTTATATCTATTTTCCATTTCTTCCTTTTACATTTTATGTATTTTCTCCATGTTTTATAATAGACACATCTCCATAATGCACATGATGTATTAGTATAGGATTATGTGTGTAATTTAACAATAAGTATATCAATGTTGTGGAAGATTAGATTAAACTCATGTCTTTTTGACTCCCTGCGGGATATAGATGAACTTGAATCCACATCTGAATCCGAAGTCCCATGGCTGGAATCCAATCATGCATAGAAGCCAGAGCTGGGATGGGCAGGGATGCAGCTCAAGCAACTGAACTCTAGACATTAGAGGAGCTCAGCTTTGTTTATTTTGGAATCCAGCATTAGAACACTTTGACCCAGTCTCACTGGTCACCTCATCACTCTCTGGGAGTGTGGGAAAAGGATGATTGCACCAAGGGGAGTCCTTGCAGCTGTTTTTAGAGGATCTGGTAATTCTGACCTCTTCCTATGCCTCAACCCTTAATGGAGCCTCCTGATGCTATGAAATCCACAACCTACCTCATCCTTGACCAAGAACAGCAGCCAGAGTGGAAAGCCCCGTGGGACTGGGGAGCCACTGGTGTGAAGGTCATCTGCTTTCTAACAAAAGGTGTTCTCGCTCTGTGCCTGGCTGCTACCTCTGTGCAAATGACTCCCCGCGGAGCTTCTGGGCTGGTACTGGGTGATCTAAATTCAGGTCACACCTGGAGTAGATGGCCGTGAAAAAGGAGGGACTCAAAAGTCAAACACAGTTGGGACCCAACCTCACTTTGGCCAAGTACCAAACCTTCCTTACTAGCTGTGAGACTTGGGCAACTTAGGTAATTTCTCTGAAGTTAAGGTGTTTACAACATCTAGGTCAGTTTCCCAAAGCTGAACCCAGGACAGTGAGCTGTAAGCAGAGTCCTAACAATAATTGAGCACTTGCTATATGCCCAGAACTGTGCGAAATGAGATGTGTATATCTATATGTATATGTACATATATAATGTGTGTACACACACACACACAGACACACACACACATATACACATATATATTCTAATTTTATAATCTCAATAACCCTATTAGCTGGGCATGTTGACCTTATTATATAGCTGAGGAATCTGGGGCTCATCGAGGCCAAGTGACTGACTCATCACTGCTTGTAAGTGATGGAGCTGGGATTTGAACCAAGAGTACTTACCTCCTCACCATCCCCTTCACTGCCTCACATATCTTCCCTTAGTTATCAGCACCCCAAGTACAGACTCCAAACCCTTCTGAGACAGCAAAGGCCTTGTTTGCAGGCAGCTTGAAATCATAACTAGAAAGCAGAAATCATCTTTATTAAAATTCTGCAAGGTAGCCAGTTGGGTATAGAAAATGCACACATCCTATGATTTGAATGTCTTCTTTATCCCGGTTGGTGCCTACCCTAAATTAAAACCCCCTGAAGGTACCGCTGTCTTAATTAACAGTTTGCCTTGTTAACACTGTAAACATTTCTCTTGCTATGGAGCAGGTCATGCCAATTAAAGGCAGAGACAAGGCTGAGCAGGAGGGTAGCACGTACTCACCCGCTGAGAAGGCCAGGCTCCTCTTGCCCACGTGGTCCCCACGTTTCTCTTGGGAGGTCACGGAGACACAGGGCCCTGGGATGACAGCTGCTCCTGCACAGTAAGCAGCTACCAATCTACAGGCTACCCTTGGAGGTTGGGAGCTTGGGTTTGGAGCCATTGAGACCTGGCCACGTGTTCTGGCCCCTCTCTGAGCCTCAGTTGCCTCAGCAGTGCTTAGCTCATGGGATGATGAAGTACTTACCCCCTGAGCCCAGGTGAGGCTTGAATGAACAGATGTGCACAGAGGTACTCAGTACAGTGCCTGGCACTTAAGGATGGATGCTCTTCTCCTCTCCCCCTCCATCTCCTCTAGTGGACATTTTTTATGCCTTTTGGCCACTGAGCATCAGTATAATGTCCTTCCTGGGTGGGGGAATTTTCCCTTGACCAGAGTCCCACGTCCCCAAGAGAAAAGCCAAAAACTCACTTTGCCATCTCCCTTGTAAGTTTGTGGTCCAGTCTTGGGACCCAGTGCTGGAAAATTTGGATTTTTGGGGAGGGGAGGGGTAAACTTTTTATTGAAAAGTAACATATATATATAGAAAATCACACAAAGCCTAAGTATGTTGCTTGCTAAATATTTATAAATTGAACATAGTCCTATAACCAGTGCCTAAACTATGAAACAGTGTTACCAGATCCACAGAAGACCCGGTTGGGCCTCCTTCCAGTCACCCCAAGAGTATCTATTATCTTGATTTCTAAAGCATAGGCTAGTTTTGCTAGTTTTTGAACTTTATAGAAATGGAATTATATAAAGTTATATATTATATGAAGATATATATGGAAATTAATAGAATTAATTATATATATATGGAATATGGAAATATAAATTATATTGTGCATATATCACTCATCCCCATTGCAGGGTAGGATGCCAATGTGTGGTGATGCCATAGTTAGTTTATTAATTCAACTGTTAATGGGCATTTGGGCTGCTTCCAGTTTTCAGCTAATACAAGTAGGGCTGCTATGAATATTCTTGTACATGTTTATTGGTGAACATAGGTATGCATTTCTTTTGAGTAGAATTGCTGAGTCAAAGATAATATGCATAGTTGGCTTTAGCAGGTACTGTGAAATCATTTTATAAAGTGTTTATACCAATTTACACTGCCACCTATAATATATGAGAGTTTGCAATTGCTCCAACATTTGGTGTCTATGCCTTTTACATGTTAGTCTGTTCTGGTAAGAGTGAGAAATATTAACATGGTGGTTTTAATTTGTATTTCTCTAATATCTGAGCACCTTTTCATGTACTTATTGGCCAGTTGGAGACCATCTTTTGTGCACTTCCTATTCATGTCTTCTGCCCATTTTTCTCTTTGGGTTGTCTGCCTTTTTCTTACAAATTTGTAGTTCTTTTTAATACTTTGGTTAAAAGTCCTTTTTGAATTGGCAAATATCCATTCCCACTCTCCTGGGTGTGTTTTCATTCCCTCCATGGTATCTTTTGATTACGATCAACAGTTGTGGCTGTAGTCCAATTTATCAGTATTCCCCTTCAGGTAGCACTTTTGTGACTTATTTAAGACATTTTTGCCTACCCCAAGGTCATGAAGACGCTCTCCCGTGTTTTTGCCTAAATGTTCTATTGTTTTCCTTTTCACATTTAGCTGTACAATACATCTGATACTGATTTCTTTGTATGGTGTGAGGTAGGGTTCAAGCTGAATTTTTGTTTTCCAGCATGGATTGACCCAGCACCAGTAATTGAAAACAACATCCTTCTCCCTCTGCTTCCAGGGAATTTTGTTATGAGTCAGGTGACTATGAGTGAGTCGATTTCTGGACCCTATTTTTTTCCATTGGTCGATATGTCTAACCTTTAGAAAACTTTCATATGAAAGAGAGGTTTGTGAAGAAGGAGGTACTCCCAAGGGACCCATTTTTGGGTAATGGTTGTGCAAGGGGCAGGAAGAAATCCATCCAGCCTCTGGAAGCAGCCGTGGCAGGGTCCTAGAGCCTCGATAGTATGGACTATAGTGTGCGGGTCCTCAGTGGCAAGGGCTGTAGGGTCACCCTGGAGCGGTCCAGGGGGATAAAATGGGCATTGACCTTGGTGTTGTAGACTCGAAGCTGAATTCTCTGTTCCTTCCATAAGGCTGGATGCAAAGAATTTGAAACCTCCATGCTCGCCTTCCCCTGAAACCAACTTCAGACCAAGGAGCCCCTGTGTGCTCCTTCCCCAGTAAACTGTGAAATACAAGGTCTCCTTGTAAATACTTTTATACACTGCTCACTTCAGTTTAATATATGAGACACTGCATCATAGTCTGGAGGTTCAAAATTACCTCGAAGTAATCATTTCCTAGAGGGCTGGTAGTAAACATTCGGTCACATAGCTATAGATTGTCGCCTGTCGCCATCAATCAGCTCCCAGGGAGATGTTAAGGGGAATGATATGGAAGTGAATTGAGAACAGGTGCACACGGCTGCCAGCTCTCTGCAGAGGGAAACAGCCTTGGTGGCCTATGGCAGGCTGGCTTTGTGGGGCGCGGGCTCTGTCGGCACGACAGCCCAAGGTTGTGGGTCTGGGTAGCCTGTTGGCATAACTCAACTCCAGAGTCATGGGATCCCTTAACCCTAATCTTGGCCTTCTGACATCTTCCCTGCATCCTTCAGACCAAAGCCTGCGTTTGCACAATAATAATAGTTGCCGTTTATAAGCACCCACTCTGCCCTATGGAGTCTGCTAATCCTTTTCAGGCATCATCTTATTAATCTTCAGAGTGACACCGGGAGGGAATTATAATGTTAGCCCTATTTCACAGCTGAGGAAACCGAGGCTCAGAGATGTGGGAAAACTTGCAAAGTCACACAGCTGGTGAGTGACAGAGCCAGGACTTGAACTTGAGTGTTCCGCATCCGGAGGCCAAGTGCTAAATCACTATGCGCTGCCTCTGTTAAACATGCAGCCCTGCATTGAGCCCATGAGCTTGTATCCCCGTTAAACTTTGATGCGTGCTGTTCTTGTTCCATTGTACAGGTGAAGAAACTGAGGCTCTGAGAAGTGTACAGCTGCTCATCCAAGCTCAGCAAGTAGATGGCGTTGCCAAAATCCCATGCCAGGGTTCTTTGGCCACGCATCTAAAACTTCCTCCTTGAGAAGGCAGCTGGAGTACAGGTAAAACATCACTGCCTGCAGACTTGCAGCCTATGTGCTGGTTCACCTTGTAGACCTAATGGCTTGGTGAACTTCAGCCCAAGTCCCCAGCAGGGTCAGATCAGGTTTGAGGAACTGAAGTTGATAGAAGGTGAATGACCCTCTTAAGAAAATTAGTCATGAAACTTAGGTATGGGAGTACCTGTTTATTTAGCAGTGCATTCAGATGACAGTCCTGAACCTTATACTTTGTGAATGTCAAGGTCAGTCCACTCTGGTCCCCAAGCTCCTGTGAGATCCCACCTTGGACACTATATCTCCAACAGTGAAAAGCCTTTTCCTGCCTCGGTTGGCATTTCGGGAATCTGAGCTGGAAAGAAGCATGAAGTGGCTGATGTAGGGGTTTTCAGGTTGTCAGAGTCATCTTTGGGCTCTTCCCAGGACTGGGAAGGGGTGAGAGCCCTGCTTGACTCCAGTCCAGTGCTACTCAAAGTGTAGTCTCTGAGCTGTGCCTCTGAGCTTTGTCAACTCTGGGACAAGATCAGTAAGACATCAAGACCTGGCATGTAGAAACTTCCATAGCAATCTAGCCCTGCACAGGGGCCAAGTGCACTTGCCTTGTTGAACCAGGTGTAGACCAGTCAGAGTGTTGTTGAAATTCAGTGGTGAGCTGCCTGTGGCGTGAGTGGGTACTACTCACGCAGAGTAGGATCGAGTGCCAAGTAGCTCCTTGCACAACTAGGATTAGTCCGTGATGTCCTGGGAAAAAACAAAGCTGGCCCTTCATTGCAGACAGTTTGACATGCACTGGTCTAAGCCTTATTAGGGACATTGCTGTTTTCAAAACACCCTGTCGTCACCATTTCATTTCACAGACAAGTAAACCTCAAACCAAGACAACATTAACAACAACAACAAAAACCCAAACCTAACCTACTGATGATTTGTTTGAGGTCTGGTTTAGTTTCTTCCTTCTTTTTGTGTTGAAGTATAGTTGATTTACAATGTTGTGTTAGTTTCTGGTGTACAGCAAAGTGATTCAGTTATATATATATTTGTGTGCGTGTGTGTGTGTGTGTGTGTGTGTGTGTGTGTGTGTGTGTGTGTGTCAGGACTTCCCTGGCGGTCCAGGGGTTAAGACTTTGCCTTCCAGTGCAGGGGATGCGGGTTCGATCCCTGGCCAGGGGGCTAAGCTCCCACATGCCTCTGCGTCAAAACACCAAAACATAAAACGAAGCAATATTGTAACAAATTCAATAAAGACTTTTAAAATGGTCCACATCAAAAAAAATAATCTTAAAAAATGTGTATATATATATACTTTTTCAGATTTTTTTCCGTTATTGGTTATTACAAGATATTGAATATAGTTCCCTGTGCTATATAGCAGGACCTGTTGTTTATCTATTTTATACATAGTAGTGTGTACCTGTTAATCCCAAGCTCCTAATTTATCCCTCCTCCACCACCCTGTTCCCCTTTGGTAACCATAAGTTTGTTTTCTATGTCTGTGAGTCTGTTTCTTATTTGTAAATAAGTTCATTTGTATCTGTCTTTTTATATTCCACATGTAAGTGATATCATATGATATTTGTCTTTCTCTTTGTGACTTCACTTAGTATAATCATCTTTAGGTCCACCCATGTTGTTGCAAATGGCATTGTTTCATTCTTTTTTATGGTTGAGTAATATTCGGTTGTAAATATATACACCACATCTTTATCCATTCATCTGTCAATGGACACTCAGGTTGCTTCCATGTCTTGGCTATTGTAAATAGTGCTGCAGTGAACACTGGGGTGCATGTGTCTTTTTGAATAATGAAGTGAACATTGGGGTGCATTTGTCTTTTCTGGATATATGCCCAGGAGTGGGATTGCTGGATCATATGGTAACTCTATTTTTAGTTTTTTAAGGAACCTCCATACTGTTCTCCATAGTGACTGAGCCAGGTTACATTCCCACCAACAGTGTAGGAGTGTTCCCTTTTATCCACACCCTCTCCCACATTTATTATTTGTAGACTTTTTGATGATGGCCATTCTGACTGGTGTGACGTGATACCTCAATGTAGTTTTGATTTGCATTTTTCTAATAATTAGTGATGTTGAGCATCTTTTCATGCGCCTCTTGGCCATCTGTATGCCTTCTTTTTTTTTTTCACTTTTGTGTGTGCCAATGGGCTAATATTTGGCTAATTTCAGTTGGTTATAACTCTCGGCTGTGTATCTCATATGGGGGATGGCAGGTCCCTTATTATGGTGATGGCAAGAGTGCAAGAGATTGGAAACGTGATGCCTCTTGAAGCTTGGAACTGTAACACTAAGACTTCCTCCCATACTTCATTGGCCAAGACAAGTCACGTGACTAAGCTCTAATGCGGCAAGGTAGTAGACTCCACCCACAAGTCACATGGCAAAGAGCATGGGTGTATAATTCTGTTTAAGGGAGGATGTGGCATTGGGAGCCATAATCCAGTTTACCACAGCTGATAACCACAGATGCCAGGAAAAGCGCTTAGCAACAAGCCTGGCCAGAGTAGCTGCTTGATAAACACTGTGTATTCTCCTAGGAAGCAGACTCCCGCAGCTTGCTCTGAAACTGTTATGTGGGAGTGACTCTCCCTCCATGAGCGGTTCCAGGGATGAGTTGTCTTTCCACCCCAGCATTAAGCCAGGGAGAAAAGACTGTGGCGTAATGCACCCAATGCTTTAAGTTCCTAGGAAGAAAGATACCAATTGGAGGCTGCCAGAACTATTATCAGCTGCTTACATATCCATTTGCCCATCCACCACTCACAAAGTGCTCTATTTATCTGCACACACTCTGTAATACAGCAGTGGAGGGAGAATTCATGAAGGCAAATTGTGAGGGTTGCTTTCAAAAAAAATTTTCGTCTCTCTGTTTTATGCAGTGCATGGTTCCCTGTTTAATGAGAACTCTGCAAGTCCATTTTCCTTAAGGGTTTAATACAAATATAATTTAAAAAATTAAGACAGATGTGGAAAGTGCCAGGGGAAGCTATTTCTCCCATTAACTCACAGAGTAGACCTTCTCGATGCTGCAAGATGTGTGGGGAGGAGAAAGACTCCAGAAGCTACCAAGAGTCCTTTAAGGTTACATCAGACTCCAGCCTGGGTTTATGTGGTTCAGGGATCCCTCCTGAACAGATAGGAATTAGATTTACTGGTTGAGTGATGGGACTGTTACTAGCTGGCGGTTTAATTAATGCTGATATAGGAGCTTTGCTATTTCTTGGAATTTGAACTACAGAGCAGTGAGAAGTGGGCATTTATATTTTTCAAAGTTTCTCTGAATAATCTTGGTTGTTTTTGGAGGGGAGGGGAGAATGGGGTGTTTGAGGGAGGGAGAGCCTTGGGGTGTTGGAGGCCCCTGTGCAATTCCCAGCTCCCTACATGCAGCATATCTGGGGCAAATTGTCCACTGCAATTTGATTGCTTTCCATCCTGCTGCCACCACTGGCTTCTTGAAGCAAGGTAGTACCTGAGCTATAATCACTTAAACAATTAAGAAACTAAGGATTAGTATTACTAAAATTTTGTGGTGCTTATTTTGTTCATTTCACTGGGAGGCTGGTGTTGTTATCATCATCCCCATTTCACAGATCCGTAAACCAAGACTCAGTCACTCAGAACAGGCAGAGCTGGGAATTGAAACCTATGTCTGTGTCTTGAACCATGTGCTACCCTTTTCTTTGTGACAAATGGGCCATCCACATCTTAGAGATGTGGGGAAAAATTCCAAGCCTGAACAGCAGGTGCGGACAGAGTGAGAACTAGCTATCTTACCTAGCAGCTTTCCCCACTGCACCTCTTGAATTTAATACGGGGATTCTGACTCACTTTACTATTAGCCTGCATTACACTCATTAAGAAATAGAAATATGCTCCCCTCCCTCATCCGGAAAACAATAAGCAAACGCACATTGATGGAGGGTTTACCGTGTTGCAGGCACTCTGCTGAGTGCTGTGTTCTTTATTTCATTTAATCTTCAAAATACATGCTGGGAAGAAGGTACAGTTGGCCCTTTGTGTCAGTGGGTTCCACATCCCCAATACCAAGGGCCACCTTTGGGACTTGAACACCTGGGGATTTTGGTATCTGCAGGGGGCGTGGTCCTGGGACCAATCTTACACGGATACCGAGGAACTACTCTATGTAACGCTCTCTGCTTTCTAGATAAGGAGTCTGAGGCTCTGAGAGGTGAAATGACTTGCCCAAGGTCACACAGCAGGAAGTGGTTCAAACAAGATCCAGACCCAGATCTGTCCGAAACTCCCAAGCCTTTGCACTGAACCCTAAGGCTAGATAGACACGATGGCTGGGCTTTCCTTTACTTCACTTTACCAGCATCCTAGGCTGCCTCCATCCCAGATAATTGAGAGCTGCCTGACCCAACGCAGCCTGTCACACCTGCGAGTTATTTTTAGCACGTTTCTATATAAATCCTTCTTCTCGGAAGGTAGGAAGGAGTCTGCTTGCCTTGGCGCATTCCCTGGTTGGCATATTGGTTTAAGGTCTCCTTGGTGTGCTGTGAGTTGTAAATCGGGAGGCCCTCTGACCTCGTTGAGATGGACACGGGTTCCTGAATCAGCAGTTTGGGAGACGCCCTCTTCTCTGCCTTTCTTGGGTTGCCATTCATTAAGTAATTCTAGAGAGAACTAGATTCCTTTCTAACCAAGGAAATGTCTTTGGTTTCCCTCTATGTTCAATTCAAAAATAGTTGAAAACCATTTTCGTGTCTTTACCATGTTGCCAAAAATATTTTAATTGATGGATAAATGTCAAGAACTAGATAATGTCCAGAAAATGGAGAGGATGACTCCTAAGTTCATGTTCACTTTGTCAAAGTTGGTAACTGGCTTCAAGTAAGTTAAGTTTCTTTCTACCTGGATCAAAGAAAATAAGAGGGCAGGTTTTAATTTTGCAAGGGTACTTGGATTTTCCATTTAGGACCAACAGAAGTGACTTTTGCATCACACAGACCTCTGCTCTCCACTTCTTCATCTGTGCCAGACATCACTAATAGATCATGGCAGTACAGCCTGCTCAGACTAGTTGTGATCTTAAAATCCTTCCCAGCAGAGGGAACCAGGCACCTTCTGCCACTGATCAAAATTGGGTTATAGGTGAAATCAGTTTTCCAAGTGATTCTGGATGCTGTTTTATGTCCTCTTTGAGTTTAGGCATCTGTCTTTTCCTGTCAGACAGCCTCAGATACATGGATTGAATTAAGATGCTAATCAAGGCATCATCATTTGATGATGAAGATTTGATGATGATTTGCTTTCACATCATTTGATGTGAAAACAAGTAGTGCTCTGATTCTTAAATAATGAGAAAGGAAGGCTTGGGGGTGATTTGTTGAAGGTCACACAGTCAGTAAGTGAGGGAGAGGGTTAAGTAGATTTGGGAGTCAGATCCAGGTCCCTGTCTTGGCTGTACCATTTCCTCATTTAGCGATGTTGGGCAAGTCACTTCAAATATCTGAGCCTAAGTTTCCTCATCAGTAAAATGGGACTAGAATGCTACCTCAGTGAGCTATGGTGAGGATTAAAATGAGATACTGCATATGAAATGCCTAGGAGGGGACCTGGTAGGTAGAGGAAGTGCCTGATAAATGTTAGCCATTATTTGTCCAGTTTTCTTAAAAATATCTTATGCACAAAAAACAGTATACATTATTATGAAATCTGATGACTCTGGGTACCACTATTCCCATTTTACAGATCATGAAACGCAGACTTAGAGAAATAAGATGGCTTTCCCAAAATCACACAGAAAGTAAATAGAAAAGCTAGAATTCAAATGCCAGATATGGCAAAGCACGAGTCCTTACTTCTTTAAAATCTTATCCAGATATCCCTCGCTCAATGCAACGTATCATGACCATCCTTTTAAAATTTCTCTCTCTGCCCCCATGTCTGTTTCTCCTCACCCTCCTTTGTTCTTCTCTCCAAAGCACTTTTTGCCTTCGAAGACACAATCTCTTACTATATAATTTCCTTATTTATCTTGCATATATTTAATTGCCTGTCTCACTCCTACTTGACTATCCCTCAGGGCAGGGTATTTAATTTATTTTGTTAACTGCTGTATTCACTGCTCTGGGCACAATGCCTGACACACAGTAAGCACTAAATGTTCACTAAATATTTGCTGAATAAACACATGAAGTCTGCCTGGCTCAAAAGCTTCCTTTCTGGATCATGCTGTGTCCTACACGATTTGTAATCAGTTCTTAGTTGTTGAACTCTGACCATGTTCTAGGCATCATGGAGACATCGTAAATATATTGTTGCTAAATATGACCATAACCATTCATGGAAGGGACGATTATCCAGGCTTTGCAGTTGAGGAAACTGATGCTCAGCAAGGTTATGTGACTTGGTTCCCATCAGACATCTATTAAGGGGCAAGTGGGAAGTCATATCTAGGTCAGCTGGACTCCAAGACCTGCTCCCCTTCCCCAGACTGTGTTGAATTATAAGAACTGGCTTCCTTCTCAGCAGGTGCTTATGAGTATCATCCTTGGACCAGAATTTTTCTTTGAGAACTAGACCCTCGTTCCCTTTAAAAAACTCATCAGACCTCATGGGTGGACTCTGTTGTATACATATCCCAGGATTGGAGCCCGCCGAAACCTACTGAAACAGAAGCCCTGGGGTTAGAGGAAGTGATGGGGAGTCCAGGAATCTGATTTTTAATAAGAACCTAGGTGGTTTCTATGATCAGGCTAATCTGGAAAACAGTAATGGAATTCATGCATGCATCTATCCACCCATTTCCTCATCTTTAAAGTGGGGTAATACCAGTACCCAGCTTATATCGTTGTTGTAATGATTAAATAAGGGCATATTAGGAAATGATCAGAACATTGCCTACCAAGTAAGTTTTAAGAGGTGATTAAGACTTGGGCACCTCCCATGGCTGGTAATTAGGGACATAGTGGAAACAAACAGACAAGGCCTTGCCTTCCTGGTGCTGACCATGTAGTTGGAATGAGCACAGATTTTGGCATCAGATAAAACTGGATTAAACTCCCACCTTTGCCACTCACACTCAGGTGTGCACATGAGCAAGCTACTGAACTTCTCTGGATCCATTTGCTCCAATGTGGGGATAATAAAATTAACAACAAAAGCAGTATTATAGCTTTGTTGTTGTTTGTATCAACTAGAAGAGATTGAGGTTCAGAGAGGCAAAGCAACTTGCCTAAGGTCACACAGCTAGTGAGTGTCAGAGCTGGGATTTGGATTCACATCTTTTAGACTCTGGGGATGGAATGTTCACCTGCCACGTGTTGTGGCTTCCCACAGACAGAGGGGTGGCTGTAAAACTCACAGGGAACTGGTGGAAAGGATAACAAACCCGGTGAAGCCTTCATCCAACATACCGGCACACTGAAGCACATTGTACCGAGGCCCTGTGGGAACTCCCCTGTGACAAAACGAGGTCCAGACTTACCTAGTTTCTGCTGACTTCACACAGAGCTAGCCTTCCCAGGTTCTCCTGCAACACAGGCATTTAGAGAGCTCCTTGGAAAGATTTTGACTTCTCTAATCTCACCAGGCACAAGGAAGGTTTGGGAGACGTGAAAGGCGCAGTTATTTATTTCATGAATAGATAACGGCAAGCCATTTAGAGGGAGCAGTGGCAGGAAGATGAAAAAGCTATTAATACAGTTGGAAGCTCGTTTCTTTCGGAGTGGCCAGCAGCTGCCGGAGAGGACAAAAACTAGAAAATACCACAGTGGGTGCTCCGGAGAGCACAAATTATTCAGGAGATATTACAGTACATTGTTCACCTTAGTAAACATTTTTTTAATGTTTATGAGATCTGTTCAAAGGCATCCTGATGGATGAAAGCCAATAACATTTATAGGGGTGTGTGTGCACGTGTGTGCGCGTGCGTATGTGTACTCGCATTTCTTTTGCTTTAGTAGTCTTTGTAAATCATTTATTTGAGCTGATGTACTCAACAGTGGCTAGGCAGGGTCTACCTAATGCAACGTGAAGTCCATGCCTCTGTTCCCTGGGTAACTGTACTCTTCGTGACGTCTGCTGCGCTGCAGATGGGGCTCTGGGAAGCTGGGAGCTGACCTGAGGAGTGATGGGAGCAGAAGAAAGACTCCAGTTCTGAGAAGAGAAAATCAAGAGGAGCAGGGAGATGAGAAGGATAGGGCAGCATTTCCCAGTGTGTGTTGGGAATATATTGTCACCCAAAGAGGGGCCCGTGGGAACAGGATTTGGGGGAATCCTTGCACTTCTGACAAGAAGAGAAATTCACAACGTATAGGAAGCATCCTGTTCAAGGTTCTTGAGATTAAAGTGATCCCCGTAACAAGGCTTAACTCCACTTTTGCCAGACCCTGACCACAGCACAGCCCCTGCAGAAGCTCTAGTGCCTCAGAGAACGCGTTCAGGAACACAGCTTTTATGTGATAAAACTGGGCGAAGCTGTTAATCATTGAAACTAAGCCATGATGGCATCTCTACACACGGCTATTAGCTCACTTATTTTAAATGAAATGACTTGTCAATTTGGTTCAGGAACTGACCAAATTAGACAATCTACTAGTTTAATAGATGTTTTTTTCCAGTTGAATTGGTTTATTGTTTGATTTAGGACTCAGGCACGCAACCAGTTTAACTGGGAGGGATGAACTTGGTTTTGACTCCATCATCCAGTTTCACAGACTGATTAGGTACACCAGTTAGGGAGTCAAGGGCACCAGGTTAAATTCTGGCACCTTCCGTTCCTAGAGGTGTGACTCTGGGAATGTTACGGAATCTCTCTATTTAAGTCTCAGTTTCTGCATCTATAGAATGGGAACAATATTTACTGGACCTATTTTATTGGCTTATGGAGATTAGTTGAAATAATGCAGATAAAAAGTTTGGCACAGAGCTGGCATATAGTGAGTTCTTAATAAGTGTTGGTCATCATCGTTATCATCAGAAGGAAGGGGCTGGGACTCACAGGTGAACAGTAAATCTTTCTTCCATCCTCAGGAATGCTTGAGGAAAGTTGGACTCTTTCTGATAATGACGGAAGGAATGTATCCACTAGAGACAAATGATGCTGTTCCTGGGGTGGCTATATGCTCATCACTGATCCAATGATGTCTCGGAGCCCACTGTACTTGCTTGTTGGGTTTCCTTATTACATGACCTGTAGTTTATGGAGTGCAGCCGCTGAAGAATGAGAAACATGTGCCCCTCAGGGCACTACGTCACTAGCAAGGTATTCAAGGCTCCAAGATCCTGAAGCTTCCCTATGCCAGTGTGACCCACAGTCACACCAGCTCTCGTGCTTTAGACCAGAATGGTGATTAGGACATTGGACATTGGCTCTGGATGTCCAAGGCCTTTGTGATGCTGCTAGCCTAAGATGCTGCTGTGCTCCTTATTCTGTATCCCTTCTTAAGGTGAAAGAAGTCTCATGCCTGGTGAGCCTATCATGTGTCTTGTGAATTCCAATGACAATCCAAACCTGAAAGCCACTCCAGTGGTCTTGAAAGTACTAAGAGATTTGCAGTTAAAAATATCTAGGCTCTGTTTGACATTGCCATTTATCCACTGGGAAACTTTAGGCAAGTTACTTAATCTCCCTGAGCCTCAGGCTCCTCTTCTGTAGAATGGGGATGAGATTGCATACTTCGTAGAGTTGTGATTCATTTAATGAGATAATATATGTCAAATACCTAGAATAGTGCCTGGCCCCAAACTGAATGATTGTGTGAAATGCCTGGTATCATGCCCTGCACTGGGTCTAGGCAAGGGGATTTTCCACAGACTTCTTTCCTGCTCATCAGGGACCACCTGGCTCAGGCACTAAATCCCCAGTTAGATATAAAGTTGTCCCTTGCCCAACATTTAGCTTGCTCTGGACTCTCGTTAGGGATGTCAATCTACAGATAGAGCATGAGTTTCATGAGGCCAGTGAAAGTCTAATTCATGTCTAATTCCCTTCCCTATTGTTTGGCAAATTGTTGCAAATGCCTACATGGTTGTATAGTTAAAATGTAGGACAGGTGTTCAGGAGCTGAAGAAGTTAAACCTGGACTGGTATGATGATGTCGCGTAGTGACGGCCAGGCTGAGTGTGGACTCTCTCCTATGTGCAGTGGGGAGCCAGAGAGGGCTTTTGAGCAGGGGAGTGGTCTGATCAACTCCACACTATATGATAACAGTGATGATGTTAGTGACATCAGTAAGGATGGTGCTGATGACGGGGAAATCTAAGCTCATCCTTTGTACCAGAAACTGTGCCAAGTCCTTTACACCCATCATGGCCTCCAGTCCTCACAAAGACCCTCTGAGCTTGGATACTGGGTAATTGGCCATGTGCCGCGTGGATTGAAGGGCAGAACGACTGGAGTCTTTTGGGACTTGGTATAGTCTTCACTTAAGAAAGGACAGTGGAAATGGAATTGACAAGCCCCCAAGCCCACAGCACGTATTTTCAGTTTTACTGGCCAGCCAAACACCTCCCTTGCTCAGTAAAATGTTCAACCACATCAATATAATCCCTTATGTCAGAGCTGCCAAAGTAGTCATGGCTCCACTACTCTATAAGAAGAGCCTTATTAGCTTTAAAAGGGAGGTTGTGACTCATTTGTAGCTGGGCCATAATGTCCCCAGAGAGGACATTCTACAAAGTGTCTGTTACGGGGGCTTTGCATGGTGTAATGCATGAAGTAGCTGATTTGGGGCAATTTTCTCTTAGCTGGAGGCTCTACTCTCCTGCCTTGAGATTTCCTTTTCTCTTCCATGTAAACCTCTTCTGGGACTATTCTAAGACTTCCGGTTGGTCACTGACTATGTTACTTTTCTTCCACAATTCGGGTTGTAAATGCTGCCACCGTCCTCTGACTTAAGTCAGAAATCAGTGTCATCCTACCCGACCTCTCTGTCCAGTCCTATCAGTCACCAGGTTTGCCAACATGAATCCCCCAAGAGTCCTTCCATCCATCCCCTTCTCTTCACCCTGACTGCCATCACCATCCAGGATGCCATTATTGCTCATAGAAAGGATGGCAGTGGCATCCCAGCTGGTCTCTCTGTCCCCAGGCTTGTCTCCCCATCCTGTCCTTCACACTGCAGCTAGAACGCTGTTTTGAAGATTCATATCTGCTATGCCATTTTCTTGTTTCAAAACCCAAGCCCCATGTCCTGGCATTCAGTGCTAGTCATAACCTGGCCCCTCCCTATCTCCCTGATCTCAAGCTGCCACTCCTTGCATGCTCCAGCCGTGCCACACCTTCACGCAGGTCCCCCAAATCACCAGGCTCTCTCACACTCTTCTGGGGACTCAAATCCTCAGCCTGACACTGCAAAGCCCCGGTAGGTGATCCTATCTCTCCTGCCTCCCGCTTCCTCTTTCATGCCCCTGTCAGCGTGTGGGCTGGTAAACGAGGGCTGTATTTCCCAGGGAGGTACCTGTAGGACCATGTCTGCAGTTCTAGCTGAGATTGATGAACTTTCAAATGATGAGGTTTCTGGGGGCATTTGTTGACATATAAATCAAAATCCAATTTATGTGAAGGAAAATCCCAGCTGGTTTACATGGCAGGATTATGAAACAGTTTTTGCCTTGTATGAAGCCTCTTGGATGATGTAAAATGATTTTACCTTCCACAAAAGAAGCTTGGCTTTTTAACTTCTGCTGGTTTTCCTAGGGTGACCCTGGAAACTTCCGATACAGAGTTTGCCAACTTATTCCAAGGTTGCCAACTTATGACACTGGTCTTACTGAGGGGAGGAAGGGAAGTGCAATTTATTGAGTATCTACTGTGTGCCAGGCACACCCCTGCAGTATCCTACAGTCTCACAACAATCTGCTGGGTACTTGACATCATATTGAAAGCGTTACTCTCAACCATGTGACTATCTCTCCATTCTCTTCCTGAGAGGGTGTATTAGTCATCTGTTGCTGCAGAAATTACCACACACTTTGCAGCTTATAACAACTCACATTTATTATATTACTATTTCTGTGGGTCAAGACTCTGGACACAGCTTAACAGAGTTCTCTGCTTGGGGTCTTACGAGGTTGTAATGAAGTGTTGGTCAGGGTGTGGTCTCATCTGGGGCTCAACTGGGGAAGGATTTGCTTCCAAACTCACACAGTTGTTGGCAGCAGCCCTTTACTCATGGGCTATAGAGCTGAGGATCTCAATTTATTGTTGCCTATTGGCCAGAGACACCCACCCCCAGTTCCTTCCCAACATAGCCACTTACTTCTTCCAAGTCACAGAGAGAGGGACTTCAAGCAAGACAGATGTTACAGTCTTACATAATATGATCACAGAAGTGACATCATTTTATCATCTTTGTCATATTTACTGGTTAGAAGCCAGACCAAGGTCCTGCCCACACTCAAGGGCAGTGGGCTACACAGGGTGTAACTGGGAGGTGGGGACCATGGCCACTTCAGAGTCTGTCTGCCCCAGAAGGGTTCAGACACTCAAGGTCGCACGACTAGATGTTTGTGGAGTTGAAATCTGACTTCAGAGCCCACACTTTTAGCATTATGCTGCCCCTGCAGCTGATTCCATAGTCTGTGGAATCCAAAGTAAAGCTCTTCCCGGGAGATTTATCCTGACTGCTGAAGCCTGGGTCATTTGTTCATCTCGGGAGCTGCTGTGAGTTTCAGCACCCAAATCACTAAAACTGGAGTGGAAGTGAGGCAGTTCTTCAAAGGATGACTTTTTAGGGTACTAGTACCCCAAGTGGGGAAGGGATCCTGGGTGTGTTCACTCCTGCTGGACCCAGACCCGCATGGACTGTTCTCTGATGGAGAACACATTCTCAGATGGATCCCATGTGACCGTGATCCACTGTGGCCTTGGGGAGAAACTCACATGGCTGCTCAGAGGTTAATGCCATCACAGGTCTCTCTCCCTGTGGTCACCCTTCACAGAAGAGGCCTCTACCATCTGGCTCATTAAATGGTATTGCTGCTGTGTTTTTATTTTTTCCACCAACACGCACAGCCTCCAGTTTGATGTTTGGAGCCCTTCCAATTCTGAACAAGACTTGTGTTAACTCGTACATGGCTGTCATGTGTAGTTGTATGGGTTGTGCACTGCATAAGGATACCTGGATCATATACAAAGTCAGCACCCTGAGATCTCTTTTCCAGTGGCAGGGAACACATCCAATGTCACTTCCCCTTCATTGTAACAATACCTC
Source organism: Delphinus delphis (assembly GCF_949987515.2). Lineage (NCBI taxonomy): Eukaryota > Metazoa > Chordata > Mammalia > Artiodactyla > Delphinidae > Delphinus > Delphinus delphis. Next base: position 18,638,276 of record NC_082695.1, on the reverse strand, counting down.
GGTTGCCTCTTGTTTTGTTTTGTTTTGTTTTGTTTTAGGAGCCTCCTTCCTTCACTCTTCAGCCTTCATACCACTCACTAAGCCAGGAGAAGTCCTTTCTGCCTGAGGAAAGAGGCACCTTTTTCTGATTCACATACAGAGACTCATCTAGGCTTGCAGCAGCCTTGATGACTATTTTCAGGGTAGACAACCTTCCGCTGACCTGGAGTCATGACATAATCTGCCCAAGCTGACTCTGAGAGCAAGCAACTCACAGTTTTTAAAACCAACCAGGAGCAGGACTTCCCTGGTGCACAGTAGTTGAGAGTCCGCCTGCCAGTGCAGGGGACATGGGTTTGATCCCTGGCCCGGGAAGGTCCCACATGCTGCGGAGCAACTAAGCCCGTGCGCCACAACTACTGAGCCCATGTGCTGCAACTACTGAAGCCTGTGTGTGTAGAGCCCATGATCCGCAACAGGAGAGGCCACCACAGTGAGAAGCCCATGCACCGCAACGAAGAGTAGCCCCTGCTAGATGCAACTAGAGAAAGCCCGCAGCAGCAACAAAGACCCAAAGCAGCAATAAATAAATAAAATTAAACAAAAACAAAAACAAAAAACTAACTGGCAGCTGCCCAGTCATGGTAGAAATTATCCTTTCAACATGCTGCACTTAAAACTCCCAAGTCCATATGTAGTGTCATTTAGGTAAAGAAGCTCCGGCTGTCATGTGCCTTTAAATAAACCTTAAAATTGACAGCCAAGGTTGGACCAATGCCGATGTTCAGTCATAAAGGCTGTTCTAGGGGAGAGTATTCAAAAGCCACATTAAAAAATATGCAATCAACACCAGCTGTGGTCCAATTAAATTCAGCTGATCACAGGTGTTTATATAGATCTCTCTCTCTCTCTCTCACACACACACACACACACACACACACACACACGACCCAACACATTACTTCCTTTAAAATACAGTTTGAAAAGCACAAGATGAGATCCATCGACCATTCACATCAGAGTCACCTGAAATCCTTAATAAAAATGTAGATTTTTTCTCCCTACCCTAGACCTATGAATCCAAATATTTTAGGAGAGGGAGCCCAAGAATCTGAATTCTAGCAAGGACCCAAGGTGGTTTCAATACTAAATGCCATTGAAGAACACTCTTATGCGAGGCTAGGCAGTATTCTAAGGGTGCTGGGTTGCTGAGATGCACTGCTCTTAACTGTCCAGCCAGAATAAACTGTTTAAATTGGATCATTTGAGGTTTTAGTCTCCAGGGGAAACTTCTGGAGAGGCACTCAGCAGAGTGCGTTATTTCTCCATCAGGGTCCTTTAGGTATTTTGCAAGAAGACATTCCTCCAAGCCTTTTCTCGCAACCTTTCTCCCAGTTCCTGACATCTGCAAACGACTACATCAGGAGCTATAAATCAGAATCTGGGGAACATAGAAAAGTGACACCCACCTGGGTCCCATACTTGAAGTCAGTTGGTTCATCAGGTTGGATACATTTAGCCATGAGTAATAGAAAGCCTGACTGCGGTTCAAATTCTAAGCACAGTTACCACCATCATGAAGAGGTCTGAAGAGAGGTAGTTCCAAGATTTCATGGCGGACTCTGAGCTCCCGAATGGCTCGACAATTCTCTGACCACCTGGCAGCCCCTCACCTCATGGTTGTGAGCTGGCTGCAGCAGTGCCAGACCTCGTGGCCTCACACAGCAGCTTTCAGAAGATAGGAAGGAGAGGCTGAGGAAGCGTGGGGAGATGGTGGTGGAGGGATGCTATGTGGTTTCTGAGGTCAGTTCATGAGACACCTGCCACTTCTGCGTGGGTCTCTTGGAAATGCTCACTCTTAAATCACTCCCTCTTGGGAACCAGCTGCCACGTTGCAAGAAGCCTAAGCCACGTGGAGAGGTCACGTATACACATGCTGCTAGTCATCCTCAGCTGCATCCCTCGCTGACTTCCAGCACTAAGTTCCTGCCGGTGCTCACTCCAGCCATCTTGGTTGGTACAGCCTAAATGAACCTGCACATGAGTGCAGCCACCCAATGGCCAGCTGCTGCCAGGTGGAGCAGAACTGCCCAGGTGACCTACAGGACAGTGAGAGTTAATACACTGTGTTAAGCTACTGTGTTTGGAGGTTATTATTGTGCATCACTGGATAATAAGCAGACCACCAGGATGTTGGAACTCAGGAACATTTAGGTGATGAGGGAAGCTCACCAACGTCTTGCCATCATTGGTTGAGAGCTGCTCTTGAGAGGAGATGAGAAGACAGTTATTCCCTGGCACTTCTGGTCTGTCCTGCAATGAGACAGAGCAGCCTCCATAGGCAGAAGGAATCTTCACCCAAAGAATTGCGTGAGTGGACAAGCAGGAAGGCAGTCGGCCTTCTGGGTGCCCATAAATGGTAGGTGATGAGGGAGTAGGAGGGATGGGGGGCACACCAGCATCTGTGGTACCCTGTCGAAGGAAGCAGCTACTCAGTTCTGGGTATTTTTGGCCATGAAGGTATACGGTTACAGAGTTATCAAATCTTGTGACCTCTCAAGAAAATCAGAAGGCTGGATCTTGATGTAAACTTTCTTGATTTTTGGAAGTGGACAACTAATTCAGATTTTAAATCTGTGCAGCCAAATCATGCAGGCCAAATAAAAACACACGTGGATGGGGAGGATGCTCCTTGACCAGCCCAAGATGGAACGGAAAGAGCACTGAGCCCCATATCATATTTCCTAGAATGAGAAGGTGTGGCAAGACAGAAAGAGGTGGTCATGAGCTTGACCTTAAAAGACAGATTTACATGGGGGTGGCTTTCAGGCAAGGGAAGCCACGTGGATAAGGGCCCAGGAGGTGGCAAGGTTTGTAGAATTGCAGGGTAAGTGACTAGTTTATAGTGGGGGCCAGTTAATATGAGGGAAAATGGGGAAACAACATTGATGTTACATGTAGAAACTAATAGACATGCAGTACTCTAATTGGGCACATTAAATGCATATATAATTTTCCCTTCTTCACTCTTAGGAGTCTGGTGGCCAGAAATAGAATGCTTATGTCTTGGCAAAAAATGTGCACTGATATACACCTGAAACTAACACAACACTGTAAATCAACTATACTTCAGTTTTAAAAGTGCATTGATAATCTCAGAAAGAAAAAAAAAACCTCTGTATATTGATTGACATCCTGTTTACTCTTCTGTTGACGAGGTTAATTATTTAAATGTGATGCTTTATTTTGATCTGTATCCATAAGCAAGCAAAGTATGTTTCAATGGTATAATTGTATTGAATTTCCCACATCATACATTTCATAGCAGGTGATCAGATAAAGACTGTATAACCTGCACTCAAGCGAAATGACTCTGCTTAACCTAATCCATTGACTGAGTGACCTTGGGCAGGTTACTTAACCTCTCTGTGCTTCTGGAGTCTCACTTGAGAAGTGGGGGATGGTGATAAACCATACTTCACGGCGTGGCTGAGATGAGTAAATGCGATGAGACTTGTAAAGCTCGTAGTACAGCGACTGATACAAGTTGTTGATCAACACCAGCCCTTATTGATTGTTAGCAGATCTCACTTTTGACACCTGAAGTCTAATGAGAGCTACCAATTCGTGAATTTGCTCCATGTTTGTGCCTGATTCAGATATGCGTTACTGCTCATCCTTCCTTCTAATCCACTTCCCAGAAGATCGTGTAACCTGGAAGTGGGAACTGGTTCTTCTAGTTCGCTCTAGAAGATTCCCTCAAGTCTGATTCATTCTCAGGAGGGGCTGCCAAAAGTCCCTCTTGTCTTTTTTTAAAATTAATTAGTTAATTTATTTTTGGCTGCATTGGGTCTTCGTTGCTGTGCGCGGGCTTTCTCTAGTTGCGGAGAGTGGGGGCTACTCTTCGTTGTAGTGCGCGGGCTTCTCATTGCAGTGGCTTCTCTTGTTGCAGAGCACGGGCTCTAGGCACGCGGGCTTCAGTAGTTGTGGCGTGCGGGCTCTAGGGTGCAGGCTCAGTAGTTGTGGCTTGCGGGCTCTAGAGCACAGGCTCAGTAGTTGTGGTGCACGGGCTTAGTTGCTCCGCGGCTTGTGGGATCTTCCCGGACCAGGGCTCGAACCCGTGTCCCCTGCATTAGCAGGTGGATTCTTAACCACCGCATCACCAGGGAAGTCCCTGTCCCTCTTGTTTTAGGTTCATTCATTCACTCATTCTATCAACCACTTACTGTAAGTCAGGTCCTTTGCTAGACACAGATGAAAGAAATAGCCCCAGCCTCACAGAGTTCATAGGCTAGTGGCAGGGGGAGGGAAGAGAAGAACAGGCACTGGCACTTCAGTGAGATCTGGGAAGTGGACAGGAAGCTGAAGGACAACAGAGGAGATCCTTTCATCTTACTCAGCCTGAGGATCAGGGAAGGAAACTATGACATCTAAGGAAAGAAGAAAGGAAATAGCTGGGCAGTAGGATAGGGAGTGGAGAGACTATCCCAGCTCAAGAATGTCACAGGAGAACTACAAATAATTCAGTATCACAGGAAAGGCATGTGGTTTGGTGGAAACAGAGAACAAGGAGAAGGGAGGGAGGAAAGTCATCAGTGGGCATACGCAGACTAAGAAACCCTGTTGGGGGAAATGGGGAGCCACTGAAGGCTAGCAGAGGAGGGATGATCAGACTGGTGCTTTGGAAAGATCATAATTGCTGTTCCAGGGAGAAGGGGGTCAAGCAACTAATTAAGAGACGAGTTTAAGAGCTGATATGATCGTTCAAGCCTAAACTACAGTGGTGGCAAGAAGTGAATAGATTGAGATGTATGTAAGAGACATAAGCAACAGGACATGGAGACTGAATGAAGGAGAGGAGGGGGTGGGGTGTCAAGAATGACTATAGGTTTAGATAACTGGGGGAGTAATGGATGGGGCAGGGAGTGTATGTGGTAGAGATGTTTAACTCTTTGCTGGCTCTTCTTAACCAGGACACACAATTTTTCAGATTAAATTCAAGAAGCTCAATTGATCGTGCCAGCCATTCTTACTGAAGCTTTAACCAGGGTGATAATTACTCCAGGAGGCAAGTTGGGAAAATTCTCATGAGGGCATCCTCTTGAAGATACCCAATTTTCTCTACAATTTTCAGACTCAATACAACAAGGTTTATTTGTCACCTGCTCTGTGTCACTTGCTGTGCCCATTGGGTTGAACCAGGAAAACATGGTTGCTGCCTTCATGGGATTTACATGCCAGCTTAGAGTTCTGGTATCTTCTCATCTAAGTGCTAAATCCTCCTGTCCTCTAGGGGTGCTGGAATAAGAATACAAATGTATCATTTAGCTATTGCTGTATAACAAAATGCCCTCAAAACCCAGTGTCTTAAAATAGCAACAGTTTATTTAGCTTAAAATTCTGCCATTGGCAATTTAGGGTGGACTCAGCTGGGTGTTTCTTCTGATCTTACCTGGATACATTCTTGCATCCACATTCAAGCTACAGGTTGGGTAGGCAGTTTTAGTGATCCTGGCTGGACTCTCACATGTTTGAGATCTCAGCTCGCGTAAATGTTCTTCAATGGCTCCAATCTCTCATCTTCTCATAGGCTAGCCCAGGCTGTTCATGTGGTGGCCAGGAAAGTTTCCCAGAGAGAACGGAAGTAAGCACAGTCTCTAGAGGCCCAGGCTTAGAACTGACACAGTAACACTTCCACCATGTTCTACTGGCCAACGCTAGTCACAGGGTCCAGTGCAGATTCCAGGAGTGGGGAAGAGGCTCCACACCTTGATGGGAGAAGCAGCAGAGTCTCATTGCAAAGAGCATGGGCACAGTGAGAGGAAAAATTGCCATAGTTTTAGCAATATACTCCAAGGACTCACACACTCCTAATTCTTGCTACCTGTAAAAGTAATCACAAAAGGGAGCTCTCATGAGCAGAGGATGGCAATAGATCTATTTCTTATATTTCCAAGCCAAACAGGAGACTTATTGAGACCTGCCCTTTCCCATGAGGGAATTCATTCTATCTGTCTGGGCTCCTGGGTCAGTCAGTTTTTTCCATTTTAGGTTTCTGACTGTGGCCATCCTCTCCTTTTCATTCCCCCAGGACAATAGCCTGGGATTCTCTGCACAGATGTCAAAGAAATGAAATGTCAGCAGAGTTCACTGTGACCCTGGAGCCAGTGCCCTCCCGCCTCCTCCTCACAGTTGCCTACGGCAGGGCTGGTCTGCACTATTAATAAACCTTCCCCTCAGCATTTTCTCTTGATGGACCGTATCAGATAGGCTCCATCTATCTCCCATCCTCACTCCCGCCAGGCTGGAGAGAAGGTCTCCTGACACGGAGATAAGAAATCCCGGACATCACTGCCATGTAGGGGAAGCTCAGGGTTCCGTTTTCCTTATGAAAGGTCAAATCACTTCCTTTGCAGTGCTTGGAAAGAAAAGAGCCAACATAATGTGCTTTTGAAATGCCAATGGTCTTGATGCCCCTGATAAGAAGTAAATGAAGGAAGAGAATGTCTGAGAAAGAGCTGACTTCTAAGTGCCAGCCGGAGAAGTAAAACATTTTTAACAACCCATGTTAAAGGTAGTGTTTAATTCAGTCCTGGGTTAGGGAAATGCAATCATTGCTGCTTTAAAAAAATCCCTGCCTTGTTGCATTGAATACAGGTACCAGTAATAGTTCTCCCTCAAGAGGCTTAGGAGGAAAGACAGACCACAAACTGGCCCTACCAGCTTTTCATTTATTCTTCCATCGCACGTCTATTGAGCGGCCAGTATGTGCCAGAAACCGCTGGGCATAGGGGACACAGAAGTGGTAAATGGCACAACGTTCTGTTCTTAAGGAAGTCACTGTCTAATCATAGGTCAACAGACAGTAGCTCTGGAGAGTGATGCGTGCTACCCCAGGACGTGCAAGGTGTTATGGAGGCATCTCCATGGGCACATCATCTCCTGAAGTTCTTCTCTGAAGCAGTAGAGGCGCCAGGAAATTACGGGTCAAGCCTGGCATATTCACTACTATATCGTTGGTGCCTGGCCCTTAGTGGGGGCTCATTCCTGTTAGTTGGTTGACCTAAGTGGTGTGAATCCGACATTCTCACCCCATGGTGCCATCAGTCCTTCTCCCAACTGTCCCTGCATTCTCACACCTGTGTGCTTCGACAAGTACCATCTGGAATCTTGTTCTCACCTTTTTGCCCCCTAGAAAACTCTGATTCACCCATCAGTACCCAGACCATATGTCATTTCTTCTGCAAAGCCTTTTCTGATCTGCTGAGTAGAACTTATCCTCTTTCCATAATTCTTCCAAGCAACTTGCTTATGTGTCAAATTTGGTCCTTATCTCAAAGGACCATTTTATTTTAATCATTTGTTTTTGACATGCTTTTTTCTCCTTCACCAGATCATGGGCTTCTCTGGAGCAGGGTCTGGATGTTAGGAGTCTTTGAACCATCTGTGCCTGGCCCACCATAGCAGCTCAGTGAATGTTCACTGCGTGAACAAAAGACTACATATAAAAGACTACATATTGGGACCACAGATCAGTGGATGTCACCCAGATGGTTGTATTTTCTAATTCATGGAGACAATGGGATAGAATGTGGGATGCAGCAAGGAGAACTGAGGTGAAGATGTAGCCATCAGTTTAGCCTCCTTTCTGCTGTAATGACAGCATTTCCCGCTTTGTCTAATGTTAGGGAGAAAGAGGAGGCCAGGCTGATGTCTTAATGCCACGGCCCACATCCAGGAGCGGATTCAGATGAAACGCTGCTCTGTGCAGAGTGCGGGGATCTTTGATCAGTACCTGGGAAGGACTTGGGACTGCTTGAAACTGAACATTCAGATGCTGTCTTTAGCACAGACTCTCATCTCAGAAGTTTCACTTTAATCTCTGGGTTCCACTTGATGCTCAGTCAGGATGAGCTGATATAGCACAGGAGTCCTAGGATCAATTGGGGAAGGATGACCTGGGGACAGGTGAGGGTGGGCTTTAATTGTCTGAAGGGCTGTCATGTGGAAGAGGCAGCAGAACTGCGAACAGAGGGTGGTGGTTACAAGAGAGCAGGTTAAGTCTGACACAAGAAATGTTTTCAAAAACCGATTCTTACACCTCTGGAATTAGATTATATTACAAAATGGTGAGCTCCTGACACTTCTGAGTATGGCATCAGAATGCAGCAAGACTGGGGACTTCCCTGGCAGTCCAGTGGTTAGGGCTTCATGCTTCCACAGCAGGGGGCACTGGTTCAATCCCTGGTTGAGGAACTAATATCCCGCAAGCCTCGAAGTGTGGCAAAAAAAAAAAAAAAAAAAAAAAAAAATGGAGCAAGGCTGGTAATTCTATTTGTCCTTCAGCTATGAAGAATACCTGATTATTCATCAATATAGAAGATGAAACAACAAAACAACCCATGAGTGCATTGGTATAACCTAGCCAATTGTCACGCTTAGTTCCTATCATCTCTAGTGGACTGTGGTCCTGCATGCTTGCCTCTAATGGCCTGTCATTTTCCCCAATCTTCCTCTTTTTTCATTCTCTACCTTCACACCTCTTTCAAAATTTGATTAAGATGTCCTGAGCCAGTTTGGATGAGGTTATCTGGGTCCCAGTGTTAGGGAAAAAGAAAATTGTGTTCAGTGTTTGTTTGGTTGTTTGCTGTTGTTGGACAGCAACATGCATTTGCACCTCCCCCCAGCAGCTGAGGTAAGGCTACATCCAAGTTATCAGGGGCTGTATGTAAGCAGTGCCATGACTGATGCGCTTGGATTCCTATGTATCCGTTTACTGGATTTATTCATGCATCTTGTCGTATGGTGAGAGAGAGAGAGGAGAGAAAACACGTAGTTTATCTAATGAGTTTTGATTCTCAAAAGGTCCAGTGGGGGTGGGGGGATGAATTGGGAGGTTGGGATTGACATATATACACTAATTTGTATAAAATAGATAATAAGAACCTGCTGTGTAAAATTTTAAAAAAGGTTTTCTCCATCATTGAGATCCACAAGATTACCCTTTATCCACTTAATCAATCTCCTTTTACTTGAGTCAGTCTAAGGAGGTTTTCGTTCCTTGCAACCAAATGATTCTTGGTAAAGAGAGCATCATTGGATTAGGGATCCTCATCCAAAAAGTGACCAGTCTTGTCCTTCTGCCTTCCACAGAGCTTTGAGCATGCAAGTCTCCAAGGTCCCAATGCTGATAGCATGGATGAAGGGCAGGGCTTGGGGCAGGTCCATGAGACATGTGTTCTGGCCACAGACAGAAATGGGCTCACGCTCTCTGCCCGTTAGGTAGATGCGGCCCCCATTACTTTTGGGAGGCAGATGTCAAGCAGTGCCAACAATTAGACCCCAGTGAGGCTTGTTTTACCAAAGCACTCAGTTTAATGAGTCTTTCCATGACGCAAAATTCTACTCGCTCCATCAGCAAATGTGACCTGTTTGGTGTGAATAATTCAGTGTTTTGCAGGGGTTCTGACTTCCACTGAGAATGCAGCACTGTCAAAGATTGTTAACTAATCCTATGGAGCAGAACTGAGCTCTGGTTCACCGCTGAGTCAGAAAAACACTTAGGAAAACAGTAAAAAGAGAATAAAAAAGAAAAGTACTTTCCCTAACTAACAACAGAAACCACTCTCTCCAAACTCTCCCAACTCACATGCATATCAGTATGCGGCTCTCCTCTTCCCAAAGCCTCAAACCTAGTTTGGGGAGATTTTGGTCCAAAAAAAATTTCTGAAGACACATTTCCATGCCAAAAAAAAAAAGGACTTTTAAGCAGAAAAGTCCAGCTCTGGATGAATATGCTGGCTGTCTCTGCCCAGAGGAAGTGAGGGATCTGGAAAAATGAGAAAAGTCCTGATCATTTATAGCTCAAAAAGCGTTTCCTTCCCCTTCTTTCTTTCTAGCTATGTGATCTTGGGCAAGTTAGTTCTCCTGTCTGGGCACATTTATAAAACCAGAGCTTTGGATTAGAGATCAGAAATTCCTTTTTTTAAAAAAATAAATTTATTTTTATTTATTATTTTTGGCTGTGTTGGGTCTTCGTTGCTGCACACGGGCTTTCTCTATTTGCAGCAAGCAGGGGCTACTCTTCGTTGCGTGCACGGGCTTCTCATTGCGGTGGCTTCTCTCATCGTGGAGCACGGGCTCTAGGCACGTGGGCTTCAGTAGTTGTGGCTCGCGGGCTCTAGAGCACAGGCTCAGTAGTTGTGGCGCACGGGCTTAGTTGCTCCACGGCATGTGCGATCTTCCCGGACCAGGGCTTGAACCCGTGTCCCCTGCATTGGCAGGCAGATTCTTAACCACTGCGCCGCCAGGGAAGCCCGAGATCAGAAATTCTTAACCAAGAACTCTGGGTGGTCCATGTGCGGTCAGTGAAATCTCTGAAGTACTGTGCAAAATTCTGTTCACGTTTGGGAAAGGGGAGAGGCTCTATAGCTTCCATCAGATTCTCAAAAGTGTCCATGACCTCTGACCTTTCAAGCTTTGGAGCCAAATTAGGAAGCTCGATCACTGGACGCAGCAAGTTTGTGTTTGTGCATGGGCTTCTATCAGGGGGATAAGATGTTCATTCATTTTTTCATTCCACAAATATTTGCTGAGTCCTCTGGGGTGCTAAGCCCTCTGCTACTCACTGACCTCCTGGAGCTCACAGTCTAGGAGACAGACGATAGAAAAACAGTCACAAATAATTCTGATTACCAAATATGACAAGGGCTCTGAGTGTCACTGAGAATTTTGGTGAGAGATCAGAAGTGACCCGTTTTTTCTTCACTACCACATCCCATACATCCAATGAGTGGTGGACTCCAAAAATAGTTCACCTCTTCTGATCCCCACTGCCACCACCCTAGTCTGAGCCCTGAACCCCTGAACCCTCTTGCGCCTGAACCCCTGCAACCCTCTTCTCTTTGCTTCCATTCTTTCCCATCAACTGGAATGTCGAGACCCATGGAGAAGAGAGTGGGGGGTGTGTAGAATCCAGTCATGTGCTGCATTTGATATGAAATCAGACAGTACAATTGCTGTGTGGGAAGAGCCCTCAGGCTCTAGGGAAGGGAGTGGGGGAAGGGGTGCTCCAGGGGTGCTCCAGGTACTCAAGACGGAGTGGTGGGGAAAGCATTTGCCTCCTCGAGGTGAGAACTTTGAAAAACAAGGCTCACTTGGATGTGTAATGTATAGCATTGGGGAAAAAAATACCATTATTCATCTGACATCACACCTGGTGTTGCACAAAACAAAACAGAGTCAGAGCACTTATGGCTGAAGCTGTTGATTCTCAGCCCACGAAATGATTCAAAACAGTCTAAATAAAGCAAGCAAGCAAATTCAAACCCACAAACCAGGCAAATTAGGGAGTGATTACATCCATTTGTGTTTCAGAAGCACTCTGATTTACAAAGGACTGTCTTTAAATAGCATCCCTTGGAGTGTTTACAAATCTGTAACTGCTCGCTGGAAAGGCCGAAGATGGGGAGGGATACCTAAAACTACAGGTGTGAAATCCCTGGCCAGTTGAAGGCCGTTCTAAGGAATGTGCGACCTGGTTTAAAGCTATATATAACATATTGAGGAATCTACGATGTAAACTGCAACCATCAATATTGGGAGCAGGGCGGGGTCTGGACTCTTATTTGAGAAAATGCACGTGAGAGATTTTATATGCACATGGCTCATAATAAGTACTCAGTAAGTGTCAACCATCATCTTCATTCCCTAAGCTCCAGTACCAGCTGGGTGTCATTCACTTCAGCCCAATTCAATTCAATTCAGACACTAACGCCCTGGAATTAGTGCAGACCCCACAGACTAAGGGGCTTAGCTCCACTAGACTGCCCCTACTTCAGACACCAACCACAAGTCCCAGGTGTCCCCTAGCCACTCATGCTTCTGCTACAAATTTGGGGTTTCCCATAATTCCCTTTGAGGTTTGGTAATTCACTAGAACAACTCAAGGAATTCACTGCATGCACTATACCCAAAATTACAGTTTTATTCTAAAGGATACAACTCAAGAACAGCTGATTGGAAGAGATGCATAAGGCAAGGTAGGAGAGGGGGCTCAGAGCTTCCATACTCCTTCCGCATGGGTTCAGGGTGTACCACCCTCCCAGCACACTGATGTGTTCACCAACCAGAAAGTTCCGCTAAGCCTTGGTGCCTAAGAGTTTTTATCCAGGTTTCACTATGTCAGCATGATTGATTAAATCATTGATTTAATTTAAACCATGTGATTGAATGCAATCTCCAGCTCCCCTCCCCTCTCCAACGGGTGGCTGAAAGGTTCAACCCTCCAATCACATTGTTGGTTCCCCTGGCCACCAGCGCCCCCCATGCCCCCCCGCCCCCCCACCAAAAGGGGCTCATTATGAATAACAAAAGCTACTACTATCACTAAGAAATTCCAAGGATTTTGAAACACTGTGCCAGGAACCCAGAACAAAGCAGATACATTCTGTATTGTATCACATTCCCTCTGCCATGCTCTCTCCTGAAATATAAGGCTGAAGGAAGCTCTTGAGAGGTCAAACTGGCCATCCTTCTGCCTCCAGGTGAGCCTGTATTTTAATCATTGAAAACAGCTGATTATCATTTTCAGAAAAAAATGACAACAAAATTACACAGGCTGGCAGAGTCTCCAGTCAGTCCATGTGGCTGGGCATTTCCAGATTCCCAGGGAGAGACAGCAATGGGGCCTGGCCACCTTTCTCCTCTAGGTCCCCCCATTTGCTTTCAGAATACTGCTTAAACCTCCCCCATAGCCAGAAAGAGGACTGGCCACCAAAGAGTTAACGTTTTGGAAAGATTCAAGGCAGGAGGGAAAGTGGTTCCTAGGTTCCACTGCATTAGGATGCACTGCTCCATAGTATGTGCTTTTGACTGTCCCTAAGATACTTCACACCCATAAAGGTCTGTGTCTGGAAGGGTTTTCAGATTTATTACTTCTGGTGAAGGTGTCTTCCTGTACTTGAATGCACTTCATTTTCTTTCCCTGCAATTACTCTGAAGTTACATAGTCAGTAGTGCATATAATCACAGGTACTACAACCCACAGACTCCTCTTGATGTTCTGGAAGGCCTTACTGGTTAGGCCTTCACAAAGCTCACACTGCCTTCTCTTACCAGGCTTGTTTTTCTTTGAAGTATCTTTTCATATTGTCTTTTTCATTGATTCATTCAGTCATGTATTCATTCACTTCTGCCTTTCCCTGGACTGCTGTCTCTATACTGTCTAACTGGTGAACTCCTCCTCAGCCTTCGAGGTCCAGCTTAAATGTCACCTCCTCTGAGAAGCCTTCTATGATTACCTTCAAGTCTCTCTTCCATGCTTCCGTATATAGCATAAACATCAATCTGGCCATCTATCACAATCTGTTGTGGTTATGTAATTAATGCCTAACCATTGCTACTGGACTGAAAATTCACTGAGGGTAGGGAATGTGTCTAGTCCTTCTCTGGTTCCATAATGCCCACCATGACACTTGGCACTGAGTAGTCACTCAAGAAACATTTATTGAGGGAATATATAGATGGATACTGACCTACAAGTACTGCCTATTACATCTGTAGAATACTATTGATTTCCCACTTCTCTTTTCTTTCTTGCTAATAGAACCTCAATTTGGACTAAGTAGTAGGCTTTCATGTACCTCATGGCCCCTTTCCCAATTCCAGGGTGGTGTAGGTTGGTTATTTAAATACAATTATGGTCATTTCACAACTCTAGCCAGTGATTGGTTTAGATGTGTGAGTGGAGGGATTCTGGGAAAAGGTTCCTTTATTTTTTTAAAAAAATTGAAGTATAGTTGATTTACCGTGTTGTGTTAGTTTCTGGTGTACAGCAAAGTGATTCAGTTATACGTATATACGTATCTATTCCTTTTCAGATTATTTGACCTTATAGGTTAGTACAAAATATTGAGTGTAGTTCCCTGTGCTATACAGTAGGTCCTTGTTGGTTATCTATTTTATATATACTAGTGTATACATGTTAACCCCAAACTCCTAATTTATCCCTCCTCCCCCTTTCCCCTTTGGTAACTGTAAGTTTGTTTTCTATGTCTGTGGGTCTATACTTGTTTTGTATAGACGTTCATTTGTATCACTTTTTTAGATTCCACATAAAAGTGATATCATATGATATTTGTCTTTCTCTTTCTGACTTACTTTACTTAGTATGATAATGTCTGTGTCCATCCATGTTGCCGCAAATGGCGTTATTTCATTCTTTTTGATGGTTGAGTAATATTCCATTGTATATATACATACCACATCTTCTTTATCCATTCAATTGTCAATGGACATACAAGTTGCTTCCATGTCTTGCCAATTATAAATAGTGCTGCAGTGAACATTGGGATGCATGTATCTTTTAGAATTATGGTTCCTCCAGATATATGCCCAAGAGTAGGATTGCAGGATCTTATGGTAACTCTATTTTTAGTTCTTTAAGGAACCTCCATACTGTTCTCCATAGTGGCTGCACCAATTTACATACCCACCAACAGTGTAGGAGGGTTCCCTTTTCTCCACACCCTCTCCAGCATTCATTATTTATAGTCTTTTTGATGATGGCCATCCTGACTGGTATAAAAGGTTCCTTTCTTGATAAAAGTTGTTGTACCAGGAGACTCTCTTTTTCCTCTTTGGATGAAATTTGGGGAGGCCAGGATGTCTCAAGCAGAACCAGCCATCCTGAGGCCATGCAGAGGGTAGCAGTGTAAAAGAATGAAAAACAACTGGGGCTGTGATGACACTGTTGTTCCCCGGTGACCAGCCTGGACCCATTGTAATACAGAGAATTGTTCTCTGATTTTGGTCTCTCCCTAGGAGGGGGAGGTTTAGGTATCCGTGGGAGGGGGCTGAATAATGGGTTGTTTAGAGCTTCTCAAGACCTGGAAATTCATCCACTTATTTTACAAAAGTCAGCGACCTATGTGAATGGGTTTCCTGTAGAGACAACATACAGATTTACCTTTTTTTTTTTTAATTAGGGTATAGTTGTTTTACAATGTTGTGTTAGTTTCTACTGTACAGCTATATGTATGTATATGTATATGTATATCCCCTCTTTTTTGGATTTCCTTCCCATTTAAGTCACCACAGAGCATTGAGTAGAGTTCCCTGTGCTATACAGAAGGTTCTCATTAGTTATCTATTTTATACATATTGGTGTATATATGTCAATCCCAATCTCCCAATTCATCCCACCCCCCTTTTCCTGCCCTGGTGTCCGTACCGGATTTACTTCTTATATGAAGTCTAATGGGACAGTATTCCCCACCTTAGAAAGTGTGTTAAAAATAGTATTTATTAAAGAGGTGGTCAGGATTACCAGTGTTCTCTATACATAGTGTAGTAGACTTTCCAGTACAAGTGAGGAATATACTTCCCAGTAACTTGCCATGTGGGCACTGGGAATTCTATCCAATGGATTCTAGCCAGTGAAGTGTAAGCAGAAATGATGTGTCTCTCCTGTCGTAAGGTATTTAGCAGCTGTTGTGCCACCTCTATGCTCTCTCTTCCCCTGCTGCCTCAACCTTCATAGCTGTGTATCCTGTATGGTATAGTTATAGTATCAGGCTTTTAGTTTGAAGAAAAACAGTTCTTGTGCTAAGCTACTGATTTAGGGATTATTTTGTTACCCTATAGCTTGTGGTGACTAATACACAGAATAATATGTTTGGAAAATATGAACAAGCAAAAAGAAGGGCAGAAAAGAAAATCTCCTGTAATCCCTGCATTATTAGAATTCAGGTGGCCATGATGCTCCACAAGATGGTCCTGGAGAAGACACCACCTCTTAACTCAGTCTTGCAGTGAACTCTCAGGAATGTTCTAGGCTCTTTTGCATCAGTGACTTTCACCTGAATTCAAGCAGACAGGTAGCCAGGAGCTCCAGAATGGGCAGATAAGAGAAGCTTGGAGGGCAATGCATGGGGAGAGCCTTCATTCCACACAATCATATTATTGACAGCTGTCATCCTCATGCTGAGCTCCAGGAGAATGTAAATCTGTGTCTGTCTGTGAGGAGCTGTGTTGTTTTCTGCTTCACGCAATGCTCTCCAAAAGTTTTCATATCCTTTCCCATTAGAGACAATTTTCATTTTTCAACTGGGCCAGTGGTGTGTTTCCATCAATGACATAATGTATTACCGCTCACAGATAATCCTGTTTGTGACTTTTGTTTCCAGTATTACATCTATTTTTCATAATTGAGTTTCCACAGTTAAATATTAAACCACAGTATTTATCCTACATTTATAAAAATGGAATTATATGGCCCATGCAATTACAAAAAAAGTCTGTTTTCTTTTTACTTACAATGTTATGAACATCTTTCCATGTCATTCAACATTCTTCTACAGCATCCATTTCAATGCCTGCCTAGAACCCCAACATCTGGATATATCCTCATTTATTTGATAAATCCCTGCTGCTGGACACTTAGGATGTTTCCAATTGTTCAACACTAAAGAAAAAAAAAATCCTTGTAGCTAATCTTTGCTCATATCCATCATTATTTCTTTAGAATAAATGCCTAAAAGTGGGTTTCTCCAAAGTGTGTGCAAAAATAATTAAGGCTTCTGATCCATGTTGAAAACTTGACTTTTCTAGAAAGACTAGAAAGGCCGTATCAGCCTACACATGTATGAGTATCTTTTTTCACTCTCCTGCATCACATCCTTAAAATCAGCAGGCAGAAACTGAACAGGCAACAGTCTCCTTCATGCAGGCTTTGTGTCTATGGTTAATGATCTGTAGCTACTATTGACCCTATTTTCTTTCCTTTTTTTTTTTTTATTACTCAGATAACTTCAAAGAGACTTTTAAAGAGGTCTTGTGAATTTAGTTTCTATGGTTTGAATTCCTTCATTAGTTGCATCTTCTGACTCTTGTGGGGGCTTGGTTTCTTTACGTACTTTATCATTTTTAACTGTGAGCTCATCTTCAGTGGGGATTCTTTTCTTTGGGATTCCCAGGGAGCCAAGATTGGGGAACCTCATGGCACAGCCTCGATATTTAAATTTCTCTCAGTGAGTGTTTTACCACCTGTGGTTTGGGGTGGCCAATTCACCTGAAAGCTATGTGCTTAAGCCACTAGGTAGAGCTTTTTAGTGCCCCTTTGATGGATAGAAAGCCCTTTATGGTTCCCTGCTTTGGGCCTCATCAGCTCCCATCCTGTGGCTGCAGCTCTGCTCTCCGGGCATTGGTGTTATGACTCTCTAGGTATATGCAGTTCTGATATCACATGGACCTTTGGGCTCATGTAGTTTGCTTGTCCTTTCTGGCACCTGGGATCCTCTTTTCCTTTATTTTTGATCCGAGCTATGTATGTGAAGTTTTGTTATATTTTATCCAGCATTCCTATGGATTTGGAGTGTTGAGAGGGCTCTGATGTCAGCTCAGCTACTCCATTGGTTGGTGGTCTTTGGGCTCTTTGTATGCCCTTAGGGCTGATTTGACACTCTATGATGGTGGCCAGAGGCAGGAGAGCAGTTGAAGCAACCATCTCTGCAATTGTTAAGAAGTCAACACCGGTAGAACTCTTGAGACTACATGGATTCATGAACACATGGCTTATTTCAAGAGTCACAGCCGTGTTGTTGGGGGAAGAAAAGAAGCATGCCCCATGCCAAGAAATCCTTGAGCTCCTGGGTCAGTGCATCCCTTGTTATCCACAACCTTATAAACAAGAACAATTAATATAGCAACCCACTGTAGAGTGCCAGGAGCTGCTGTACAAAACACATTGTGTAGATTACCCCATTTAATCATCACAAAAACCCAATGAGATAGAAATTTTTATGACCCCTCCCCCACCCATTTTACAAATGAAGAGACTGGTCCAGAGAGGTTGAGCAACACGCCTGAGGTCACATAGCTATGAAATGGCCGAGATGGGATTTGAACCCAGGCAGTACAACTCCAGATCTCGTAGTCCTGACCACTATGACACAGGCATGATCTTTCCTTGTCTTCTGCATAACATCCTCTCAAACTCCAGTCTAAAATATTCCTCTTGAGATGTCCTCGGTGTTCATTCTCTTCTTTTTCATTATTAAGCCTTTGCTTCTAATTCTACTGATCCAGTACATTCTATTTCTAGCAGCAAGAGATAACTTAAACAACCACATGATTATACCTCTCCTGTCCTTCTCCCTCCACCCTCTTTCTCACAGAACTACTTATGAGGCACATTTACCATCCTTAATTAACTAAATGCATTCTCCCCTTTGTAATAAATTAATTCCCCCTCCTGAGCAGTACCACCATCAACCTCTCTGTAGCAGTAGGGTGAACCCCAGCAGGTTACATTATCAAGCAGAATTTCCAGGTGTACTGGGTCCTGGCTCCCCTTGCTACCTGTCCTACAAGAAAGCACAGACACTATGCTGTTCAGCCATGTCTGTGCAGTGCAATTGTATGGGGAGGTTTAAAAAAATGCAGACTCCTTGCTCCCATCCCTAGTGATTCCAGTTTAATTTCTCTGCATGTGGCCTGGGCATTAGGAGTTGGAAAAGCTCTCCAGGTGATTCTAATGTGAAGCCAGGGTTGAAAACCACTAAGGTGGTTAGAACCACTTAGAACCACTCAGTCATCCCCCAGGATTCTTCCATGACTGCCTTCTAGTTGGATTTGGGCAGGTATCTCACCCTTCTTGCCTTAACCTTAACCTTAGAACTTAAACGTGCATCCAGTCGTGTGGCGGGCTTGTTAAAACACAGATTTCTGGGCTCCACCCCCTCCATAGTTTGTGATTTAGTAGATCTGGAATGGAGCCTGAGAATTTGCATTTCTAACAAGTTCTAGGCAATGCTGATGCTGCCGATCTGGGGACCATCCGTCAAGACCACTGTCTTAGGACTCTTCTTGCTCTTTGAATGTCCCCCCTAGATGCTCTTCACTGCCGTGATTCAAAACTCTATGCCTCCTCGTTCTTGTTTTCCTAACTTGTCCTTCAAATCCTGTCTCCCTCCATTAGGTCTTTGGGACTAGCCCATCTGTGTGGTATCTCTCCCCGAACCCCAAAACTCCTGGGGGCTCCTTCCCCTCTGTACCACTCTTTGTGGTTTTTAGTTACAGGTCATAGATTTTAGAGCTGCAAAGATGCTCAGAGTCCAACAGTTTAAAACTTCAGGTTTAAGCTGAAGAATTCTTTTGCATTCAGATGAAATCCTATTCCAAGTGGCACTGTTTAGAATACATAGCTGGGGTGGGGCTAGGAGGCCAAGAACATCACTATTTGTACCTCTTTTTCCCTATGGGTCTTGAGGCACTTTGGGGAGGCACTTGGGACCTGGGGAGCATAATTTGGAAACCATCCATTGTCCAAACCTGTACTTTATAGATGAGAAAACTGAGGCTCAATGGGGGTAAGTGACATGCCCTTTCATCCACTGAATATTGTTGATCACCAAGTCTGTGCCAGGCACAGTGTCAGGTGTTGGGAATGGTGACCAGGATGGACTAGTCTGCCCTCATGAGCTTTTATTCTAGCTGGGGAGATAGACATTGAGTAAGTAAGCGCACAGACACAACGATCAGAGATTGCGATACAGCTAAGGGGAAACCCAGCATATGCTAGACTCACATGAATTCAAGGAGGCTCTTTCCAAAATGACCTTTGTTCCGAGTCCTGAGGATAAGAAGAAACCCAATATGTGAAGAGTTGGGAAGGTAGGAGTCCTATTGAGCCTTGTCGGTAGGTCACAGTGAAATGTCTGGATTTTATTCTCAGTGGGCTGGAAAACCAGTGGAAGGGCTTCAGCAGGGAAATGATAAGACCTGATCTTGTTCCTCCTGTTATTTGTCTCCTTGAAGACATGGGTGGATATCAATCTTTATGTTTTTCTAGTATTCCATGCAGAGTACGTGCTGAAAAGATGTGTGTTGACGGCTGATTGCCTGAAGTCAACAAGCATGTATAAGCTGTCTTCTAGACCAGTATCTCTTTATCTATTTTGGGTTTAGAACCCCCTCCAATGTCTTATCAGAGCTATGAGGCTTTCCTTAGAAAATATCCTCACGTGCACATGCATACCGTGTTGTGCATAAAAAAAGGTCATGAACGCGCTGAGGACCATCTCAGGACCTTGCACCAGGGCCCCCTGCTGTAGAAGCTGCATCACGAGATACCTTTAGTCTCAAGACCCCTCATTTGGCTGGATATCATTGTTATCCTGGATTTAGAGGCAGATTATTTTAGTATCTTTAAGCCCCAGCTTTTCTGCCTGTAAGATTGGCTAATGTATATGTCACAGGGGACTTTATTTATTTATTTGTTTGGTTTTCTTTTGGGGGAGACTTTAAGAATAAAATGAAACAGGGACTTCCCTAGTGGTCCAGTGGTTAAGAATCCTCCTTCCAATTCTGGGGACATGGGTTCGATCCTGGTCGGGGCACTAAGGTCCCACACGCCTCGGGGCAACTAAGCCTGCGTGCCACAACTACAGAGCCCACGTACTCTGGAGCCCGTGGGCCACAACTAAAGAGAAGACCATGCACCGCAATGAAGAGCCCATGCCGCAACAAAAGATCCCGCATGCCGCAACTAAGATCCGATGCAGCCAAAAATTAATAAATAAATAAATAAAATAAATATTTTAAAAAGTTCTTTTAAAAAAATTTTTTTTAAAGAATAAAATGGGAGAGAGCAGTCAAGATGGCAGAGTAGAAGGACGTGCTCTCACTCCCTCTTGTGAGAACACCAGAATCACAACTAGCTGCTGGACAGTCATCAACAGGAAGACACTGGAAATCACCAAAAAAGATACCCCACATCCAAAGACAAAGGAGAAGCCACAATGAGATGGTAGGAGGGTTGCAATCACAGCAAAATCAAATCCCATAACTGCTGGGTGGGTGACTCACAGACAGGAGAACACTTATATCATAGAAGTCCACCCACTGGAGTGAAGGTTCTGAGCCCCACATCAGGCTTCCCAACCTGGGGGTCCGGCAACGGGAGGAGGAATTCTTAGAGAATCAGACTTTGAAGGCTAGTGGGATTTGAATGCAGGACTTCGACAGGACTGGGGGAAACAGAGACTCCACTCTTGGAGGGCACACACAGAGTAGTGTGCGTATTGGGACCCTGGGAAAGGAGCAGTGAACCCAGGGGAGACTGAATCAGACTTACCTGCTGGTGTTGGAGGGTCTGCTGCAGAGGTGGGGGATGGCTGTGGCTCACAATGGGGACAAGAACACTGGCAGCAAAAGTTCTAGGAAGTACTCCTTGGTGTGAGCCCTCCCAGAGTCTGCCATTAGCCCCAGCAAAGAGCCCAGGTAGGCTTCAGTGCTGGGTTGCCTCAGACCAAACAACCAACAGGGAGGGAATCCAGACCAACCCATCAGCAGTCAAGCGGATTAAAGTTTTACTGAGCTCTGCCCACCAGACCAACAGTCAGCTCGACCCACCACCAGTCCCTCCCATCAGGAAACCTGCACAAGCCTCTTAGACAGCTTCATCCACCAGAGGGCAGACAACAGAAGCAAGAACTACAATCCTGCAGCCTGTGGAACAAAAACCACATTCACAGAAAGACAGACAAGATGAAAAGGCAGAGGGCTATGTACCAGATGAAGGAACAAGATAAAACCCCAGAAAAACAACTAAATGAAGTGGAGATAGGCAACCTTCCAGAAAAAGAATTCAGAATAATGATAGTGAAGATGATCCAGGACCTCGGAAAAACAATGGAGGCAAAGATCGAGAAGATGCAAGAAATGTTTAACAAAGACCTAGAAGGATTAAAGAACAAACAAACAGAGATGAACAATACAATAACTGAAATGAAAACTACACTAGAAGGAATCAATAGCAGAATAACTGAGGCAGAAGAATGGATAAGTGACCTGGAAGACAGAAGGGTGGAATTCACTGCCGCAGAACAGCAACAGCATGGGCATTATAGGGGTCCCAGAAGGAGAAGAGAGAGAAAGGACCAGAGAAAATATTTGAAGAGATTATAGTCGAAAACTTCCCTAACGTGGGAAAGGAAATAGCCACCAAGTCCAGGAGGCTCAGCCAGTCCCATAGAGGATAAACCCAAGGAGAAACACGCCGAGACACATAGTAATCAAATTGGCAAAAATTAAAGACAAAGAAAAATTATTGAAAGCAGCAAGGGAAAAACGACAAATAACATACAAGGGAACTCCCATAAGGTTAACAGCTGATTTCTCAGCAGAAACTCTACAAGTCAGAAGGGAGTGGCATGATATACTTAAAGTGATGAAAGGGAAGAACCTACTACCAAGATTACTCTACCTGGCAGGATCTCACTCAGATTCGATGGAGAAATCAAAAGCTTTACAGACAAGCAAAAGATAAGGGAATTCAGCACCACCAAACCAGCTCTACAACAAATGCTAAAGGAACTTCTCTAAGTGGGAAACACAAGAGAAGAAAAGGACCTACAAAAACAAACCCAAAACAAGAAAATGGTCATAGGAACATACATATCGATAATTACCTTAAACGTGAATGTATTAAATGCTCCAACCAAAAGACACAGGCTTGCTGAATGGATACAAAAACAAGACCCATATATATGCTGTCTACAAGAGACCCACTTCAGACCTAGGGACACATACAGACTGAAAGTGAGGGGATGGAAAAAGATATTCCATGCAAATGGAAATCAAAAGAAAGCTGGAATAGCAATACTCATATCAGATAAAATAGACGCTAAAATAAAGAATGTTACAAGAGACAAGGAATGACGCTACATAATGATCAAGGGATCAATCCAAGAAGAAGATATAACAATTATATATGCACCCAACATAGCATCTCAATACATGAGGCAACTGCTAACCGCTGTAGAAGAGGAAATCGACAGTAACACAATAATAGTGGGGGACTTTAACACCTCACTTACACCAATGGACAGATCATCCAAAATGAAAATAAATAAGGAAACAGAAGCTTTAAATGACACAATAGACCAGATAGACGTAATTGATATTTATAGAACATTCCATCCCCAAACAGCAGATTACACTTTCTTCTCAAGTGCGCACGGAACATTCCCCAGGATAGATCACATCTTGGGTCACAAATCAAGCCTCAGTAAATTTAAGAAAATTAAAATCATATCAAGCATCTTTTCTGACCACATCGCTATGAGATTAGAAATGAATTACATGGGAAAAAAATGTAAAAAACACAAACACATGGAGGCTAAACACTATGTTGCTAAATAACCAAGAGATCACTGAAGAAATCAGAGAGGAAATCAAAAAATACCTAGACACAAATGACAATGAAAACACGACAATCCAAAGCCTATGGGATGAGGAAAAAGCAGTTCTAAGAGGGAAGTTTATAGCTATACAAGCCTATCTCAAGAAACAAGAAAAAGCTCAAATAAATAATCTAAACTTACACCTAAAGGAACTAGAGAAAGAAGAACAAACAAAACCCAAAGTTAGCAGAAAGAAAGAAATCATAAAGATTAGAGCAGAAATAAAAGAAAACAATAGCAAAGACCAATAAAACTAAAAGCTGTATCTTTGAGAAGATCAACAAAATTGATAAACCATTAGCCAGACTCATCAAGAAATAGAGGGAGAGGACTCAAATCAATAAAATTAGAAATGAAAAAGGAGAAGTTACAGCAGACACCACAGAAGTGCAGAGTATCCTAGGAGACTACCACAAGCAACTCTATGCCAATACAATGGACAACCTGGAAGAAATGGACAAATTCTTAGAAAGGTATAACCATCCAAGACTGAACCAGGAAGAAATAGAAAATATGAACAGACCAATCAGAAGTAATGAAATTGAAACTGTGATAAAAAATCTTCCAACAGGGCTTCTCTGGTGGCGCAGTGGTTGAGAGTCCGCCTGCCGATGCAGGGGACACGGGTTCATGCCCCGGTATGGGAGGATCCCACGTGCCACGGAGCGGCTGGGCCTGTGAGCCACGGCTGCTGAGTCTGCGCGTCCGGAGCCTGTGCACCGCAACGGGAGAGGCTACAGCAGTGAGAGGCCCGCGTACCGCAAAAAAAAAAAAAAAAAAAAAAAAAAATCTTCCAACAAACAAAAGTCCAGGACGGGATGGCTTCACAGGCGAATTCTATCAAACATTTAGAGAAGAGCTAACACCCATCCTTCTCAAACTCTTCCAAAAAATTGTGGAGAAAGGAACACTCCCAAACTCATTCTATGAGGCCACCATCACCCGATACCAAAACCAGACAAAGATACTACGAAAACAGAAAATTACAGACCAATATCACTGATGAATATAGATGCAAAAATCCTCAACAAAATACTAGCAAACAGAATCCAACAACACTTTAAAGGATCATACACCATGATCAAGTGGAATTTATCCCAGGGATGCAAGGATTCTTCAATATACGCAAATCAATCAATGTGATACACCATCTTAACAAATTGAAGAAGAAAAACCATATGATCATCTCAATAGATGCAGAAAAAGCTTTTGACAAAATTCAACACCCATTTATGATAAAAACTCTCCAGAAAATGGGCATAGAGGGAACCTACCTGAACATAATAAAGGCCATATACGACAAACCCACAGCAAAAATCATTCTCAATAGTGAAAAACTGAAAGCATTTCCTCTAAGATCAGGAACAAGACAAGCCTGTCCACTCTCACCACTATTATTCAACATAGTTTTGGAAGTCCTAGCCACGACAATGAGAGAAGGAAAAGAAATAAAAGGAATCCAAATTGGAAAAGAAGAATTAAAACTGTCACTGTTTGCCGATGACATGATACTATACACAGAGAATCCTAAAGATGCTACCAGAAAACTACTAGAGCTAATCAATGATTTTGGTAAAGTTGCAGGATACAAAATTAATGCACAGAAATCTTTTGCATTCCTATACACTAATGATGAAAAATCTGAAAGAGAAATTAAGGATACACTCCCATTTACCATTGCAACAAAAAGAATAAAATACCTAAGTATAAACCTACCTAGGGAGACAAAAGACCTGTATGCAGAAAACTATAAGACACTGATGAAAGAAATTAAAGATGATACCAACAGATGGAGAGATATACCATGTTCTTGGATTGAAAGAATCAATATTGTGAAAATGACTATACTACCCAAAGCAATCTACAGATTCAATGCAATCCCTTTCAAATTACCAATGGCATTTTTTTACAGAACTAGAACAAAAAATCTTAAAATTTGTATGGAGACACAAAAGACCCCGAATAGTCAAAGCAGTCTTGAGGGAAAATAACAGAGCTGGAGGAATCAGACTCCCTGACTTCAGACTACAGAACAAAGCTACATTAATCAAGACAATATGGTACTGGCACAAAAACAGAAACATAGATCAATGGAACAAGATAGAAAGCCCAGAAGTAATCCCACACACCTGTGGTCAACTAATCTATGACAAAGGAGGCAAGGATATACAATGGAGAGAAGACAGTCTCTTCAATAAGTGATGCTGGGAAAACTGGACAGTTACATGTAAAAGAATGAAATTAGAACACTTCCTAACACCATACACAAAAATAAACTCAAAATGGCTTCAAGACCTAAATGTAAGTCCGGACACTATAAAACTCTTAGAGGAAAACATAGGAAGAACACTCTTTGACATAAATCACAGCAAGATCTTTTTTGATCCACCTACTAGAGTAATGGAAATAAAAACAAAAATATACAAATGGGACCTAATGAAACTTAAAAACTTTTGCCTAGCAAAGGAAACCATAAACAAGACGAAAAGACAACCCTCAGAATGGGAGAAAATATTTGCAAACAAATCAATGGACAAAGGATTAATCTCCAAAGTATATAAACAGCTCATGCAGCTCAATATTTAAAAAACAAACAACCCAATCCAAAAATGGGCAGAAGACCTAAATAGACATTTCTCCAAAGAAGACATACAGGTGGCCAAGAAGCACATGAAAAGCTGGTCAACATCACAAATTATTAGAGAAATGCAAATCAAAACTACAATGAGGTTATCACCTCACACCAGTTAGAATGGGCTTCATCAGAACATCTACAAACAACAAATGCTGGAGAGGGTGTGGAGGAAAGGGAATCCTCTTGCACTGTTGGTGGGAATGTAAATTGATACAGCCACTATGGAGAACAGCATGGAGGTTCCTTAAAAAACTAAAAATAGAATTACCATATGATCCAGCAATCCCACTACTGGGCATATACCCAGAGAAAACCACAATTCAAAAAGACACATGCACCCCAATGTTCATTGCAGGACTATTTACAATAGCCAGGTCATGGAAGCAACTTAAATGCCCGTCGACAGACGAATGGATAAAGAAGATGTGGTAGATATATACAATGGAATATTACTCAGCCATAAAAAGGAACGAAATTGGGTCATTTGTTGGGACGTGGATGGATCTAGAGACTGTCATACAGAGTGAAGTAAGTCAGAAAGAGAAAAACAAATATCGTATATTAACTCATATATGTGGAACCTAGAATAATGGTACAGATGAACCGGTTTGCTGAGCAGAAATTGAGACACAGATGTAGAGAACAAACATATGGACACCAAGGGGGGAAAGCAGTGGCGAGTAGGGTAGTGGTGGGATGAATTGGGCGATTGGGATTGACATGTATACACTGATGTGTATAACATTGATGACTAATAGGAACCTGCTGTATAAAAAAAATAGAGAAAACCTATTTATTAGGTTTATAGATGTGTGCAATTAAAAAAAAAGACTATACATTTTCCTGTAAGCACAGCTTTAGTCACATCCAAGATTTGGTATGTAATATTTTGTTTTATCATTCAGTTCAAATTATTTTCTCACTCCAATTGTGATTTATTTTTGGGGGGGTTACTTAGAAGTAGTGTATTTCATAACTTCTAGTTACTTTTTTGTTACTGATTTGTAGCTTAACTACAAGTCAAGAAACATACTTTGTATAATTTTAATACTTTGAAATTTGTTAAAATTTGCCTCGTAGCACAGTATGGTCAGTTTTAAAAATGTTCCAAGTGTGCTTGAAAATAATTTGTAATTTCAAGTTTTGGAGCATAGTGACTGTATATCTGCTTGTGAAATCAAATTTGCTGCTCACATTATTTAAGTTTTTTATACCCTTACTAATTTTTTTGGGGGGGGGTCTACTGGTCCTGAAAGAGGTATTCTCTATCAGTGAATGACAGCAGTATGTTAAATCTCCTATTATGATAGTGAATTTGTCTATTTTTTCCTTGTAGCTCTGTTGCTCTATATAATTTGAAGTTAAGTGCATACAAATTTAAAACTTCCTCGTAAATTGGTCTTGTTGATATGAAGTGCCCTTGTTTATTTCTAGTAATGCTTTTGCTTTCACGTTTACTCTGTCTGTTATTATATACTTTCCTTTTGGTTTATATTTGCACAGTATATCTTTTCCAATTCTTTTACTTTCAACCTTTTTGTACCATTATGTTTTTTTAAATAAATTTTTAAAAATTAAAAAATAAATTAAAATAAAGAATAAAATGAGGTAATGTGGATAATGTTAACACATATGTGCCCAGTAGATATTTATTACTTTCCCTTCCTCCTTGGCAAGAAATGAAGTACCTCCTTGTGAGGCAGAATCAGAGTTGTTAAGAACCTGGCTCTGGTGGTGGGTAGATGAGAAATGAGTCCTAGTTTTGTCCCTTACCCGATGTTCTCATCTATGGAATGGGGATAAATATGAGAAACACTTAGCAGAGTGCCTGGCACCTGGCAAGAACTTTGATAATTAGTTTCCAGTAATTTTGATAATGATGATGATACCAATATTGTATGCTCTGTGCCACTCCATGCCTGCTTGGGTGAGGAATAGCAGGGCTTATAGGACACATTGAAAACACACCTTGATTCTAAGGAGGTTAGATTTTGGGAAGCTCTGCTCTTCTGTGGAAACACCTTCTAGGGTATTGTCCCATGGGAACCACCTTGGCTAAAGACAGTCTGATCCGTGTCCCTTGGATAGCTCTGCCAACTTTCAGAACCCAGGCAAAGCAGAGTGGAGAACAAACGTTCTCAGGCTTTAGAGATGCAACTGCTTTCCTCTGAGAACACTTGGTAATGTGGACAAGCTGCAACCCCAAGAGAGAGCATAAAGACCACTGAAATGAGGCCAATGCATAATGCAAGAGCCTTCCTTCTCCCCAACTTAATTCTATTTTGTTAAGTAATGATGGAATAAAAATTCAGGATGGTGGGAGATGAGATTTGTGACTCGATTTGATCAAATGCCTATCGCTGTCGCTTCAAGCCCAACGGGTTGCTTCATAAACAGATAAATAAATCCGACATCAATGGAAAATGAAAAGTCATGGCCAAGGATGAAACGAGACAGAAAATAATTCCCATCCATGATGTTCGTTTAGGACATCACACCCAGGCTGCAGCGGGAACCCTGAAGTGGCTGATGGAGGATTATAACGGAGTGGGGATTCAGCCCCGATAAGCAGGACCTTACTAGGCAGCACCATCTGCCTAAGCCATGGTCATCCCGGGGAATCGTGAAGGGCCAGCAATTGACCTGCCACCATTAATGCTCCATTTGTGGGATTAACTGGGCTGTGTGGGGAATAATTTATGGGGAATCATTAACCTAATGATATTGGTTCTCTATAAACTGCTTAGTCTGTCTCAGAGAAAATGGATTTCATAAATCTAGGTGGAAAATTCTGGGTGACTCACGGAAGACCCATCAGCAGGGTGAGGATGGGTCACCAGACAGCGAAACTCTGCACTCGCGGCTTGGTTGAAGGGCCTTGAAGGTCACCCCATCATTTACTTTTGTCTGCCAACCCTGCCAGCCACTTGATTGAAGAAGGAAGTGCCCAGAGTTGAAAAGTACATGCTGGAGAAAGGTGCACTGATTCTCCTTGCCTTGCGTTTTAGATCCCACCTGTGACCTGCTCTGAAGGTTCAGGAGAAGGAGAGAGGGTAGCATTCCCAATGCAGGGAATTCCTGGACTGCAGAAATCATATCCTTCCTTATCTAGAAAAGAATCAATGTCTTTTAAATAAGTTGGCTTCTGTATCTGCTGTGTGCCAGGCTGGAAGGTTCACTACTCTGGACAGGGGTGCCAGGGAAGCCTCTGAGAAGGTGACTTAAGAAACTTCATGGTGAGGTGGAGCCAACATGCGAGAGCTGGAAAGGATGGCAAGGCAAGTGCAAAGGCCCTGGGGTCAGAGTAAGCTTGCCTGTTGGGGAACAGAGAATTTATTAATCATGGGGTGGGGGTAGGTATATTTATTTCCATGGGAGAGATGAGAAAACTGAGGCCCAAGATTAGGTAGATAATTCCCATCTACACTAGAAGGTGGGATTTGTAGGAAGTGTTGATGGATGCCAGTCTGTGCATGTAACCACTAGGCCAGGGGTCAGCAAATTATGGCCTGTGGGTCCAATCAAGCCTTCACCAGTTTTTGTAAAAAAGTTCTATCAGAGCACAGCTATTCATTTACATATTGTCTGTGGCTTCATGCTCCACTGACAGAGCTGAGTGGTCATAACAGAAACGTTATGGCGTGGAAACCCTAAAGTATTTTCTATCTGTCCCTTTACAGACAATGCCTCTTCTCCATCTCTCCCTTTGCCCTTTGTGGGAGCAGGTGACAGTCATAAGGCTCCTGGGAATGTACATCATCTGGTCCATTGTGTGGATCCAAGAAGGAGGAGGAGTAGGTGGTGGACAGGAGGGGGAGAGGGAGGGGTTGAGAAAGCCAGAGGGTGTCTCCATCCACAGCAGCCAAGCCTGTGGGTCCCAGCGTGTGTGAGACACACACGGCAGCATGGCATTTTCCCCATTATTGTCAGGGGTTGTTTCACATTACAGAACCAGCCCACCTCTCTACTTCCTGATCCTGGGTGATAGGGAAGTTGTGATGTTTTTCCCCAAGTGCATGGATTCAAAACTGGATAGAAGGTATCTTTGCCAAGATGAAGCTTTGTTAACAGAGGATTCTCCCTTCTGTCTTCTGCTGGCGTCACAGCATCATGTAAGGAAGGGGAAATCATAGAATTCAGGGTAAGCCCACCTGGGTTTAAACCCTAACCTGGCTAAGGAGTAGCCATCTAATTTGAGCAAAATTCTTTTTTTTTTTTTTTGCGGTACGTGGGCCTCTCACCGTTGTGGCCTCTCCCGTTGCGGAGCACAGGCTCAGGACGCGCAGGCTCAGTGGCCATGGCTCACGGGCCCAGCCCCTCTGCGGCATGTGGGATCTTCCCGGACCGGGGCACGAACCTGTGTCCCCTGCATCGGCAGGCGGACTCTCAACCACTGCGCCACCAGGGAAGCCCTTGAGCAAAATTCTTAATTGTTCTGAGTTTCAGTTTCTTCATCTGTCATGCAGAGATAATAACAGCATCTGTTTCATTGGGCCTTGTTAAGATTAAGATGAGAAATATAAACCACATGCCACTTGGTAGTTTAAATTCCTGCTCTCAATCCTGAAATTGGGAATAGGACTATATTTCCCAGTCTCCCATTCAGCTGGCCATGACCATGAGAGTAAGTTATGGCCAATAGAGTCAAAAGGCAGTGATATCTAAAACTTCCAGAAATCACCTTCTCTTCTTTCTTTCTGGAAGCTAGAAGATGGGCATAACGACCGGAGCTGGAGTACCCATTCTGAGTCATGAGAGGGAAGACTTGTGTTGACCTAGCAGAGCAACAGGTTAGAAGAGGCCTAGGTCTCTGAACTCCTTAACTGCAGTTTTTGATTCTGTGAGAGAGAAATAAACTACTATCTTTAAATTTTTGTTTAAACCACCTTTAAAATTTCGAGTTTTCTTCTCAGAGTAGAATTAATCCTGATACACTAGTTGTATGGTCTTGAGCGAATTTTCTTAATCTCTCTGAGCTTCAGTAACCTCATCAGGTTTAAAAATCCAGACCCCTCAGAGATGTTGTTGACGATTCAAGGACACAGTGGTAGTGGTAGTTTTCTGCTGCCCCCAAAAAGTTTTGTGATGATGCCCTTGAAATACAGATCTTCAGGCTGCATGCTGAAGCGTCTGAATCACCAGGTCTGGTGATGGGGCCAACCAGTGTACATTCTTGTCAAGTCCCCAGGTGATGTGATACCTAGCCAGGTTTGGGAAGCATGGAGCTGAGAGATTCATCCTTTCTTCCCTGCTGTCAAAGTCAGAGTGAACATTAAGAGATGTGGTCTGTACATATGTCCAAAGGGGCTCATCTGCTTTGAGGAGGCCTTGCAATATCTCCGGCCTCCCTGAGACCACTCTGCTGCAAATGTCCCTTAGGGAGAAGCATGATTTGCTGGATAACGACATGACCACCAGCTGCTCAGTCCCATGTGAACCGCTTACTCTCGATTTCTGTTTAAAATGCGGTGGCATACGTGGATTACAGTTTACGTGCTCATGATGGATCTCTGCAGTCCAGCTGCAGAGAACTCTGATTTTAAGCATAGTGTACTGGCTGAGTGCACTTGTTTTAGGGGCAGGAAAACCTGGCCCCTAATGCTGGTTGTGTGTCCCTGAATAATTAACCCCTCTGAAAAGTCAGTTTCCACTTTCATGAGTCAGGATTTAGGTCAAGCCTTTTGCAGGCATAGAAAAAATCCCCCAACAGCCCCATGAAGGAGGTGTCATCATTCCCATTTTACAGATGGGGAAACTGAGGCTCAGAGAGGGTAACTACATTGTCCAGATCACACAGGGAGTACGTGATGTGAATTTGATAGTATATTAATACCTGGCTGATGGACTGTTCGGAGGATGAAATAGTTTAGTGGCTCTGGAGAGTTTAGCATGGCTGTCACCCAATATGTGTACTGTTGAAACAATCAGCTACTATTGTGACTGTCGTTATTAAGTGGTTGTTGTTAATGGAGGCGGTATGGGAGCCTAGGAGCATGGGGCCATCCATGAAAAGTAGTTTTTTTGTGCAGGTGGAGGAGTACAATAGGCAGACCAAGACCAATGGGTAGGTCCTCCAGACCCACAGCACTGTCCTGGTCCAGATGTGGGCTGATGCCTCAGGGGATAGATGTCTCTATCAGACACTATCTCTTGACCCTAAAAGACCTTGGTATATATTCTGCTCCCCTTCAAAAGCAAGGAAGCCTCTCCCTCAGGAGATGCTGTGACGGTAGGGAGGAGCTAGGTTCACTTAGAAAGAAGCTGGCTGTTGGCCCTTCCTTCCAGCAGCCTTCTATACCGCTTGCATGCTGCCAGCTTCCAGCAGATGCCAAAGCAAATATTCTCAGAAGAGTGCTTGGAGCCTGGAAGGAGGGGAGAGAATGCCATCTCCAGTTACAGCCCAGCCATCACTGAGGTCTCAAAAGCATTCTCAATTTCACTGCCCTTCTCCTCCCCTCCCACCCATCTCTGAATCTAGAGGTCCCCATGGGGAGCCAGCTTCTCAGAGGGGGAGGCACTAGCCTGTGAGTTGGGGTGTCTGCTCCCCGGGGCAGTGGCTAGAGCCGCAGGGTCTCCTGGGCAGTCCTGAGTGGACACATGGAGTGAGGGGGTCAAGGAAAGAGCGGGCCATGATGCCAGAAAGTGGGACCCAAACCCAGAAAAGCAAATGAG
Source organism: Delphinus delphis (assembly GCF_949987515.2). Lineage (NCBI taxonomy): Eukaryota > Metazoa > Chordata > Mammalia > Artiodactyla > Delphinidae > Delphinus > Delphinus delphis. Next base: position 18,605,744 of record NC_082695.1, on the reverse strand, counting down.
GGGACAGAGGATAGGTCTCTGATCTGAACTCTTTTACCCACTCAAGCTGCAGAGCACAGGGAGGGTGGGAGAAGAGGGTAGAATATGAGAGACACTGATAGAGCAAGAGAAAAGGAAATAAGAAGGTCAGGGGGTCGGTTAAGAACTTTATCAGTGGAGTCCCTCCCTCTCTCCATAGATCCATCCACTCATCCATCTTTCCATCTTTCTTTCCCTCTCTCTCGCTCTCCCTCTCCCCCCACCCCGTCTCTCTCACAGAGAGCCATGGGAGTCAGCAACAGAATTCTCCCTACACTCCCTTAGACACCAAAGCCCTAGGACCCTGCACACTTCCCGGCACATGAAAGATGCTTAAAACAAATTTAACACGTGTTGATTGAACATTTAAGAACTGTTGGTGGACTGGCAGGGTTGAAAGCAGACAGACGTCAAGGCCTGAGCAAGAGGCTCAGTATTAATGCCAGAATTTCTCTCTGGGAGGTGCTAGGGGTGCCGTTTTCCCGGAACCATGTGCTGGGGACTCGACTTGAAGCTGCACAGTAGTCAAAGCCCTTTACCGAAGATTCAGAACGTGTTCATTTATATAAACAAATGGAGCAGGTGGTAGAGATTATTGAGGGGGAGGTGTCTAAATCCACTGGGGAGTGTCACTCTTCCCCTCTCCAGAGCTCAGAGAGCCTCTGGTCACAGCCTCTTCCTTGGGACAAGTGACGAGGAGCTGGAAGGAAGCTCAGAGGTCAGTAAGCCAATTCAACGGCTTCATTTTACAGAAGGGGAAACCAAGGCACAGAGAAATGTGTCCATGGTGATCCATCAGGTTAATGACAGATCTGGGCAGGGACCCATTTGTCCTGTCACTTGTGCAGGTGCTCATTCTACTCTACCCCCAGTCTCAGAGATTTTCATGAGATTTGAGTTGAAGGGAGAGAGAAGCTGGGGGTGATGGGGCAGAGGGACTGCTTGAGTGGGTCCTATGCCCTCTGCCAGGCTTTTCCTTCACACCCAGTGAGATCTTTCTGGCCCCATCTGCATTCCCCCCCTCTTCCTGAGAGGGCTAACCCTGGTCTCGCCTCTGAACGGTCTGTGGGCCATCCAGAATTTCCTGCCTCATCCAACCAGCCCAGATAACAGGGGACACAAACTCAAGTTTTCACCAAGGCCCCACACATAACAGACGTGAGAGCCAGGTACCGGACCGTAGGGAATGATGGGGACCGTGGCAAACTGGAGAGTTCATGTCTGTCTAAAAGTGGCAGCTGCTACTCAGTTCTTATGATGCTGCCACAGGAGGAAAGGTGGGCTCCGTGTGGCCAGATCTGGCACTTCCCAGAAGAAGCCAGAAATGGAGACTTTTGTGTACAATTTCCTGTTTAGAAAGACAACACATCACCTGGGAGAATTAGCCTGTGGACCTCAGTTTACAGCTCTCGGTGGTTCTACCGACCTCCTGTTGACCCAGACCTCAGAGTGTAAAGATCAGGCCCACGGACAGAAAGGGAAACATGGGGCCAGCTGGGGAACTTGGCACGGGGTCAGCAGCTGAGAGGAAGGGGCCTTGGCAGAGTTGCTGAGTTTCTGAAATCCCAGGCACTCTCCATGGTGTGATTTTTTTTTTTTTTTTCCTGCCGCACGTAACAACCTTCTGCCAGGCTCCTGGATGCTGACAGCCCAAGTTGTGGAATTTACTTTGAAATGTTAATCACAGGAAAAAGTGATATTGATGCTGCTGACTAATTAAGGTCTGGCTTGGTTTAAACTTTGGAGGTATCCTGCCTGTCTCTGGCCTTGGCGGGAGCCTGGGAGGATACTATTTTTATTAAATTGGAGAGATGAATCAGATGGCCTAAGTGGATAGGGAAGGGAGAGGGTGGAATCACAGCGGCATGGAGACCCGTGAGTTCCACATGTATGGAGACAGTCAGGACACGGGTCTCAGAACATCAGCCCTAGAACCACCTCCCTCCCAGGGTCTCTGATCAGGGTGAGGGGGCGGCATAACGGGTCAGGCGACAGGGCCTGACTTTACTGGATCTGGAAGCTGCACGAGGGGCCTGATGAGAGTGGTTAGCTGTGATTTACAGGAGGCCTTATTTACAGATTCTCTCTGCGGGGTCTGAGTTACACTTGGAGACTGTCCAGAATTAGTAGCTGCCAGGACAGCTGGCATTCACAGCCCCTACAGGCCTGCACCCTGGGAGGCAGGAAAACAGGGACTCAGGGCCCCTGCCCACTGCCCTGTGCAGAACTTACTGGTCTCTGGATCCCTCATGACAGCTGATGCTGACTGTAAGCTCGGCAGATAGTTTTCCCATTGTTTCCATTTTACAGATGAGGAAACTGAGACCCAGAGAGGGTCATGCAGCAACTGAGCTGCAGAGCAGAATTTAGACGTAGACACTTTGACCCCAGAGTTCAAGATCTTAACCCCTCAACTCTGCAACCCCTTGATCTCTGCCCCATGCCTGCCATGGAAGAGATTCTAGATCTGTTCTTTCATTCACTCATTCACTCATTCATTCACTTACTCATGCACACATTCATTCACCAACTTGTATTAAATGCTTCCGTATGTTAATCTTATCGGCTCCCACAAGAACCTGGCCAAGAAGCATCATTCCCCTTTTACAGATGGTGACGTGGAGGTTGAAGCATGTTAACTGACCAGCTGCAATTCACAGAGCCGTGGGCATTGGAGGCGAGATTTGTGACTGATTGACACTAGCTCTGTGTCTGGTGCTGGATTGGGCCCAGTGGGGACTAGACAAAGAGTAAGTCGAGGGTCTTGGTCTTGACAAAATTCTGTTCGATTGTGCCTTAATGACTTCTGGCCCCGGCACAAAATAGGCCCGAGCTGATATGTGTTGCTTACAGGAATATATGAAACAAATGAAATAGATTTTTTTTTAATTGCAAAAGGGGTCTCCAACCCTCTGGCAAAGTGAGTGGTTCGGACTCTAGAAGTGGGTACAGTGGGTGTCTGGATATTAGCAGCCCCCAGTGAACCATGCCTTCCAATATTTACATCCTGGTGTTGTCCCCTCCCATTGAATCTGACTGGCCCTGGGATTGGCTTTAACCAAAAGCATATGACAGAAGGGATGCTATGCCATTTCCGGGTGTAAGTCTTCAACAGAATTCTGGCTGGAGGCTGTTTCCTGCCTGAGGTTCTTCTCTGGTTCTTGATGACTCTTGGTTATATCAGGACAGATTAGCAGGTGTTAGGTATTAGAGACCTATTATCGCCAAAGAGAGACTTCCTCCTTGACTTAATCAGAAGGATGAAAGGGAATTGAGAAGGAATGATTTTTCTCATTACTGTTTAAGACCCAAAAGAGAATGGCTTTCTGTCAGTGTTATTTACTGCCCTACCCCGAACCACCTAGCCGTGAGCACCACACTTTGTGAGAGGTGCTGGCTCAGGTGACCCACAGTTTCCTGTAAATTCTGTCCAATCGTGGGCATTCTCAGTTGTGGCTCCCTTGTATGTCCCTGCATCCCTGAGGACCCTGAGAAGGTCACGGTCTGTCCATCATCTGGGCTCTCCATCTGGAACTCCATGCCTTCCCCAGGATTTCTGGTCAGGTGGTAGAGAAAAATATTTATGGCTGAGTGAACAGATGGAGCTGGAATGTCCTGTAGCCGAACATTCCTGTAGCGGCAAATGAAAAGTTTGTGGTGCTCAGGCCAGAGTCAGCCAAGTGCGGTTGAATTGCAGTTTTTGCTCTTGTCCCAGAGGAGATATTTCAATTTTGTGTTAATCACCTTGGTTTCCTGTTAATGCACCCCGTGGCTCCTGCAGGCAGGAAGATAATTGGTTGCACCAGAGAGGGGAGCACTCAGGACACTTGCAAACCAGGGACGTAACTCAATCAATCACAGCCGCTTTCAAAGGACATGGGCATTTTGGTTTGTGTGGCCCCCTCCTTCCTCACCCCCGATTCCCGAGCATTCTCCCTTGAAATTACATACAGAGTATTAATAACGATGCTGATTGTTCTCCTGTCTTCCCGCTGCTTGGGCCAGAAGCCTTTTTAGATCTCAGCAGTTGGGAAGATGTTAACTCCAAATGGAAATCTAATCATGACACATTGAAAGATTGACTTTTCAGCTCTGTTGGGGGATGTGCTAATGATCTGCCTTGGGCAAAAGTGTTTCTCTTTCCACGTCAAATTCCCTGAAGTCTCCTCTCCTTGGTCATGCTTTGGGTTGATTTGTGACTTATATTCCAGGAAACAAAAATTTTTCATGTAAAAGTGGACTTTGATTGATAAGTAGGGATCTCTGCTAGAATGTGACCCCTGCCATCAGTCAGGGAGCCCCCAGGGAGAGAATTCACCCCAAGGGAAGAGGTGGTCTAGCATTATGACACTATGCTAATGGAAAAACCTGAGTTGTCATAGGGGCGTGGGGGTTCTGAGTGGGAAGATTAAAATCCATCCCCAATCCAGGCCAGCCACCTGGATACATGGGTCATAGGGAGAAGCAAAGGAGCAGATTCTCGAAGCTTGATGCCCAAGCAGCGACACTAAGACCCCTCTGATATGGTGCATCCCAAGGGGGTGAAAGCCATTCACACCTTTTTCTTCATCCTGGACTAATGGGCGCATCAGCACAGGGGAAGTTCAGCTCATTAGAATGGGCTCCTGGGAGGGGCAGTGGGAGAGACAGTGGTGCTGGTGGAAGACGGGAAATAGTGCCTGGTCTCTGCTATGCCCAGTGGAGCAATCCAAGGGAAGGGCTACGCCTGGCGGGAGACTTTGGGGCACATGGGCACCCTGGATTGCTGAGAAGGGCTGTGTGAAGTCCTAACGACCTAGATGTTTGAACTAAGCTCAGGGGAAAAGAAAAAAGAAAGATAAAGATTCCCTTTGAAGGAAGCGTACATGCTTGCAGATCAGGAAACAGGGTGGGTCACTCAAAGTCATGGGACCACAGGGGTAGCCAGAGAGAAGCACATTAAAGGGTCTGAGAGAGGCCACGATGACAACGCTTACCTGCAGGGAGTAGCCAAATAAGGGGGGGTTTCTAAGGCAGCAAGTTGAGGCCCAGTGAGCAATGAATATCTCTCCTGGAAGCTGTCCCAGACCACAAGCTAGAGGGAAATAGACTGGCTCACGGTGGTCATTGGTGGAGAGGCTCCAGGTAGGAGAGTCTATCAATTACATGTCAGAGGCAGTGATTATTACCTGGCGACAAGCCTGGAGAGAGCATTGCTTCCTCAGGAATAAGGATTCTTTAATTAAAAAGGGGGCTTACTGTTCAGACTGGGGGGCTAGAGTTATAAAATTCAGAGGAGGAACTCAGCTTATAGCTGGAGGTGACAGACCAAAGTTTACGAGCGAAAAAGAAAACCATGCACCAATAATTTGGGTGCTGTGACCCAGACTATGCCGAGGAAGTGGTTTCTGCATAATAATGGCCAGATGATCGCAAAACAGAAAGAAAATCCCACGAGGAGGATGTAGGGTGTCTGGTCTTTATTCAGCAAATATCCACTCCCTTGCGCATCTGCAAGGAGGACCATGCATCCCACCCCTTGACTTGGGCTGGGCCATGTGACTTGCTTTGACCAAGAAGACATTAGAGGATGTCATCCCAGCAGAGACTTGGAATGCGTTTGTGCTGTGGGGTTGGCCGCCTCAAGCTCCTGCCTTTAGCCTGAGTAGAACATGCCTCTGGAGTCAGACTGCTAGTCCACGGAGGATGAGAGACGCATGGAGCAGATATGGATCTGACCTGACGGGGGCCAAAGCCAGCAGAACCCAGCCTGGACCAGCCAGATTCCAACTGGCTCACAGACGTGTGAGTGAGAAATGAACACTTAGGTGGTAGATGGAGAACATTACCATCTTCAAGCCACAAATGCTTGGAACGCTTTGAAAACCCTTTCCTGCTGCTAAGGATAAAGTTGTCCCCAGATAGCCACACTGGACTCTAGCAGACCCCTCTCTAGCCTCATATCATGTCCCTGCCCTGTCCCCAGGGGTCTTGGGTAAGAGTCATTGCTACCTGGCTTCAAATCCTCATTCCAACTCTTTCTAGGTTTGTGACTTTGAGCCTCAGTGTCCTCATCTGTGAAATGGACCTTATGATTATCTGCCCACAAGGGGTGTGAGTTTTAAATGAGGTAATGCTTATAAAGTGCATTGAACATTGTGTGGCACATAACCAGTACATTTTCAATAGTAGTAGTTGATAATTACCCTTTTTGTGGTTGGAATTCACTACTCCAGACCCATTACTTTAGGATTTTACTCATGGTTCATTCAGTCTTGAGGGCTAGGATGCCTCCATGTGTGTCTCCTTGCTGGGGAGCCTGGACTACACCCTCCACCCCTGTTTCTGACAGCAGGAGGACACAGTTCTGAAATGCCCACACACTTTGATTTCCCGTTGGAGAGGTCTCAGCAGACTCTGGGAGGTCGCTGTCAAGTGTTGAGAAGGGGGACATGAATCATGGCTTTCCAGGGAGGTCAAAATCCAGGCCCTGGGCAGTTGCCAAAGATCACAGAGAGTGGAGTCAGGTCCTGAGTGTCTTGTAAAGCTGGATTCTCTCCTTATCATGATGAGTCTGAATCCCATAGGGTGAATATCAAAAGCTCAGTCAGCAAGCCAGGTTTGTAAACACACATGCTGTGTGGCCGGGGGATGACACCAGCCTGGGCCAGAGGAGAAGGCGCATCTAACCCACTTCTCCTGCTTCAGCCCCCGCGAGTGAGCAAAGGGCAGCCCCCCTCACCTTGAGAGCCAGGTGACCTTGCTGTCTCTAAAGTGAGAAGATCATGGAGGTTGTGTTGGGGTTTGTGTTCTGTGAATGAAGGGATGCTTGGAAAGGACTGCTTGCCAGAGGTACAGAATTGTCCTAGAGAGGGAAATTGAGGAAGATGAATTTTATCTTTACATTCTAGCTCATTGATTCTAAGATGCACATTTTCCTTACATTTTAACATCTCTGAAATCAGGATGTTTCTTACCATCAACTGACATGAAGGCGTTGTGTCATGGGGTAATTGGCACCACTTCCTCATTACCAGTGGTTCATGAAATAACATGTCGTACAATCAATGGCATCTAGATTTGGTGAAATATAGTCTTTCTTTTTTAACGGCTCATACTTATATAGATTAACTCTGTGCTAAATCCTGTGATTAGTGCTTTACATGAATGAGCTCATCAGAAGACTCTGAAGATCCTCATTCTTCAGATGAGAAAATCAAGATCAGAAAGGTCAAGATAGTTGTCTAAGGTCACACAGTAATGGAAAAGCCTTTACCTTTCTCTTTGTTGTCATGCCTGAATTCATCTCTCTTTAGTCTACCCTCGCTGAACATTCAGTTTCTTGATAAATCAGATCAGGGTTTATTTTGAAGACCTGTCTATCTGTCTCTCTCTCTCTCTACCTATCTATCTATCTATCTCCCTCTCTCTCTTACTCTTTCTCCCTCCCTCCCTTTCTCTCTCTTTCCACAAATGCATACACACCTCAGGTATTTGGTCCCCAAATCTTTCTCTTGACCTATAACACTCCTGAGAAATTAGTTTCATTCCCTCAATCAAAACATATTTATTAGGTATCTACTATTATCAAGGTTCCAGAGAAATTATTCTGTGCGAATGAGAGACTGATAAATCTATCCCTAAATCTTGCAGAGTTTACAATCTCGTATTATGTAAAACTTTTGTTGTTGGTAGGCCAATTAAAGCCCCATTTTAAATGTACCAGGAAAATCTATGGATTAAAAAATGGTGGAGGGCCTTCCCTGCTGACGCAGTGGTTAAGAATCTGCCTGCCAATGCAGGGGACACGGGTTCGATCCCTGGTCTGGAAAGATCCCACATGCCACGGAGCAGCCAAGCTGGTGCGCCACAACTGCTGAGCCCACGTGCCACCACCACTGAAGCCCACGCACTTAGAGCCCGTGTTCTGCAACAAGAGAAACCACAACAATGAGAAACCCACGCACCACAACGAAGAGTAGCCCCCGCTTGCCACAACTAGAGAAAGCCCTTACACAGCAACGAAGACCCAATGAAGCCAAAAATAAATTTATTTATTTTTTAAAAACGGTGTATTACACCATTTTACTTTCATGGATATAACAGAGTGCCCTGCCTGATTCTCACAAAGGTATATAAACGTCACTGGGACTAGCAGAGGCTGGAAAAACTTTCAATTTATAACTGAAAGCCGTCTTCGGCAAGTGGTGGGGATTTAAATGTCCTGTGGGGCACGCTGTTCCTTCGCTCTGGAAAAACCGCCTGGATGCAGACCCTTTGGCTTCACGAGACCAGTGCAAGTGGATGTCAGTTGTTTCAGGGAAAGCTGTGAATTCCCCATTATCCTGAACGCAGATGGTTAGGCCAAGGTCCTCCTCATTCTCTGGAGACTTTGTTTTACTTGGGGTGGGTAGGTGGATTTTTTTTTCCTGTATGGGGTTAGCCAGCTCTGTGCAGGAGGCCCAGATCCCACTGCATGTCTTCAGGGATTGCCGTGCCCTCATGATGAGTATTGCTGATGGGGAGCTGGGGCAGACGTCCTGGTGGCCACAAAAAGGATGAGAAAGCCCAACTTCAAAAACGACCTGGTCCAGCTCAGGGAGAGCCCAGCCTGGACTCGGCAGTTGAGGTCATGTAGATGTAGTCGAAAATACACAAATGCCACAGAGCTAAAAAAAAAATTACGAAACAAAGTCTGTTAACTTGTTAAGCCAGTGGGGAATTTCACTGAGCAGATCACGAAGAGGTGATGAAGTCAGGAGCTATACGTGCTAGAAGGGAATTTTCATGGTGCTGTGCTAATTTCTGGTTGGGAGCTAGCCCTGTGGACAGAACGAATGGGTCCATGGGTCTGTACACAGATCTACTGGTCAGGAGATAGTCTTCAGTTACTTCCAATGAGGCCTGGCATTCGGGGTCACTAAGAGCTTGTGGCCCTTTATACCACCTTCAGCTGGTTACAACCATTTGTGATGAGACACGACACTTAGCTTGAATGTTTTCTAGGCAAGTGCTGATATAAGTGGAATTTTTTCTTTTTACAGTGCTAGGGAAGACTGAATTACTCAGACTCTGGGAAAGGTACTGATGCTGGGTGGTTTTATTCTGATACGATCACCTTGTATTGGGACTGAGGAGCCAGACCTCCCCTTATTGGTATCCGGTGAGGCTTCTCATAAAGGGAGTTGACAATTCTGAGACTGAATATACAAGTGGACGATGGCCAGACTATATATAAGAATAGAACTCTGACCTACAGCCTCTGCAACGATTAGCCCCAAATGGTAAGGGCTTGATCAATAACTAACCTGCCAGGTTCCCCAGTTTTGCCCCCACTTCCAACTTAGGACTGGCCAGAGAAAGGAAAATAAGCTCCCCTAGCCAATCGCATAGGATGCCTTCTCCTAGTGCATATAGCATGCCTGCCGCCAGCCTCCCCATGCCAACAGCTAGGGAATACCAGAAGTTTTCCCTTTTTTCCACTATAAAGCTCTCCCACTTCTCTGCTGGCCTTTGAGTTTTTGCCAAATGCAAGTCACTGTGGCTGATTCCTCTACTTTATAGCCATCTCTAAAGAAGTAGCCTTCACTTATTCTCATTTGGGTGGTCTTCATTTATGTCCATATTCCCACAGTTAAATTGTGGGCAGGAAAGGAGGACAGTGGAGGTGGCATTTTAGACAAGGAGGTCTGGACCCCAGCAGTGCAGACGTGCTCAAAGGCACTCCTGGTGGGGTTGGATCTGCTGCCCGTGGGTTTTGGAGGCAGGACAGCATCCAGGCAAGGGGCAGCCAGTAAAGGCCCATAGGATGGGCTTGGAGCCTGAGAATTCTGAGAGAAGCCACCTTGAGCAGCAGAAATAAATTGCATGCTTGGTTGTAAATACTTCCTGGAAGTTCAGCAACTTCTTGGCAGACTTGCTGGTCTAGTCTTCACTGTGCCATGGGAATAAAAATAAGGGTTTGCTCCCAGATGGGGACAGATCACTAAAGGGCAGAGGAGAGGTCAGGGTGAAAATTGCAGAAGACCAGAACGTTAAGAGGCATCAGGGCAGTGGCAAAGCCCCACATCACCTCCCCAGGAGCAGGAGCTCCACCCCCACCAGTGTTGAAGGAGAAGTACCTTGTGTCCTCTTGCAATGAGGTGTCACCCTTGATATAATAGGCCACATCCCCTCTTCCATGATAGCCATCAACTGTGGCGTGGTCACCCTTGAGAAACTTCAGAAATATTTGGAGGAAAAGAAAGCTCTTGAAAAGACTAATTCTTGCCAGTAGTGCAATTTATAATAATCAAAGGGGGCAATTTAAATAGCCAACTAGAGGAGAAGGGTAAATCAGCTAAGTTATAGCCTTCCAACAGACTATTATGCAATTGTTAAAAATAACGGAAGTCTAGTCTACCCACCACCAGTCCCTCCCATCAGGAAACCTGCACAAGCCTCTTAGATAGCCTCATCCACCAGAGGGCAGACAGCAGAAGCAAGAAGAACTACAATCCTGCAGCCTGTGGAACAAAAACCACATTCACAGAAAGACAGACAAGATGAAAAGGCAAAGGGCTATGTACCAGATGAAGGAACAAGATAAAACCCCAGAAAAACAACTAAATGAAGTGGAGATAGGCAACCTTCCAGAAAAAGAATTCAGAATAATGACAGTGAAGATGATCCAGAACCTCGGAAAAACAATGGAGGCAAAGATCGAGAAGATGCAAGAAATGTTTAACAAAGACCTAGAAGAATTAAAGAACAAACAAACAGAGATGAACAATAAAATAACTGAAATGAAAACTACACTAGAAGGAATCAATAACAGAATACCTGAGGCAGAAGAATGGATAAGTGACCTGGAAGACAGAATGGTGGAATTCACTGCTGAGGAACAGAATAAAGAAAAAAGAATGAAGAGAAATGAAGACAGCCTAAGAGACCTCTGGGACAACATTAAATGCAACAACATTCGCATTTTAGGGGTCCCAGAAGGAGAAGAGAGAGAGAAAGGACCAGAGAAAATATTTGAAGAGATTATAGTCGAAAACTTCTCTAACGTGGGAAAGAAAAGGCCACCCAAATCCAGGAAAGCAGCGAGTCCCATACAGGATAAACCCAAGGAGAAACATGCCGAGACACATAGTAATCAAATTGGCAAAACTTAAAGACAAAGAAAAATTATTGAAAGCACCAAGGGAAAAATGACATATAACATATGAGGGAACTCCCATAAGGTTAACAGCTGATTTCTCAGCAGAAACTCTACAAGCCAGAAGGGAGTGGCATGATATACTTAAAGTGATGAAAGGGAAGAACCTACTACCAAGATTACTCTACTCAGCAAGGATCTCACTCAGATTCGATGGAGAATCAAAAGCTTTACAGACAAGGAAAAGCTAACAGAATTCAGCACCACCAAACCAGCTCTACAACAAACGCTAAAGGAACTTCTCTAAGTGGGAAACACAAGAAAAGGAATTACAAAAACAAACCCAAAACAATTTAGAAAATGGTCATAGGAACATACATATCGATAATTACCTTAAACGTGAATGGATTAAATGCTCCAACCAAAAGACACAGGCTTGCTGAATGGATACAAAGACAAGACCCATATATATGCTGTCTACAAGAGACCCACTTCAGACCTAGGGACACATACAGACTGAAAGTGAGGGAGGGAAAAAGATATTCCATGCAAATGGAATTCAAAAGAAAGCTGGAATAGCAATACTCATATCAGATAAAATAGACTTTAAAATAAAGAATGTTACAAGAGACAAGGAAGGACACTACATATTGATCAAGGGATCAATCCAAGAAGAAGATATAACAATTATAAATATATATGCACTCAACATAGGAGCACCTCAATACATAAGGCAACTGCTAACAGCTATAAAAGAGGAAATCGACAGTAACACAATAATAGTGGGGGACTTTAACACCTCACTTACACCAATGGACAGATCATCCAAAATGAAAATAAATAAGGAAACAGAAGCTTTAAATGACATGATAGACCAGATAGATTTAATTGATATTTATAGGACGTTCCTTCCCCAAACAGCAGATTACACTTTCTTCTCAAGTGCGCACAGAACATTCTCCAGGATAGATCACATCTTGGGTCACAAGTCAAGCCTCAGTAAATTTAAGAAAATTGAAATCATATCAAGCATCTTTTCTGACCACAACACTGTGAGATTAGAAATGAATTACATGGAAAAAATTAAAAAAACACAAACACATGGAGGCTAAACACTACGTTACTAAATAACCAAGAGATCACTGAAGAAATCAGAGAGGAAATCAAAAAATACCTAGAGACAAATGACAATGAAAACATGACAATCCAAAGCCTATGGGATGCAGAAAAAGCAGTTCTAAGAGGGAAGTTTATAGCTATACAAGCCTACCTCAAGAAACAAGAAAAAGCTCAGATAAATAATCTAACCGTACACCTAAAGGAACTAGAGAAAGAAGAACAAACAAAACCCAAAGTTAGCAGAAGGAAAGAAATCATAAAGATTAGAGCAGAAATAAATGACATAGAAACAAAGAAAACAGTAGCAAAGACCAATAAAACTAAAAGCTGTATCTTTGAGAAGATCAACAAAATTGATAAACCATTAGCCAGACTCATCAAAAAAAGAGGGAGAGGACTCAAATCAATAAAATTAGAAATGAAAAAGGAGAAGTTACAGCAGACACCACAGAAATGCCGAGTATCCGAGGAGACTACCACAAGCAACTCTATGCCAATACAATGGACAACCTGGAAGAAATGGACAAATTCTTAGAAAGGTATAACCATCCAAGACTGAACCAGGAAGAAGTAGAAAATATGAACAGACCAATCACAGGTAATGAAATTGAAACTGTGATTAAAAATGTTACAACGAACAAAAGTCCAGGACCAGATGGCTTCACAGGCAAATTCTATCAAACATTTAGAGAAGAGCTAACACCCATCCTTGTCAAACTCTTCCAAAGAATTGCGGAGGAAGGAACACTCCCAAACTCATTCTATGAGGCCACCATCACCCTGATACCAAAACCAAACAAAGATACTACAGAAAAAGAAAATTACAGACCAATATCACTGATGTATATAGATGCAAAAATCCTCAACAATATACTATCAAACAGAATCCAACAACACATTAAACGGACCATACACCATGATCAAGTAGAATTTATCCCAGGGATGCAAGGATTCTTCAATATACGCAAATCAATCAATGTGATGCACCATATTAACAAATTGAAGAAGAAAAACCATATGATCATCTCAATAGATGCAGAAAAAGCTTTTGACAAAATTCAACACCCATTTACGATAAAAACTCTCCAGAAAGTGGGCATAGAGAGAACCTACCTCAACATAATAAAGGCCATATACGACAAACCCACAGCAAACATCATTCTCAATAGTGAAAAACTGAGAGCATTTTCTCTAAGATCAGGAACAAGACAAGGATGTCCACCCTCAGCGCTATTATTCAACATAGTTTTGGAAGTCCTAGCCATGGCAATGAGAGAAGAAAAAGAAATAAAAGGAATCCAAATTGGAAAAGAAGAAGTAAAACTGTCACTGTTTGCCGATGACATGATACTATACACAGAGAATCCTAAAGATGCCACCAGAAAACTACTAGAGCTAATCAATGACTTCGGTAAAGTTGCAGGATACAAAATTAATGCACAGAAATCTTTTGCATTCCTATACACTAATGATGAAAAATCTGAAAAAGAAATTAAGGATACACTCCCATTTACCATTGCAACAAAAAGAATAAAATACCTAGGAATAAACCTACCTAGGGAGACAAAAGACCTGTATGCAGAAAACTATAAGACACTGATGAAATAAATTAAAGTTGATACCAACAGATGGAGAGATATACCATGTTCTTGGATTGAAAGAATCAATATTGTGAAAATGACTATACTACCCAAAGCAATCTACAGATTCAATGCAATCCCTTTCAAATTACCAATGGCATTTTTTTACAGAACTAGAACAAAAAATCTTAAAATTTGTATGGAGACACAAAAGACCCCGAATAGTCAAAGCAGTCTTGAGGGAAAATAACAGAGCTGGAGGAATCAGACTCCCTGACTTCAGACTACAGAACAAAGCTACAGTAATCAAGACAATATGGTACTGGCACAAAAACAGAAACATAGATCAATGGAACAAGATAGAAAGCCCAGAGGTAATCCCACGCACCTGTGGTCAACTAATCTATGACAAAGGAGGCAAGGATATACAATGGAGAAAAGACAGTCTCTTCAATAAGTGATGCTGGGAAAACTGGACAGCTACATGCAAAAGAATGAAATTAGAACACTTCCTAACACCATACACAAAAATAAACTCAAAATGGCTTCAAGACCTAAATGTAAGTCCAGACACTATAAAACTCTTAGAGGAAAACATAGGAAGAACACCCTTTGACATAAATCACAGCAAGATCTATTTTGATCCACCTCCTAGAGTAATGGAAATAAAAACAAAAATAAACAAATGGGACCTAATGAAACTTAAAAACTTTTGCCCAGCAAAGGAAACCATAAACAAGACGAAAAGACAACCCTCAGAATGGGAGAAAATATTTGCAAACGAATCAATGGACAAAGGATTAATCTCCAAAATATATAAACAGCTCATGCAGCTCCATATTAAAAAAACAAACAACTCAATCAAAAAATGGGGGGCTTCCCTGGTGGCGCAGTGGTTTAAGAATCCGCCTGCCAATGCAGGGGACACGGGTTCGAGCCCTGGTCCAGGAAGATCCCACATGCCGCGGAGCGACTAAGCCCGTGCGCCACAACTACTGAGCCTGCACTCTAGAGCCCGTGAGCCGCAACTACTGAAGCCTGTGTGCCACAACTACTGAAGCCCACGCGTGTAGAGCCCGTGTTCCACAACAAGCGAAGCCACCGCAATGAGAAGCCCGTGCACTGCAACGAAGAGTAGCCACTGCTCGCCGCAACTAGAGAAAGCCCGTGTACAGCAACGAAGACCCAACGCAGCCAAAAATAAATAAATAAAATAAATAAATTTTTTTAAAAAATGGGCAAAAGACCTAAATAGACATTTCTCCAAAGAGGACATACAGATGGCCAAGAAGCACGTGAGAAGCTGCTCAACATCACTAACTATTAGAGAAATGCAAATCAAAACTACAATGAGGTATCACCTCACACCAGTTAGAATGGGCTTCATCAGAACATCTACAAACAACAAATGCTGGAGAGGGTGTGGAGGAAAGGGAACCCTCTTGCACTGTTGGTGGGAATGTAAACTGATACAGCCACTATGGAGAACAGTATGGAGGTTCCTTAAAAAACTAAAAATAGAATTATCATATGATCCAGCAATCCCACTACTGGGCATATACCCAGAGAAAACCACAATTGAAAAAGGCACACACACCCCAATGTTCATTGCAGCACTATTTACAATAGCCAGGTCATGGAAGCAACCTAAATGCTCATCGAGAGACAAATGGACAAAGAAGATCTGGTAGATATATACAATGGAATATTACTCAGCCATAAAAAGGAACGAAATTGGGTCATTGTTGGGACGTGGATGGATCTAGAGACTGTCATACAGAGTGAAGTAAGTCAGAAAGAGAAAAACAAATATCGTATATTAACGCATATATGTGGAACCTAGAAAAATGGTACAGATGAACCTGTTTGCAGGGCAGAAATTAAGACACAGATGTAGAGAACAAACGTATGGACACCAAGGGGGGAAAGTGGCAGGGGGTGTGGGTGGTGGTGTGATGAATTGGGCGATTGGAATTGACATGTATACACTGATGTGTATAATATTGTTGATTAATAGGAACCTGCTGTATAAAAAAAAAACATAATGGAAGTCTATTTGAAAGACAGGAGATGACTCTCACGAAACGTCAAGCGGAAAAATTGGACCACAGGAGTTTGCACCATATGATGCCATTTTTGTGATGAAAAATGACTGCGTGGGTAGAAAAAAAGACTGTGAGATTACTGACCAAAATGTTAAGGGTGGTAATGTCTGCATGAGGGCCTGGGTAGACTTTGACTTTCTTCTTTTTGTTTATTGGTACTTTCTGAGTTGCCATAGTAAGTATGTGTTATAGATTTTCATTGGAAGAAGTGAATGTTACTTTGCATGCTATTTTAACAATGGGGATGCTTTGGCTCTAAGCATGGGACTCAAGTGTCCTCCTGATGTTCCCACGTACCCCTCCCTGGGGTCTGCTTGGCTGGCAAAAATTCCAGGAAATAAACAAACTGCAGCTTAAGGAGATCTGTTCAGGAACAAGTGAGGAGGAGAACCAAATTCTTCATCCAGTCCCTCGACCAGCTGTGTCTTTGAAAGAATAAAGTTGCAAAGTTTTCAGAAAGGAAGGATATGGGGATCTGGGGAGAGAAAATTGAGCAGAGAGGCAGTATGGAGTGTGGGGGTCTTGCTGACACAGGCTGGAGGGGGACTGGGGCTTTCCTTCTCAGTCAAAGCTACACCCTAAATTATAATATTGTTCTTTGGTATGAACAATGGATATTTTCTCCGTCTTAAGTTGGGTGCAGCTAAAAGCATCTTTAGACAAGTTGGCTCTCTTAATTGACATATAATTTGAAATCGAAGTAAGAACAGTATGTTTGAAGCCTACGACTGAATCCTGATGCTGTCACTGCTGACTTTGGAGTGAGCAGCAGCTCTGTTCTCATGAAAGGGCAGCAGGGCCGCTGACAATGGCCATCCCAGTAAGTTTCAGGAACTGACCTGCCTTGGCCTGTGCTGGCATGGCCCCTGTGAGCAGCCTGCCTCTGGCCAGACATGGCTGAATTTCTTCCTGCTACTCCCGGGAGCACAAAGTGTGCTATGAGAACATATAATGCAGGAGATCTACCTGGTGTAATTAATTTCTAGTTCCTAATTTGTTATTTTTTTTTATATTGGGTCTTGGTCTCCTCAAGAAGGATGCTTTCAGGGTAATTCATCTACTCATCCATCCACCCATCTCCCTATTCATCTGTCCCTCATCCATCCACCTATTCATCTATCCATTCATCCATCCATTTGTCCATTCATCCATCCTTCCACTCATCCACCCATCCACTCAACTTCCCACCCATCCAAATATTTATGGAGCATTTACTGTGTGTCAGGTGTTATCCAAAACGGTTGCTGCCCCAAGAAGCCCAAAGTACAGAAGGAACAAAAGATAAGTAAGTTGCTAATCATCACAGAGCAGGATACTCTCATTCATCATGTGGAATTTAAATAGGTGCAACCCCTGTGCAGGGCAGCATGACAACATTAACACTACAGATTCCCCTTGACCCAGCAATTCCACTTGTAGAAAGTTAACCTGTGGCTACTCATCCACGTACAAAATGACTCGTGTACTAGATTATTCATTTCAGCATTATTTGTAGTAATGAAAGTTTCCGAAGTTCCATCACCCAAATGACGAAGAGTAGGAGACCGATTAGACAAACGACAGTATATCTATATAAGAATTTATCACGTAGCTCTTTACTTACTGATACAGAAAGATTACTAAGATTCGTTGTTAGGTTAAAGAATACACAACAGTGTGCATATTAATATTTTTCCACATGTACTGAAAGAGAAAATAACGTGTGTGTATAGCATTTGCCTGCAGGCCGTTTCAATGCACACAGAGGCTCTTTCTAGAGAATTCACACCTTGAGGTGACCCTCAACCAATAAGGGATTGGCTTTGGATAAATACCCCAGGTCCCTCACCCCTCGCTGGAGACAACTGAGAAACCTGGTCTACACTGCCTTCCAGGAGTCCCAGAGGGACTTAATTACCCATGGTGGTAATCTGCTCATTCACATACGCTTGGATTTCCTCCCCTCTCTGTCTCACTTCCTCACTCTCTGACCATGCTGCCTAGGATAATCTCCCAAACAAATTGGTTACGCCCAAATATTTACCTTGAGGTCTGCTTTTGAGGAAAACCAAACTAAGACAATGTAATTGCTTACATAGAGGTTGAAAGTAGAACCACTGGGAACCTCTGGGGAGGGAACTGGGCAAGTGAGGGCAGGAGTGTCAAAGGGAATTTTCATCATAGAACTTTTGATATGTCTTTAAATGTCTAATGTAATGCATTATCTACTGAAAAGTAATTTCCCAATGACATCAACTGATAAATGATACAATTAGGGAAGCACAAAGGACTCTGGGAGCACAGATAGGCCATGTAGAAGAACCCAAACTCAGCCAGTGAACATAAACAGTGAGCCATGGGCTCTGGAACCTGGCTACGCAGGCACAAATCCTGGCTCCACCACTTGCACGTTGTGTGACAGGCCGAGTTTCTTGAATTCTGTGCCTCAGTTTCCTCGTCTGTGCAAGCTGAGATGATAATCATGGTACTTATTTCATAGGGTTGTTGTGAGGGTTAAACACATTAAGGTATGTGCCTTAGTCCTTTTGGGCTGCTATAACCGGTATACCACAGACTGGAAGACTTATAAACAGCAGAAATTTATTTCTCACAGCTCTGGAGGCTGGAAGTCTGAGATCTGGGTACCAGCACGGTTGGGTGAGGGTCCTCTTCCGGGTCGCAGACTTCTCTCTGTGTCCTCACATGGCAGAAGGGGCTATGGAGCTCTCTAGGATCTCTTTTATAAGTGCACTAAATCTATTCACCCTTATGACCTGATCACTTCCCCGAGGCCCCACCTCCTAAAACCATCACCTTTGGGGTTTAAGATTTCAACATGTAGAGTCTGAGGGGACACAAACATTCAGACCATAGCAATGTGTAAAGCACTAGTATAGCTCACTGACAGTGCTCCCTATGTGTTAGCTGTTTGTTGCATTCAGCTGTGTTGTTTGATCTTGGCCAAATCCATATTCCTCCCTGGGAAATTTTCGTATTAGGTATTCTTCTCCCAGCAGCCACTCAAATTTTTTCATTCTGCACATTTTCTACTTCCAGGAGGAGAAAGCAAAGATCCCTCTGGAAACTTCTGGACGGGTTTGCACCATCATCAGAGCTGCATGATGGTTGGGGCGAGCCTCACAGATCCATCAAGGACAGTAAAAGTTCCAGGAACCAACCAGAAGCCAAGGTAAGTTGAGGAGAAGAATCCACATTTGGGCCCCAAATTTTACCAGGCAGCAGTTTTGAAAAGAAGCTAAGGATGTGCAGTGGAGAGAGAAATGCAATCAGCTTTGCTTTATGTCTTCTTACAGTTTTTACGTCTGTGTTGGAATTAGCTTCCTTTTTCCCTCTCTCTCACTTGAAGAGAACTAAACTCTGATAGTTAAGCTCAGAGTGAGCTGGACGGTCCACTATGTCACATAAGTACATTTCCAATTCTTGGTTCTGTTGTTTAAAGCAGTGCGATTATTGTACTCAGTAATATATTTCTTTGCTTGCCGGTGCCTCCTAGACCTGAACGCATAAAAAAAATGCTTTAATAAACATTCGCATATTGCTTCCTTTGAAGCTGGGAGACTAATCTTGGGGATTGTAGAGTGGCTGGGGTTCGGGATATTTTAATGAATTATTACCTAATATTTCTTTTCTTGTGACACATATGTGATTAGTATATGTCTGCTCACTGATTAACTTTGTTTATTTACTAATTAAGTTTAGAATCAGCTGTCTTATGGTTATAGAAATAATTGTTTGATTAACGTGTGGGAGTTTACATTTTCATTATGCTCCTGTGTAACTTCTGTCCCAATTAGACACAACACCCCATGCCGATCTGGGGCGCCGGCATTGCAATTTTCACCCATTAAGGAATAACAGTTATATTGATTGGTGATAATTGGGTGCAGATAGTAAATACACATTAGCAAAATTTAAATTATATCCAACTGGTTCTTTCAATTTGCTGCTAGAGTAACAAAGTTATAGAGATGGCCACCCATGGTTGGACAGGTTGGACAGAGTACGACCTCACACAATGGCTGATGCTCTTTTTGATCAGTAAGTTCCATGAAATTTCAAGAAGAGCTGTAGAAATCAGCCATCTTCTGGTATTTGATATCTGAGCTTGCAAGTATGTCCTTGAAGTTCTCTCTAGGCACCTCACCTGCCTCTCCCTAGTCCCCCCCGTTTCTCTGTCAAGAACACCCAGTGGCTCCCCATTGCCTGCCATTCTAGGTTTAAACATGCTGGCTGGTGCCCAAGGATGTTCAAAATACAATTCCTTCCTATCCATCCATTTATGGTGGGCTTTCTGATGTGAACAGAGACCCACTCAGGGTGTCTCAGGAAACAAGCAGGATTCACTATAAGGACATGTGTGGAGTGGAAGCACACCCAGGAAACCCATGGAGATAGGTGACTCAGGGCATTTCCACCTGTCTCCGTTTCTCTCTCTGTCTGGCTGTCTTCCTCTTTGTCTCTGTCTCTCCATCTCTACCTTCATCTCCAGTGTGCGTCTCTTCCTTTACGCACATCTATTCAAGTCTCCTATCTCACCACCAACCAGTTTCCCACCCTCCTCGTTTCCCCCTCTCCCTCACAAGCAGCCTGCGCAGCCTTGGTTTTGCTCTGTTTCTGACTCAACTCCACCTTCAGCGCATCACCTTCAGCCCCTCACCAGTGCCTTCAATCATCTATTTCTCTCATTTCCAAATCCTGAGGGTGGAAAGTGGCCTTTGGACTTTGCCATGTGTCATTCACCTTCCACTCTCACATTATTTGCCATTGACCTACCAGTGGGCTAAATTTTACTTAATACATTAAAGAACAAAAAAAAAATTCTTTGTGAATTTTAATATTATATATCATAAAGGAAACTTTTAATGAGTACCATAAATGGGGAGCAAGTATTTTCCTGATATACATTAAAATAAAAGCATAACAATTAAAAAAAATTTCAAGTCATATATCTGCCACCAGTTGTATATACATCCTATCCCCCTAGAAGCACTGGTCTAGCTCCTCATTCCTTTGAAGCTGCCACCACAGATGTTATTTGCCAGCAGCCTCAGGATTGGTAACCCTTAAGTCATGTGCCCATCTCTGTCCAATCAGCTGTGACTAGGGTGAGGGCGTGGTCATGTGATCTAGAACAGAGTCCTGTGGGTACCAGGCTTCCCTCAAGAGACCCAGTAGGCTGACTAAGCAATAAGTGACCCTCAAGGTACTTCTCGTGGTTAGGTTTCAAGCCAAATCCTCTACACACAAGATCACAGTTCATAGCAACTCCATGTGGAGGGCTTTAGTAGCCCCGTTTCTCTGTCCTTCAAAACCTAGCAGGGAAGAATAAACCCCTAAGTGTCCAAGGGAAGCTCGACTCCAGGCCCTGGCAAGATGCGGCTCTGTTTGGGACCATTCACAGACAGTTCCATCGAGAGCTGCATCTCTTTACCCCGGAAGCCAAATTCAGCTCCAATGGCCTCTGAAAATGGAACTCCTCCTCCCCAGATTCCTGAAAGGTGGAACTGCAGTCAGCCAGGCCATTAGCCGGCTGCCAGCGAGACTTTTTGCTGGGCCAGAGGAAAACCTTTTGGGGAGTGATGAAAATGCTAGGAGAACTGCCTCATGCAGAGAGAGGCCTCCATTCCTGATTGCTGATGATCATGCCATCAGATTGTAGCAGACCGGGGTGCTGCAGAGAGGTGAGGCAGGATGGCTCTGGCTGCAGAACTTGCTGTGTTCCCTCCATCTGCAGCTGGGCTGACCTCAGTGCAGCTCTCTGTCCATTGCATTTAATCCACCCCCACTCTGAGTGATACGCTGAGGGTATTTCTTACCCACTTCTTGCTTCTCCCCACCTCAGCACAGTACCCAAATTTTTTAAAAAAGTGATGCTTTGTGAAAGGAGCTGAAAATACAGCGCATTGTCTGCTTCAGAGGGAGGAACTGTAGCTAGGATGTTGGCTGCCGGTGCCCTGAAACAGTGCCTGATGCGTGCTAGGTCCTCCGTTATGATTTGCAAATAGATGGATGAGACAGAGTGGAAGGTGTGGCTGGACTGAGCAGAGTAGGAGCCCAAAATGGAACAAGAACCACACTGAGTGTCTTTTCTGATGGGATCAAAAATATCGGCTTCCCCTGAAGGAAACTGGAATCGTTTTTAGTTCCGGCAGAATTCTCTCTTGGAGACTTGGCCAAGAAATTTATTGTATAATGTAGTTTTCTAAGAGGAAGAAACTCCTGCCTTCCTAAGTGTAGCTCACAGTGGTCTCCAGGCCACACTCCCCAAGGGGGCAGGTGCTTGGCCCTGCCCAGTGTGGAGTGCAGGTTAGGGGGACAGGTTTTGAAGTCAGACTGCCTAGGCTTGACATGAGCTGACTGTGTGACACTGGACCACATGGTCAGTGTGGACAGAGTATTGGAGATGGAGCAGTGGAGGGGTAGGAAAGAATGTTCTATCCTGGCTTGAGTCTAGCCTTAGATCAATGCAGGTGAGGCTGGTGGGCAATTTCCTTACCTGTTAAAAATTACAGGATTGGAGTGAGTGCAGATCTCAAGAACAGCACAGTCCAATAGAAATATTTTACAAGCCACAAGTGTAACCTTAGATTTTCTTGTAGCCATATTAAAAATGAGAGAGAGAGAGAGAGAGAGAGAGAAGAAGAAGA